>NC_068914.1:113697852-114000883 GCF_023091745.1 Budorcas taxicolor
TCCTCTGGCACAAGGATTTCACAGTAATTTCTTTTGAACAGATGGTGCAGAGGAATCATTTTTATTAAGAACAGGGATCATGAGACTTCAGAGTTTCCTTTTCTTCTCCATTCTCCCCACATTCCCTCCTGTGCTTCCCACTCAAAGAAGAAAGAGAGAGTGTGTGTGACAGGGAAGAGAGAGAGCAGAAAAGAACGGAAGCAGTAGATGAGCTTCATTCACATACTTTGAAAACCTTCCACTAAATACTCAGGGAAACTCACAAGCTGTGGTTGATCTCCTCGTTCTTCTGTTAAATTCTCTTCTCCTTTGCTGCTGATTGTTTGATGGCAGTGCCTGATTTTGAAGCTTATGTGTTCAATGTGTATTGTATTTGAAATCCCTTGAAAGAGGACAACTCAGGTTATACAGTTTAAGGGTCTTTACTGTAATTAAACAGACATGGATATGCCGTAGGTCTGATTTTGAGTGGCCTACCCCTTGTTGCCAACATAAAAAAATAAAATCTTCACCCACTCTGGGAGTCTGGCACCCTCCTTGCGCTGCTTCCTAGCAGAGGGGCCTAATGATGCTGTCATTTTCCCGTCCTTACCTGATCAGGCGCGCAGGGTTGTGTGGGAGGGAGCACGGGCATTTGTTGGAGGAAGTCGCTCTTTAATGAACAGCACAATGGAGGCTGAGTAATTAGAGCAGTTCAGAACCTTGAAACTGGCCTTTTGTCAGTGATTTGCACATTAGTAAGGCATTGCTATGGGGATGTTTACAGCAAGACTGTTGTTCTGCAGAAGACACGAGGGCGTAAGTCACAAAAGAGAGGAAAACTGCCGAGAAAAGAAAATCCCTATTCGGATAATTAGCTCGTAGAGGATATTTTACTGGACAGTCATTCTTCATGTGGAGCCACAGCCTCCTTCTTCCACTGCCTTCACCTTAAAAAATCAGTTTCTTTTCTTGTTGTTTGGGTCAAGTCTCTTCCTTTGGAACTCTTTCAGAAATAGGGTAAAACATTATATATTTTTATTTATGTGTATTTTATCTGTATATATGTGCATGTTTTATCTGTATATATTTATGCATGTATATATGTGCACTGGAACATCTCAAGTGATGAGAAATATTTAACAGAGATTAGTGGACTTTCTGGATTATGAATCAGCACATATGGAAACTTTAAACAGATGAGCTTGGATTGAAGTCACAGGGTAATGTACTGGTCAGGAGAATCAGCAAGACATTCCCCCAGTTAAATCCATTTCTCCAGTTTAATTAAAGCATGAACATGATTCCTGAATAAATTAGATCAACCCAAGCACATTTAAAAACATAATTCATAAACTATAATACATTAATGAGGTCTTTAGGTAGTCTTTTAGGAAAAAGTCATCCATAATGTTCCTACTATTAGTGTTGATGGAATCAGATCTCCACAGTGCTTATTAAGGTCTCTGCAGGTCCCCTGGTGGGGACCCAGGCATGGGTCCATCGTGGCTTGTCCTTTTTCCCTCCACCTCTCCTTGAAAAGTTCATATCTGCATAGTCACCCACCATCTCGTTCAAATTCTCAGCCTTAATGCTTTGCTTTTCTAAAATTAATAAAGCTTTATTTTACTGATGGCAAAAATGACCCCTGAATATTTTTATTATATTCAGTTATAAAAAATACATATATATAGAAAAAATACAGATTGTCATGTTTGTGACAATACAAATTCCTGCCACCCACAGATGACCACTAATTTCAGTGACCCTTTGGGGACATTTCTGTTTGCCAGTCATTCTGTGCTTTAGTTGCTAACTCGTGTCCAACACATGGACTGTAGCCCACCAGGCTCCGCTGTCCATGGGATTCTCTAGGCAAGAATACTGGAGTGTGTTGCCATTTCCTTCTCCAAATAGTCTGTGCCCTTTTTTACTTTAAATCATGAACCCCTTGGAGATTCTGATAATAGCATAAAAATAAAATTATATACACCAGAAAATCTGGTTACAGATGATTTTGGAAGCTTCATATGTTTCCTGAAACCCGTCTGAGAACTCCCCATGTAATCACGCTGTTGAGTAGACTGCTCTTTCACTCCACATTGTGTCCTGGACACCTTTACATTTCACTAATCTGGGTCTGGCTGCACAGGGTTCTTCTGCATAAATGTCCTGTGATCACAGAACCAGTAATTTATTGGACATGTGAGTTCTAGCTTTATGCTGTTAAAACCAGTTTGACCGTGAACATTCTTGTGCCACTTTTGTGGTTGCTCAGTGAAATGACACACACCTCTACATGTTTAACACACGGTGTCTTACTGCTCTGGTCTGCCGATCACTAAGGAGTCTCCCTCCAACCCCCAGTCCGCACTGACTCTTCTAAGCCATGGTTGCTGTCCCTCCTACATTCATTTTGCACCCTGTTACCTGGGAGGATCCAGTTTTCTACCTGTTAAGTTTCAGGATATATACTAGAAATCTATTGTCCCAGGTGCCCCAGACCCTTGAGATACAGGGTGAGGTCCTATTTTGGTCTGAAACCTAAGAGGATAATTCAGCGTCTCCTCTGGGACCCTTCTTCCGTTGTAGCCATTGATTAAGATCTAGGTTCAGTTCACTGGCTTTTCCTGAAGGAAGAGAAAAGAAAACTAATTGAAAGAGCAGATACGTTGGCTCAGACTGGGTGCTGTTGTGAGGATAAAATGGGAATACATGAACACACACAGGAATCAGTGCATTGTGAGTACAGTGGCCTCCAGGACTAAGGGAAATATCTGTGCTTGAAGAGCACTGGAAAAATAAGTGGCATTTGACTGGATACCACCTTCCTGTATGAAAGTCTTCTCTTGTCCATCACACTTCAAGCATTTCAGTGACAGAAAGCAAATTGAGCATCTTGTCTAGAATTGTATAGAGCAGCAGTAGCTTTTCAACTACAGGGATAGGGACTAAATTGTTTTGAAATTCTTTCAACAACGAAGACTAAATCTGAGTAACTTTCAGATAGTTCAGATTTCTAGGCCTCATTCAAAATAACTATATAGGCAGATATTTTGCATTTTAAAGAGAAAGGTCTAGAAGTGTAGAAGCAACTGATTGAAAGTACGTGCTTTTAAAACTGGGGAAGTGGTATTTGGTTTGTTTTTTTCTTTTCCTGCCTTGGATGCTTCTTTTTATTCCTGGGGTGTATACATACATATTTGGAGAAGGAAACGGCAACCCACTCAAGTATTCTTGCCCAGAGAATTTCATGGATAGAGGAGCCTGGTGGGCTACAGCCCATGGGGTCACAGAGAGTCGGACACCACCGAGTGGCTCACACTTTCACTTTCATACATACATATCTGATAGTGTGGATGAACACTGAGGACTAGGAAACGCGTGAACTCAATAGAATGGTCGTGGAATGGTGCAGAGTGCATCTTCCCTTCCTTCGCGCTGCCTCCGCCCCTGTTGCTGTCCCTCTAATGCAGCTGACTTGGGTTTCAGGTGCCACTTCTGCAAGTCGTCCTGCCACGTGTCCTCCCTGCGCATCCCGTACGCCTGCAAGCTGCTCTTCCAGGAACTGCAGTCCATGAACATCATCCCCAGGCTGAAACTGTCCAAATACAATGAGTAAGGATGGAGCAGGTGGTTATTTGAAGAGAACGGTCGATATGGCCAACGCAGTGGAAAGCGGAAGAGTTGAGGACCATCTCTACTCTGGGGAGTTCAAACATCCTTTGAATTGTTCTCTCTCTCAAAAAATACAAACCACATAATTGATGGAGAGGATTTTTATACATTGGGAGACTTAGCTAAGCAACCTCCATCAACGAGCCTCATGCCATAGGAGAGGTGCCAACGATACAGACTCTGATGAAGTCTCTTGTCCATATACCAAATGTGATTCACAAGTGGATGTGAACTAAAAGATAAACTTCTATTTATGGCCTGGTATCTTGAAAATTACTCATTAGAAAGACCTTCCTCCTTAAGAAAATAATGTTTAGGGTCAAAGAAAACTCAAGATTCTTAGGAACAGGAACAATCTGTTTGAGTTGGTTGACTCCTTTGTCTGGGAGGCTGTTCTGAGCTGTGTCTATAGGAAAGACAACAGCAGGAAGCTGAGAGGATAAGTGGGGTCTTTCTTGTCTGGTGCAGTGAGGGGATAAATTTCCCCAATAATTGAATCTTGTCTTTATACACCCAACTTTTTAATTCTGCTAATAAATGTCTTCCTACCCTCTTAAGTTTACCAAGGATGCCACCTTTCCTTAAGGACTAACTGCTACTCTTCTGAACCGCCACGATCATATGCAATGACATTTGTTGAGTATTTGAAAATAATTCCATGGATGCTTTGTTAAGTTTTACATCCCTTCCATTCCTGCCAGGATGTTTAGCTGTTCATTTGGTTTTTAATCAGACAGCACTCTTTATCTGATTCTGTAATAGGTTGTTCTTAATTGCTCTGCCCTGAAGCCAGATAAATATTTGTGTTAGGGATTGTTTGTAAGTCAGAAAAGCTTTGAGTAATGGTCTAAGGCCGGGTCCCCAGCATGTCACGTTCAGCCTGTGCCACAGAATATTATTAGGTGTTCTAGAATCAAGGTCCAGTGTCAAATAAGGTTGAGAAACAGGGTGTATCCACGTTAAACTACCACAGACTTGTTCAGAGGCTTTACCAAGCTACCTTGCTGGGACCTCTGAAAGAGGGAGCCAGGCTAGTCACTGACATGGGAAGCCAAGCTCGACAGTCTCACTCATGTCCTGGAGGTTTCTCAGGATGGACTGCAGGGGAGCAGACCTTCTCCAGCCGTCTCCACATGTCTCTGTTCCCTTCAGGGACTGGATAGGATTCACAAAGGCAGAGGGGTTGGCATGCCCAGATCTCTTGCTTCAGCTGGTAGTTCCTTCTTTGCCTCTGGCTTTGTTGTTCTCAAGAGTGTTGGTGCCTGAAGATGACTCTACCAGATTGAATGTGTATGCATTTCGTGGGCTGTTGAAGGAGCTTTGTACGGTAACTGACTATTTCCTGTTACATGACAACTCACTATCAACTCTGCTAAAGATGCCGTAGCCCTGCCCTGTGAGGCATGCCACGACAGTGACCCCTGGGAGGAGCTGCCAGCATGCAGGGTGCTGGCCTGAGGGCTCCACCACATCCCCATTGTGAGACCCTGTACTGAGGATAGAAGGGGCAGGACACAACTGCTGCCCCAAGGGACTCAGAGCCCAGTGGAGGACACTGCCCGTCAGCCAGTGCTGAGGCTTAACCCGGCAGCGCTGAGGGTTAGCTGTGCTCTGAAGTTTCTGAAACAGCCCAAGAAGCTGAGGCTCCAAGTGGCTGACTCACCCTGCGCCCCACCACTGATGGGGAACAGCAGGGGCCTGGAGACCAGGGTTCCTGATTTGGAGGGCTCACTTTGGGTTTCATCCATGATTCTTATTTTTCTGTGTTTTTTTTTTTTTTTTGAAATTTTTTTATTGTGAAATTCACATAAAACGTGCTATTTTAACCAATAACTGTACAGTTCAGGGGCACTAAGTACATTCACACTGTGCAACTCTGACCATCATCCACAGGATTCTATTCTTCAGTTACTAAATGTGACAGTTTTTTGTTTTCTTTTTTTTAATTCAGGTGCCACTGAGTATTTGAATTCTTAAACTTCTTTTTTCAAAAACAGTACAGTCAGTTCTGAAGGGAATTGGCTAGGAAGTTCCCAGCTCTCCAAGTTACCAAAGATCTGGAAAGTGTGGGTTCCAAACTGAGACCTCCTTAGAGCAAAAAATTGTGTCAGGTCGATAATTTCAAAAACCAGCAGATACGCCATTTGAATAACTAGTTGACTGAATAGTATTTTGATGGAAAGAACCCAGAATTGATATGAGCTCCACTACAGCTTTATTTGTAAGTTCCTTATGTTAAAAAATGACTATTTAGATTTCCATTTCCAGGAATGATAAATAACCTTTTGCAGGCCACCCTCAAAGTGCCTTTTTCCCTCTGGGCTTTGCCAGGCTGAAATTGGCTCTAGGATGAAAGGCTAAAAAGCCAGGCCAAAGCCACTGCAAGACTGCACCCCTTTCCCGAGCTTTGGTGAGTCCAAGGGCTGGGAAGACAAAACTGTGGGCTCGGTGTGGCCAAGAGGACAGGCCTAGAAAGGCCAAGATCCCAAATAGAAAGCAAGCTCCCTGAGGCGAACCCAGCTTCTCCACTGCTTTTCCCCTCGTAGTAGTCTGCTCGGGATGCCGCAGCCGGATGCCACAGACTGGGCGGTTACACAATAGACATTTATTTTCTCACAGTTCTGGAGACTCAGAGTCCAGGACCAAGGTGCTGACAGGCTTGGTCTCTGGTGCGGACTCTTGTTTCTCCCTGGCTGCAGACAGCCACCTCTCACTGTGTCCTCACATGGCCTTTCTTCTGTGTGTGTTAGGAGAATCAGTGAGCTCTGCTCCTCCTCTGTTTCAAAGAACACCTGTGACGTCATTTAACATTAATCACTTCCTTAAAGGCCCTGTCTGCAAATAAAGCCACATTGGGAGTTGGGGCTTCAACACAGGAATTTTGGAGAGGCACCGTTCAGTCCATCATACCCGTCGAGGTATTTGCCAGCTCCTAACAGCACTGGCTGGCCTGCTCACAGTGTCTTTTAAAGCTGAACGTGCTCAGCAGTCCCGTTCCTGGATGTGTGTGCCCATCAGAAATGTGTGTGTATGTCTTATCAGTAGGCAGGAGCAGAAATGTTTCTAATAGCACTGATGTAGTAGCCCTGACTTATTAATAACCCCTGCCTATTAACAATGTGATATAGAAGGAAATGGCAGCCCACTCCAGTATACTTGCCCTGGGAAATCCCATGGACAGAGGAGCCTGGCGGGCTACAGCCCATGGGGTCAAAAAGAGTCAGACATAACTGAGCAACAACTACTACTACTGTTAATGATGAAATAGATCTGTTATAGCGTGTTTGCAAGTGGAACACTATATAGTGATGAAAAGACTCCCACCAATCACAGATAATCTCACAGCGGTAATAGTGGGTTTAAAAAAAAAAAAAGCTAAATACAAAAGAATGCATACTGTATTGATTCCATTTAAATTCAGAAATAAGCAAAACTAATCTATGATCTAAGAAATCTTGATAACAGTTCCTGTGCAGAGTGAGGTGGCTGGTGACTGTGTAGTACAAGAAGGGGCTTCTAGGGTGCTGGCTGTGTTTTGTTTTTTTTTTGTACCCAAGTTGGTTATATGGATGTTTATGAAAATACACTCAGCTACAGACACAGGATTTTTCACTTTTCTGAATACACATTATACTTCAACAAGTTTTTAAAAAGAACACAGATTCTAAACCTGTTGTTTAGCCTCTTCATCTAATGGCTTTGTCACCCCAACTATCATGTTATCTTTGCTTTAGTTTATCCATTTTCAAAATGGGAAAAAGTAACAAAACTGACAACCAGGGCCACTTTTAAAGGTTAAATGAGATAATATGTCTACATGACTCAGCACAGTGCCTGGCGCGTGACAGGCACACAGTGACGGAGTGTTCAGACTCCACACTTACACCGCTGTCAGGACTGGCCTCATCAGGAAAGGGTCAGGAAAAGTAAGCCCCTGGTTTCCTTTGGAAGAAAGAGTATAGGAACCAGGGCCAAGGGCAGAGACTGCAGGGTTCTACCAAAGCTGTTTGTGAAAGCTGCCCTGGTTCACAGTGATGAGGGGGAAGGAGGGTGATGGGATTAAAGAACACACTTCCCTGGAACAACCATTTTATCGCTGACATCAAAGTGAGGCCTGTCGTCGGCGCGGGAGCCCACAGAACCAGATCTCAAAACACTTCCATGTGGGGAGAGTCTAGTCAAGGCGGGGAGGGGCTTGATTGGGTGCTATATATTAGGATAGTTTTCAGCTGCTTCAGAGCGTTTGGGGCCAACACCTTCATTTGCCGTAATGAGTCACATGAGAGAGAGCACAGGAGGGCTGGTGGCTGAGCCCATCCGCAGCTCGCCCAGCTGAGGAATAGAGAAGCCAGGTTCCCAGAGACCTGTAAGTAATTCCTTTGTGAGACGGATGTTCAGAAAAGTGACTGTAAAAGTAGCACCTCCTTACCGTCCATATTTACTCCATATGTGTCTTGAAAACAGTTTAGTTCATTTGCTGACTAAAAGTTGGACTTTTACTACATCAGCCCCACGGGGCCAAGGTTGGTGGGAAATTACTGTCAAGCCTTTAAAGAGGCCATTTCAAATGGGAGGAAGAAAATCAGTGGTGGCAATCCAGAAGTATATATACTCTCTGTTATCAAGGCCAAGCTACCAATTTGGATTTCAGACATGGGCTCCAGAAGCAATTAAGAGATTTGCTGCAGCAAATCAAATTTATTGTGTTCAGGATATCATGGCAGACATTCTCAGGACAACCTGAAACTCACATTCTTTATTCAGGTCTAAAATCTCAGACCAAAGTTCAAGGACTTGTGTTTTTCAAGTCCAGGTAATAGATCCCATTCCATACATAATAAATTTTAAGTCTGGTAACTTCTGATCATCCATGTTAATGAAGACAAGGAGTAGTGTGAATTAATTAAAACAGATGATGGATCCAAAATCTTTTGTATGGATGCTGGGGTGACGTTTACATTTGCATTTTTCATACAGTTTTTTTGGAGATTAGGTACATTTACTGTGTGTTAAATAGGGACTCCTATGAACACTGTCTTTGAAGACACTGGAATAATAATAATGATAATACCGTTTATGGTTAAGTGATGATAACTGCTGTTTGGAGTGGGGCAGGTAGCCTGACTCAAAGTGTGGTCTGGACCAGTAGAGGCATCAGTGTCACCTGGGAACTTGTTAGGAATTTGGGTGTAACACAGAGGTCTGTGGGGCTTCCCAGGTGGGGCTAGTGACAACCTGCTTGCTGATACAGGAGATGTAAGAGACACAAGTTCGATCCCTGGGTCAAGGAGATGCCCTGGAGAAGGGCATGGCAATCCACTCCAGTATTCTTGCCTGGAGAATCCCATAGACAGAGGAGCCTGGTGGGCTACAGTGCATGGGGTTGCAAGGAGTCAGACATGACTGAAACGACTTAGCACGCATGCACAGCAGTCTATAGATTGATGAACAAGCCCTCTAGGTGGTTCCAATGCAGTCTAAACGTTGAGACCCACTGTTGTAAGCTGTGTGAAGAGCTTTGGATTCCATCCTCTCTTAGAACCAGCCTTTGGATTTTTAGGGGTGCCAAAGAAGGCACACATTGAAAACTAGCCCCCCACTCTCTCTCCTGTGGTGTGACTTCCCCTTAAGAAGAAGACTGGCTGGGCCACTCCTCCCACAGGGCTCCAGCCCTACCTTCCCGCCCTACCTTCCCACCCTCCTGCGCCACCTCCCCACCCCTTGCTGGTGGAGAGGAAATTGCTCATTAAAGGCCAGATTTATGCAGGAAAGAACAACTCTCCAGCAACCTAGGACGCTGCTGTCACTTGTGCTGACAGATTTCTGACTCTCCAGCCCTGAGGTTCCCCTTTCTCCTCCTGCAGCTTCTTTCCACTCAGTCCAGATCTGCCTACCAGCCCCACAGACACATCCCATGTCGAAGGTGGCTGTTTTCTTTCCAGAATACTCCAGTGACTGTCTCTATCCCTAAACAAAGCTCAAAGTCAGCAGAGATGCGCTGGGTGCCCCACAGCTTCTGTGGGCCCCGCAGGGCTAGTTTGGAGCTGTGATTTTCCTATTCTTAACAGGTGCTGAGCCTGTAGGCATGGGGGAGGGAGCACCAGAGCCACTAACCTTGGAGCTCCTGCCTGAACAGGCATTGGCAGTGGCGTTACCAACAAGGAGGGAGAGAGCAAGCGGAGCGCTCTGTCCTTCCTGCGCTATGCGTGTGAGCACAGCAGAGGCGACGCCCTGCCCTGCGCTTCTCATCTGTCTCATGGAGTAACCTACCTGCCTGCCTACCTCCTCCACCCGATCCGGCCTTGGTTCAGGAGTGAGAATAGTGCCTACCGCACAGGTTTGGGGTGAGATGAATTAATTCAGGTGAACAGCACCTGAAAGTGAAAGGGTTAGTCGCTCAGTCGTGTCCTATACTCTTTGTGACCCCATGGACTGTATAGCCCGCCAGGCTTCTCTGTCCATGGAATCCTCCAGGTAAGAATACTGGAGTGGGTAACCATTCCCTTCTGGAGATCTTCCTGACCCAAGGATCGAACCCGAGTCTCCTGCATCGTTGGCAAATTCTTTACCTCCTGAGCCACCAAGGAAGTCCCTCCTGCCCCCCTGGTAAACACTCAATAGCGGTTAGCTTTCCTCTCCCCATATGTGTAAACATCAAACTAGATCAGTTTCTCAACCTCTGCACTACTGACATTTTGAGCCAAATAATTTTCTGTGTTTGTGGGTGGGGCGGCGGGGGGTGGTGGTGCTGACCTGTACACTGTAGGGCATTGAGCAGCACCTCTGGCTTCTACCCACTAGATGCCAGTAGCTTCCCCCTAGTCTTGATGATCAAGAATGTCTCCAGACAGGGCAGAGGAAAGCGGTTTTCATGACAAAGCAGACGAAAACAGTTTCAGACTGCAGTTGTATGGATTGGTCCTCAGATGGGCAACTCATATGCCTCTGGATGATGGAGTGACTATACTAACAAATGTTAACCCGAACCACAAAGCCCATGTCTTGTCTTCAATGTACCCGTTGTAAATGACATAAGATAAAACACGTCAATCATGTTGGTCATTAAATTAATTGTTTCATTCCTATTGTAAAACGTGCTTTTATATATCTGATGATAATATTACAGATACCAAAAAAATAAGTTATAATCTACATTTCTATTCACATCTGCCCACAGCCTGATGTTTTAGATTTCGCCTATTTTTTGTTTTTGTCAAAGATGGGTGCTGATTCTCATCTTTTACCCAAGCAAACCTCAGCTTTGCATCTGCTTGCCATGTGGCAGGGACTCTTTAGCCCCCCATCTACTCCAAAGCCAAAGACTGCCCTTCCTTTGAATAGTCCTGTGGGAGTAAACAGGGTCGTAACCATCCCAGCAAGCCAGAGTCCCGCCTGCACTGTAAGGTGGCAGCCCTGGGGTGAGGGCTCTGGAATCTCAGCAGCAGCAGCTGTCTTTCTAAGTTCCTGGACATTTTTCTGAGTTCCTAGAAATTTTCCTTCATTGTTACTCTGGGTCTTGCACATCCCATGTAGGTCTCCAATCTTTCAGAAACTGAAATTTATCAACATCAGGCCAGAAAATGAAACAGGAGGCTCTTGGTGATCTGTTACTTGCTCTCCCTACAGGCAGAGTTATTCTAATTACCTTCCTCAGTGTCAGATGTTACAAAAATCTAGGAGTGAATATTTGCAGAGATTGAGACAGGCATGGTTCTGATAGCACAAATGTAAGACCTTTCTCTTTTCAGTAAAATCAGGGATGCAAGGACCACCCATGTGCTTCTTTTCTGTGTCTGCATCCCTTTGGCAGCTCTCTGATTAATCATGGCAGTCCACCCTGCTAAACCTGAATTTGGCCTCAGACCTACAGAGCTCAGACCGCCAGCCCCCAATAGTTGGGAGGCCAGGACTATGGTTGGGAGCTAGGATGCTGCAGTCACACTGCTTGCCTTCAAATCCTGGCTCACCACCTACTAGCTGATCTTGGGCAAACTATTTTGCCCCAACTTCCTCATCTGCAAAATGAGGTGAAAGTGGCTCAGTTGTGTCCGACTCTTTGTGACCCCATGGACTGTACAGTCCGTGGAATTCTCCAGGCCAGAATACTGGAGCAGGTAGCCTTTCCCTTCTCCAGAGGATCTTCCCAACCCAGGGTTCGAACCCAGATCTCCCACATTGCAGGCAGATTCTTTACCAGCTGAGCCACAGGGAAGCCCAAGAATATTGGAGTGGGTAGCCTATCCCTTCTCCAGTGGATCTTCCTGATCCAGGAATCGAACCGGGGTCTCCTACATTGCAGGCAGATTCTTTACCAACTGCGCTATCAATGAGGTAAGAATATTCAGTTTATGTGGCCCACATAAATGAGTGCTCAATAAATATCAGCTCTCATTATGATTGATTGGAAGTGGCTTCCGTATGGAACCTATTTGCCTTTCCTGTGTAATAACATCTCTTCTCTTTCTGAATCAAGTCCAGTTTAGCTGTGTGATTTGTTACCTTCACGCAGCAGCATATAATACCGATAAAGCAAGCGTTTGATCTTGGTTGGAGCAGGAAGTTCAAATTGCCCCTCACTTCTATTCAGACACTCCCAAATATGTGCCTTGGTTACAGTGGAGGCTGGGTCAGAGGGTGTGGTTGACTGAAAATAAAGCCATTTCCACTCTTGGAAGCAAACAGCTTCAAGTATTTTAACCCTAACCCTAATACTGGCTTAGGAGTGCCATCTTTGCATGTGAAAGAAATTCAGGACATGCCCATAATGTGCTGGTCTTCCCATCCAGCATCCTGACACCCTCAGTGACTAGGTTTTATATGTTTATATGCATATATATGTATTCGTTTTCAGCTGTGTGCATTGAACTCCGCATTAATGTCTCCCACACAAGAATCTGATGACCTGCGTAAGAAAGAATTTGTGTCTGAAAGAATCTTTGGCTTATGTGCAAAGGAAAAAGTCTCCCCTGGAAAAATGCAGGCCTTACACATTTAACAGACCCTCGTGTCCACAGAAACAGTCATTGGCAATTAGGCGGCTGCCCAAAGATCAGAGGCAGGGGCCCGCACATGAAATAGGGGCCGCGTGCGGAGATCGCCGCCTTCTATCTCTGAGTTATGGGCGGCCCAGGCTGCTTCCCCCTGGGCCCAATCTACTCTGAGCTTTTCCTGCTGTGGACGGAGGCCCCAGGGACTTTTACGCACCCCAGTTTTCTTGCAGCTTGCTGATCCCTTTTCACATGTATGAAAACCGCCTTTGATTTTGAACACTCACGTCTGTTTTGTGTAACACTTAACTGATGTGCCAGAATCACTCTGTACCTTAAAGGGGGTCTCACACTGGGTTATTAAAATCAGTCCTTCTGTGAAGAGTCACTTTGCTCACTTAAAGGATAACTGCTCTGCCTCTCTTAATGATGCTCATCTCGTTAAACCTGGATTAGGGAAAAGAGGGACAAGCAGACCAGCAGTTGGAACATGGCCAGAGCCTATCGATGGGTTGGTCCAGCCACCGGAGAGGCTTCAGAGAGATGTTATCTGCTGATCAGCTGATCTGGAGCCCTCTCTGCCTTTCAATCCTGCTTCTCTTTGGGAACCCTGCTTCAGAACATTAGTTGCAGTTAGAATCCTGGGAAGGCAATAGAGACCTTGAGCCAGTGGATCTACTTCATTCGTTCAGATGACATAATGGGCTGTTTCATTGTCTATGGAATTCCGCCTCCCTGGAGAGGTCCAGGAAGTTAAACCATCAGTTCATTCAACCAACATTCTCTGTTTCTTCTAAGTGGGGGGCTTTCTCCTAAGTCCTGGGAATATAGTCATGAGTTAGATTCTCAAACTGGGAGGGAAGACAGTGAAGATACAGGCTTCCCCAGCGGCTCAGCGGTAAAGAATCTGCCTGTAATAGAGGAACCGCAGGAGATGCAGGTTTGATCCCTGGGTCAGGAAGATCCCCTGGAAGAGGTCTTGGCAACTCACTCCAGTATTCTTGCCTGGAGAGGAGCCTGGCGGGCTACAGTCCATAAAGTCACAAAGAGTCAGACACGACTGAAGTGACTTAACACACTCACACGCGCAGAGAAGCTATAACACAAGGAGCAGGGAGGCTGCCCTTTACATACGTAACTTTGGCAAATTCAACCACAATGCTCAGCATTGGAAAAGAGAGGGAAGGATAGTATTGAAACAAGGCAGACAATTCTGCTGCCACCTCCCCTTCATCTAGATTAAATGAAACATAACCTGCCATCTCCTGTGCCCCTCACTGTGTGAATCTCTGCTCTGGTGTGAGTTTCTAGAATTAAAATTGTAGGTGACTTTCTTTTTTTTCTTTTTTTTTGGTACATTCTGGGCCCTGAATTTATTAGGTGGTCAACCAAAGAAATAGCCAGTTGTTCCAATGCTGAGGAGTCTATGTTGTCTTCAGGAGTAATTTTAACTTTTTTCCCCCTTCCTTGCTCACTGTAGAAGCTAATTCCCTAGTGAGACTGGGTTCCTCCATCAGACTTCAGAGGGGGAAGCCAGCCTGTAACATCACAAAAGTGGGATCTTCCAAGTAAGTTTCCCAGAGGATGAGACTCCCAGAAGTGATTTTTGATGAGTGAATGGACATTGGCCAATGGAAGGATAGTCTGGGTTGGGACTGGAGGTGAGAAGGAAGAGGAGGGTGGGAGGAGAGAATAAGGAAGTATAATTGATGTTGTAGGAGGTGAGAGAGGGAGAACGGAATCAACAAGAAACTCAGGAGTAGGGGGCTTGGAAAGGCAACTGGGTAGTGAGCCACCAAGATGAGGAGTGGCTGGCAGAAAGCTAGTGGTGGGGGAAGTGGGTGATGATACGTTTCACTGGGAACGCACTGAGCTGGGTGCCTATGAGCATCTGAGTCAGTGGCCCTTCCCGAGATGAGAGGCTGGGCTGCCAAGGTAGACCTGGAAGTCACTGGGGATCGAGGTTTCCACTGACAATGTGCAAAGTTAGATTCATTGGAATTTGGTTTTTAAGACTTTTATTTAATTTTGTTTTATATTAAGTCTAGTTTCTATCCCTGTCTTCTCCACCTCATGTACTTCCTTCTCTAGGTAGCCACTTAAATGTTACACGTCTGTGTATATATTTTTAACTGTATACATATATCCTCCTCCTTGAAAAACAGAAACAACTACATATACTTCTCCACCTTGATTTTTTTTTTTTTCATTTAACACTGTATTCATGAGACCTCTCCATGGTAGTGTATAGAATAAATGGGTCTCTGTCAGTTGGATCAGATATTACACACTACTTTGTAGGCTGCCTTTCATCACCTAATACCCCAGATGCCTCCTGCCCTCTTCCTCTCCTGCTTTGGAAATAGTCAGATGCACACCACCTTTGTGGGAGGATCCCCAAGACAGTACTTCTCAGGATTTCATTTTCATCCATCAGCTAACAACTACATATATGCAGCCCATCAGTTTTATGTCAAATAATACCTAGACTTTCAACACGTTTTGTAAACAATAAAAACAATGTTTTAAAATTATTTCCAATTTAAATCTGTGAAAGAGATGATATTTGCCTTTTTTTTTTTTTTACCCAGGTTTTATATGCAGCTTGATGATGAATGGCTAGAGACCTAGGTGAAGGTTTCCATCAATCTTGTTTTTTTCTCAACTATTACTTTTTACTCAATTAGAAAATCCTAACTCACAAGTCATAAGTGGTTCTGATAGGTAGTTCTGATATTCATTGTGGAAAATGTTTCTGTTGCCACCTTGAACCACCTCAGAACTCAGCAGCTTAAAGCAACAGTTTATTTCTCATGATTCTGTGGGTCAGCAATGTGTGCAGGGCTCAGCCACGTGGTTCTTCAGCTCCCTGCCATGTCAGCAGGCATCTCTAGACTGTGTTCAGCTCTATCTGGTCCAGGAAGGCCTCACTCACATGTCTGGGGCCTCAGCTGGAGTGTTTGGAATGACTGATAGCCTTTCCCACCATGTGGCTTCCCAGCAAGTGTCCAGTTTACAAAGGCAGATGTGCTCTAAGGCTGAGTGTTCCAAATGGGCAGCCCAGGTACTTGTCAAAGACAGCTTATTTGTTCATATCCTGTTGGTCAAAACAAGTCACATAGCCAAGTCCAGAGTTAATGTGGGAAGGACCACAAAGTGTGTGAACCCTAGGAGACATAACTGGGAGCCAACAACGTAACAGTATACACTGGAGACTTTCTCCTTTCAGCCTTCTTTTAGCACTGGGTGAAACTAGCTTCCAAATGTTTCCTGCCCAACAGCTGGAAGAGTCACTGTTTCAACTTGGGATGTAGTGATAAGTGCACCCTTTGTGGCAATCTTAGGATTTTGCCCTTGAAAGTATTTCCTTTCCATTGCAGCACTGGGGTGTGGTGTTTTTGTTTCTGTTTTTGTTTTTGTTTGTTTTGTGCATGGCATGTAGGATCTACCAGGGATCAAACCCGTGCCCCTGTAGTGGAGGTACTAGAAATGCAGAGTCTTAACTACCACACTGCCAGGGAAGTCCTTGAATGTGCTTTTTTTTCTTTTTTTTTTTTTCATATAAAGATGCCCTGATTTATTCTGATGAGTAAAGAAAAAAGGGACTTCCCTGGTGGTCCAGTGGTTAAGAATTCGCCTGCCATGCAGGGCACATGGGTTCTATCCCTGGTTCAGGAAGATCCCATATGCCAACTGAGCCTATGTGCCACAACTACTGAGCCCACATACTGCAACTACTGAAGCCCACGCCCCCTGGAGCCCCTGCTCTGCAACAACAGAAGCCACTCCAGTGAGACGCCCAAGTATAGCAACTAGAGAATAGTCCCTGCTCGCTGCAACCAGAGAAAGTACATGCATCTCAACAAAGACCCAGCACAGCCAAAAAAAACAGTGGGGGAGGGGACTGGAAAAGATTCACACTTAGCATTGAAGTCATCTGCACCAGTTTGTCCTTCTTAAGAAGTCTTGATACCGGCTCCTCTTAGAAAAACTCATGGAATCCTAGCCCTGAAAAGACAAGCTCTGGCTACACAAAAGTGCTTCCTGTTTCACTGAGGTGCCCTTGAGCAAGACACCTGTAAATCATCCAAACAGTCCTTATTGGCTTTGTCAGCATCATAAAAAATGTTTTATCTCATCCCTCACTTTAAAAACTCATGATAGTAATTACTTCCAGGGCAAGAGGTAGGATCACGAATGTTTCTTGGCGGTCTTTAGCTTTATCTGTCCTTTCTGGTTTTCTGTAATCAGGTACTATTTGTATAATTAAAGATCCAATTAACAGAGAAGAGGCAATTTGCATGAACACTTTCACCTCCACAGCCAGCACACTTCACTGTGGAAAAAGCCAAAAAATGTTCAAACTACCACACAATTGCACTCATCTTACACGCTAGTAAAGTAATGCTCAAAATTCTCCAAGCCAGGCTTCAGCAATACGTGAACCATGAACTTCCAGATGTTCAAGCTGGTTTTAGAAAAGGTAGAGGAACCAGAGATCAAATTGCCAACATCCACTGGATCATCAAAAAAGCTAGAGAGTTCCAGAAAAACATCTATTTCTGCTTTATTGACTATGCCAAAGCCTTTGACTATGGATCACAATAAACTAGAAAATTCTGAAAGAGATGGGAATACCAGACCACCTGACCTGCCTCTTGAGAAACGTATATGCAGGTCAAGAAGCAACAGTTAGAACTGGACATGGAACAACAGACTGGTTCCAAATAGGAAAAAGAGTACATCAAGGCTGTATATTGTCACTCTGCTTATTTAACTTATATGCAGAGTACATCATGGAAACGCTGGGCTGGAAGAAGCACAAGCTGGAATTAAGATTGCTGGGAGAAATATCAATAACCTCAGATATGCAGACGACACCACCCTTACGGCAGAAAGTGAATAAGAATAAAGAGCCTCTTGATGAACATGAAAGAGGAGAGTGAAAAAGTTGGCTTAAAGCTCAACATTCAGAAAACGAAGATCATGGCATCTGGTCCCATCACTTCATGGGAAATAGATGGGGAAACAGTGGAAACAGTGGCTGACTTTATTTTTCTGGGCTCCAAAATCACTGCAGATGGTGATTGCAGCCATGAAATTAAAAGATGCTTACTCCTTGGAAGGAAACTTATGACCAACCTAGATAGCATATTGAAAAGCAGAGACATTACTTTGCCAACAAAGGTCCGTCTCATCAAGGCTATGGTTTTTTCCAGTGGTCATGTACGGATGTGAGAGTTGGACCGTGGAGAAAGCTGAACACCAAAGAATTGATGCTTTTGAACTGTGGTGTTGGAGAAGACTCTTGAGAGTCCCTTGGACTGCAAGGAGATCCAACCAGTCCATCCTAAAGGAGATCAGTTCTGGGTGTTCACTGGAAGGACTGATGTTAAAGCTGAAACTCCAGTACTTTGGCCACCTCATGTGAAGAACTGACTCATTTAAAAAGACCCTGATGCTGGGGAAAATTGAAGGCAGGAGGAGAAGGGGATGACAGAGGATGAGATGGTTGGATGGCATCACCGACTCAATGGACATAGGTTTGGGTGGGCTCCGGGAGTTGGTGATGGACAGAGAGGCCTGGTGTACTGTGGTTCATGGGGTCACAAAGAGTCGGATGCGACTGAACTGAACTGAACTGAACTGGGCTTATATTTCATATGGGTCCTGAGATTGGGCCCTATTCAGTTTTCACTATTTCCCTCAATGTTGAGTCCAGATTCAGAAGCTTATTATCACACTGACTGTTTTCTGTAATTCCAGTGCTGTGTGTTGGCTTTTATGGGCAGCTCCTTGTTAGAATGTATTTCTCTTAACCTTTTTGTCACTTCTAGTCCCTGCATACCTTATCCTATCCACACCACCTCAGATAGAAGTAACAATTAATCAAGTGGGTAAAACATCTTGTTTCTCGTGTCAGTTTTCACTAATATGAAAACCCACTTTCAATATGCAGTACATGTTTGTCTCTGTACTGCGATACACTGTGAGCAGGACCATGATCTGTGATGTTAGAGGTGTTATCCAGCTGTGTGCACATCCACACAAGGACTGGTCCATGTTGTGCATCACTGATAATATCTACACCCTTCAGGTCATTAAAGAAAGGAAAACTGCCAGATGATCACACCACTCTTTTTTAGAAGATAATCTTTTTTTTTTTTTTACTGCATTCTGTGGCATGTGGGATCTTAGTTCCTGACTAGGGATTGAACCCATGCCCCCCTGCATTGAAAGTATGGAGTCTTAACCACTGGACCACCAAGAAAGTCCTTCATGCATGCCAAGAAGGTGTGTGCATGCTCAGTTGCTAAGTCATGTTTGACTCTTTGCAACCCCATGGACTGTAGCCTGCCAGTCCCTTCAAGCATAATCTTAATAGTGAGGTTGGTTTCAGGTAGAGTGACCTGTGCTGAGGGCAGTTGAGGAGGAACTGCAGAATAAAGCTTCAGGAGGCCAGAGGACCTTGATTTGAAACCCAGTTCTGCCACTTACTAGCTACACGCATGGACCATTGGATAGGTGCCCAAGGTCAACCAGTTAGTAGATTCCATTTTGAGAACTACTGCCTGAAGCATAACATAGTGTAAGAGTCCTTGGAACAGCTCACGGTGGTGAGGAGTGAGGCTGAGTCCCAACATTCATACACTTCTCAGAGGTGTTTGTGACCATAAAACCTTTAATCATGTAAAGAAAGAATGCTTTTTACAATCATTCTTACCTGGCCAGCAGGAAGAGAGGCCTCAAGAAAGAAGATACCAAAGATGATATAAACAGAAGTTAAAATTGGGTATTTTGTGACCAAAAAGGCAAGAGCAACGATGTGTCCCCATTTCCTAAGTCAAGGTGCTAGGCCCTCTCCACAGAATGTGCTGAGATTATGAAACCATTCCATCAGCAGCAGGAATCGTCCGTGTCTAGCCTACAGAAGGAAGGGGTGGAAGAGGCCAGAGGGAGAGGGTTTCTTTGGAGAGAGGAACTGGATTGTTGTGGCATTTCCCCTTCCCCTCACCCATGAAAGCCAGTGAGATGGGGGGTTCCTCCTTCCTGTCAGCCCCAAAGAGAGGGACTTCAAGGGGACAGTTTGGAGGCTCTACAGAGGCCCAGTCTGAATCTTGATACATGCCCAAGAAAGCAGAAAGTGACAGACTGTGGCCATGGGGCTGAGGGAACAGAGGAGAGGGGCAGGGCTCTGCACTTTCACTGATGACAAGGACAAGGAAATGGTGAGTTTTCCCAAGGGCTGAATGGACCCACAGGAAGAAGGCTGCCTAGTAATACTGTCACAGGGATGGCAGCCATGAGGCCTGTTTCTAGAACTGATGCAGGGGCTTCCCTGGTGGCTCAGTGGTAAAGAATCCACCTGCCAATGCAGGAGACATGGTTCGACTGTCGGCTGGGGAAGACCCCACATGCTGCAGAGCAACTAAGCCTGTGCATCACAACTATTGACCCCATACTCTAGAGTCCGGGAACTGCAACTATTGAGCCCACACTACTGAAGCCTGGGCACCCTAGAGCCCAAGCTTTGCAACAAGAGAACCCATTGCAATGAAAAGCCCATGCACTGCAATGAAGAGTAACCCCCACTAGCCACAACTAGAGAAAAGCCTGAGCAGCAAACCCACTCCAGTACTCTTGCCTGGAAAATCCCATGGACGGAGGAGCCTGGTAGGCTACAGTTCATAGGGTCGCTAGGAGTCGGACACAACTGAGCGACTTCACTTTCACTTTTCACTTTCATGCATTGGAGAAGGAAATGGCAACCCACTCCAGTATTCTTGCCTGAAGAATCCCAGGGACAGGGGAGCCTAGTGGGCTGCCATATATGGGGTCTCACAGAGTCAGACACGACTGAAGCGACTTAGCAGCAGCAGCAGCAGCAGCAAAGAAAACCAAAAATAAACTAATTAATTAAAAAAAAATTTTTTAAGAGTTGATGCAGCTCCGAGAGAGTCAGAGTAGGAAAGCATTAGGTAAGATTTGTTTTGCTGCAAGTGAGGACAAATTAACAATGGCAGCACTTAAACAAAAAGGAAGTTAATTTCTATCAAGTAAGTATAAGCAAATGAGGGCCGATATGGTGGTTCCAAAATCATAAGGGGTCCAGGATACTTCTTACTTGTTGCCTTGCTATACTCAATACATGGCTTGCACCAAAGGACCCAACATGGCTGTCTGGCTCCATCCATTACTTCTGCATTACAGACAGCCAGAATAAAGGAGAAAAGCAGCCTTTTTGCATTTGAGGACAATTCCCAGAAATTGCAAATATGACTTTCATTTACAAATGATTGGATCGAACATGGTTATAGGCCACAGAGAGCTACAAGGCAGGCTGGAAAATGATACTATTCCAAGATTCCATGTGCTCAGCTAGTTAGGGATCCTGAGTAAAAAGGGTAAAACTGATATTGGGAAATAATTGGTAGACTCTATTGCATTGGTAGACTGCCCATGAGTAAGAATTGAGATATAGGAGTCTAGGCATATGAAAGGCATTACCCAGGTCAAAAAAAAAAATTGCAGGAAGCTTCCATCAAAAGCATTGCCAAGGGCTTCCATGGTGGCTCAATGGTTAAAGAAAACAATCTGCCTGCCAATGCAGGGGACATGAGCTCGATCCCTGATCTGGGAAGATCCCGCATGCCATGGAGCAATTAAGCCCATGCGCCACAACTATTGAGCCTGTGCTCTAGAGCCTGGGAGTCACAGATGCTGAAGCCCATGTACCCGAGAGCCCATGCTCTGCAACAAGAGAAGCCACTGCAGTGAGGAGCCTGTGCACTGCAGCTAGAGGAGCCCCTGTTCCCCGCAACCAGAGAAAGACCTCGCAGCAACAAAGGCCCAGCACAGCCAGAAATAAATAACTTAAAGGTAAAAAAGCATCGCCAAACACATTCTCAAAAGCACTGCTCAGTGGGAGAAGGAGAGGATGGGATGATTTGAGAGAATAGCACTGAAATATATATGTTACCATATGTAAAACAGATGACCAGTGCAAGTTTGGTGTATGATGCAGGGCACCTAAAGCCGGTGCTCTAGGACAACATAGAGGAATAGGGTGGTGAGGGAGGTGGGAAGGGGGTTCCAGATGGAGGGGACACACGTATCAGTTCAGTTCAGTTCAATTCAGTTCAGTCACTCAGTCATGTCTGACTTCTTGCGACCCCATGAATCTCAGCACGCCAGGCCTCCCTGTCCATCACCATCTCCCAGAGTTCACTCAAACTCACGTCCATCGAGTCGGTGATGCCATTGAGCCATCTCATCCTTTGTCGTCCCCTTCTCCTCCTGCCCCCAATCCCTCCCAGCATCAGAGTCTTTTCCAATGAATCAACTCTTTGCATCAGGTGGCCAAAGTACTGGAGTTTCAGCTTTAGCATCATTCCTTCCAAAGAACACCCAGGGCTGATCTCCTTTAGAATGGACGAGTCTTCTCCAACACCACAGTTCAAAAGCATCAATTCTTCAGCACTCAGCTTTCTTCACAGTCCAACTCTCACATCCATACATGACCACTGGAAAACCGTAGCCTTGACTGTGGACCTTTGTTGGCAAAGTAATGTCTCTGCTTTTCAATATGCTATCTAGGTTGGTCATAAGTTTCCTTCCAAGGAGTAAGCATCTTTTAATTTCATGGCTGCAATCACCATCTGCAGTGATTTTGGAGCCCAGAAAAATAAAGTCAGCCACTGTTTCCACTGTTTCCCCATCTATTTCCCATGAAGTGATGGGACCAGATGCCATGATCTTCGTTTTCTGAATGTTGAGCTTTAAGCCAACTTTTTCACTCTCCTCTTTCATGTTCATCAAGAGGCTCTTTATTCTTATTCACTTTCTGCCGTAAGGGTGGTGTCGTCTGCATATCTGAGGTTATTGATATTTCTCCTGGCAATCTCGATTCTAGCTTGTGTTTCTTCCAGTCCAGCATTTCTCATGATGTACTCTGCATATAAGTTAAATAGGCAGGGTGACAATGTACAGCCTTGACGTACTCCTTTTCCTATTTGGAACCAGTCTGTTGTTCCATGTCCTATTCTAACTGTTGCTTCCTGACCTACATATAGGTTTCTCAAGAGGCAGGTCAGGTGGTCTACCTATGGCCAATTCATACTGATGTATGGCAAAAATCATCACAATATTATAAAATAATTAACTTCCAATTAAAAAAAAAGTCTGAAGTCTGAGCGCCGAAGACATCGATGCTTTTGAACTGTGGTGCTGGAAAAGATTCTTGAGAGTCCCTTGGACTGTAAGGAGGTCAAATCAGTTAATCCTAAAGGAAATCAACCCTGAATATTCAAATACCCAACAATTCTGCTCCTACGTATACACCCAAAAGAACTGAAAATGTAACCACACAGAAACTTGTCTGTGAATGTTCCTAGCAGCATTATTAATAATAACTAAGAATTCTGAACAACACAAATGTACATCAACTGATGAACAGACAAACAAAATATGGTATATATCCAGACAATGGAATATTGTTCATCCACAAAAGAAATAAAGTACTGATGAAATTTGAAAACATTATGCTAAGTGAAAAAAACAGACACAAAAGGCCATGTATTGTATGACCCAATTTACATAAAATATCCAGAATAGGCAAATCCATAGAGATAGAGTGTTGATTAGTGGTTGCCAGGGACTAGAGGGAGAAGAAAGTGGAGAGTGACAGCTATGGGTATGGATTTTCTTTTTGAACTGATGAAAATGTTCTGGAATTGGTTGTGATTCATTGTAAAACTTTGTGAATATATTAGAATCCACTGAATTGTACACTTTAAGAGGGTACATTTTATGGCATTTGAATTTTCAAAGTTTAATATATAATACTAGACAGGAAGTTATTAATCCTGCCTGAGACTTCATCCAGAGCTGGGGAAAGAATGAGCCCACAGGCATATCTAAGGGGACAGTGGGAGAAAGAGTTGTTTTTGAATTGTACCCAATAGAACCCATTATACTGAAAGGTCAGTATAATGGTTACATCTGTGAGAGCTCATCTAGGATCCTTTATATTAAACAGAAGTGATCAAAGTTTTAAAAAGATCACTTGTAATTAGAGATTTCAAATTAAAACAATGATATGCCACCACATACATATGGAATGGCAAAACTCAAAAAAAGACTGACACTACAAATTGCTGGTGAGGATATGGAGTGGGAGGACTTCTCATTCATTGCTGGCAAAAATGCAAAATGGACAGCCACACTGGATGACAGTTTGGCAGTTTCTAACAAAAGTATACATTGCCTTACCATATAATCTAGCAATCATGAGGCTAAGAATTTATCCAACTGATTTGAAAACTTATGCAGAAAGGAAAGTCTGCATAGGTATGTTTATAGCAGCTTTATTCATAATTCCCAGAAGAAGGGAAGCAATCAAGATGTCCTTCAAATCAAACTGTGGTACATACATACAATGGGATATTATTAAGCAATACAAGTGAGCAATCAAGCCACTAAAAGATATGGTTTAATCTTAATTTTATATTGCTAAGTGAGATTATCTGGAAAAGGCAAAATTTTGTAAAAATGAGCTGGAAAGAATATTATTGGTTGTCAGGTGACTGGAGATAAAGAAAGAGGTGGAATAGGTTATATGAAGCACTGATATTTTTAGGGTGGATAAATTATTATATGTGATACTGTAATTGTGAATACATTGGCATTAGGCACTTGTTAAAATACGTTGAACTTTATAGCATAAAGTGTGAACCTTAATGTTTGCAAAGTTAAAACATTATTTATGAGGTTAGATGGGGTATAAATGTGACTAAACAATCTCCTTTACAGATGAATGAAGCAACTTTATTGAAAGGAGTGGGTAGGAAAGGTACTGCCTCAAGTTACTTTGGAAATCAGTGGTCTGTAAGACCTAGGCCCTGTCCTCTAGCTGATAAAGTTGTTTACTTTGGGGTATGGGTTAACAAATTCAGTGCAACAGTACAATACTGGAATTGAACAGTTAAGAAAATGATGGTATATAGTGAGAGCCAGATTTCTCACTGTTGGAGATGGAGGGGCAAGAGGGAGCCAGGAGGACCCTAAGGAGACATGATTACCAAATGTAATGTGTATTTTGGATGGGATTCTGAAATAAGAACAGGACATTAGATCAACACTGAAGAAATGTGGATAAAGGGCTGACTTTAGTTAATAATCATGAGTCGATATTGGTTTTCACTAGTTAATAAGTATATTATACCAATGTGAGATGTTAACAAGGGAAAATGGGGTGTGGGGTTTATGTGAACTCTCTCTATGACCTTCAGAACTGTCCTGTAAATTTAAATTCTTCTAAATAAAGTTTTTTGGAAAAAGCATTGTAGAAAGTAAGGGTTCCTCAGAATTGTAATTAGAATGATCTAAACTGATGTTTAATCTATTTATGGCAGTATAACAATAAATGAAACAATATTGAGTGCGAAAATTTTAAAGAATTAGAGAAAACACAGTGAAATACCAATAAGCCATTAGGATGACTAAGAATGTTTAAATTTGACAATGTCAAGTGATGATCTGAAGATGTGGAGACACTGGAACTCTCATACTGATGGGACTGCCCCATGCTACACATGCTTTGGGAAAATATTTGACAGTTTTCTCATAAGTTAAACATGCACCAATCCTATGGCCCAACAATTTACTTTCTAGGTGTTTCCCCAAGAGATATGAAAGCATATACATACACAAAGACTTATTGTGAATGTTCGTACAAGTTGTACTCATACTTGCCCAAATTGGTGACTGACTAAACAAAATGTGGTATTTTTATGTAATGGAGTACTATTCAGAATTAAAAAGGAACAAACCTATTGTATATGCAACAAAGTGGATCAATATAAAAAACATTATACTGAGTGTAAGAGGCCAGACAGAAAAAGACTACGTACTATATAATTCCATTCTGATGAGACTCGAGGAAAGTCAAATCTAATCTATAGTGACAGAAAGTAGATCAGTGGTTGCTTAAGGCTGAAGATGGGAGGTAGAAACTGAAAGAGGCAAAAGGGAACAAATGATGACAATAAGACTCAGGCAAAAAGTATTAAATGTGAGTAAATAAAGGCAATTTAGAATAAAGGGCAAGCTGCACAATGCAGACCTTACATTTATATTTATTTATGGACCTAACAGAAGCAGAAGATATTAAGAAGAGGTGGCAAGAATACACAGAAGAACTGTACAAACAGGACCTTCACGACCTGGATAATCACGATGGTGTGATCACTCATCTAGAGCCAGACATCCTGGAATGTGAAGTTAAGTGGGCCTTAGAAAGCATCACTACGAACAAAGCTAGTGGAGATGATGGAATTCCAGTTGAGCTATTTCAAATCCTGAAAGATGATGCTGTGAAAGTGCTGCACTCAATATGCCAACAAATTTGGAAAACTCAGCAGTCACCACAGGACTGGAAAAAGTCAGTTTTCATTCCAATCCCAAAGAAAGGCAATGCCAAAGAATGCTCAAACTACCGCACAATTGCACTCATCTCACACGCTAGTAAAGTAATGTTTAAAATTCTCCAAGCCAGGCTTCAGCAATACGTGAACCGTGAACTTCCTGATGTTCAAGCTGGTTTTGGAAAAGGCAGAGGAACCAGAGATCAAATTACCAACATCCGCTGGATCATGGAAAAAGCAAGAGAGCTCCAGAAAAACATCTATTTCTGCTTTATTGACTATGCGAAAGGCTTTGACTGTGTGGATCACAATAAACTGTGGAAAATTCTGAAAGAGATGGGAATACCAGACCACCTAACCTGCCTCTTGAGAAATCTGTATGCAGGCCACGAAGCAACAGTTAGAACTGGACATGGAACAACAGACTGGTTCCAAATAGGAAAAGGAGTCCGTCAAGGCTGTATATTGTCACCCTGCTTATTTAACTTCTATGCAGAGTACATCATGAGAAATGCTGGCCTGGAAGAAACAGAAGCTGGAATCGAGATTGCTGGGAGCAATATCAATAACCTCAGATATGCAGATGACACCACCCTTATGGCAGAAAGTGAAGAGGAACTAAAGAGCCTCGTGATGAACGTGAAAGAGGAGAGTGAAAAAGTTGGCTTAAAGCTCAACATTCAGAAAACGAAGATCATGGCATACGGTCCCATCACTTCATGGCAAATAGATGGGGAAACAGTGGAAACAGTGTCAGACTTTATTTTTGGGGGCTCCAAAATCACCGCAGATGGTGACTGCAGCCATGAAATTAAAAGACGCTTACTCCTTGGAAGAAAAGTTATGACCAACCTAGATAACATATTCAAAAGCAGAGACATTACTTTGCTGACTAAGGTCTGTCTAGTCAAGGCTATGGTTTTCCAGTAGTCATGTATGGATGTGAGAGTTGGACTGTGAAGAAGGCTGAGCACCGAAGAATTGATGCGTTTGAACTGTGGTGTTGGAGAAGACTCTTGAGAGTCCCTTGGACTGCAAGGAGATCCAACCAGTCCATTCTGAAGGAGATCAGTCCTGGGATTTCTTTGGAAGGAATGATGCTAAAGCTGAAACTCCAATACTTTGGTCACCTCATGCGAAGAGTTGACTCATTGGAAAAGACTCTGATGCTGGGAGGGATTGGGGGCAGGAGAAGAAGAGGACGACCACGGTTGAGATGGCTGGATGGCATCACCGACTCGATGGACGTGAGTCTGAGTGAACTCCGGGAGTTGGTGATGGACAGGGAGGCCTGGCGTGCTGCGATTCATGGGGTCGCAAAGAGTTGGACATGACTGAGCGACTGAACTGAGCTGAACTGAACTGATACACCAATTATAATATTCTAATTCATAAAGCAAAAATATTAAAAAATAGAAGAGAGAAATAAAAGTAAGATTCTTCATCTCTTTTAGCCTAAGAGATAAAGTTCACCAAATAATAAATAAGCTAAGTAAAACACATACAATAAACTTAGAACTGTACATAACCAAAGCAAATAATTGTCAGTTTCTCAAGAATCATGCAACATATGACATTCTCTAGTCCTAATGCAAGAAAACTAAAAATCAATGGCAAAACTAGGAAACAAAGAAAAACAAAAAAAAAATCACCAACTGTTGAATCAAAGAAAAAAAATCAAAAAGAAATTAGAGAATATTGAAAAAATAACAGTAATGAAAACATATTTAAGCTGATGGTCTAGAGAGAAAAAGATAATATTTATAAATAGTTTTAAACGTTAATAATCTAACTCAAGAAATTAGAAAAAATAGAATAAATATAAGAGGAACAGAAGGAAAATCTAACTTAAAAATAGAATTTAATGTATTAGAAAGTGAAGAAGGTATAAGTAAATAAGTAAAAGGGGTTATTTAGAAAGAAAAAAACCCCAAGAATCTAATCAAGAGGAAAAGGAGAAAGCACACACACACACACACACCAAAAAAACACACAAAATGTCAAGAAGAAGGATAATCTTAGAGTGAACTAAAATAATTATGTCTAATTTGTTTGTTTCAAAATAAAATTATTTTCCAGGGAAGCATAAATGTCTAATATAAACTTTAGAAAGGAAAAAAAATCTGATAAAACCACTAGATAGAAAAAAGTTAAATTTTAAAGATTTAGTCAGCTTTCACCAAAAAAAAAAAAAAAAAAAAGGCCCACATGGTTTCCCAGGGGGAACTGAACTAAAATTTTAAGGAATTGCAATGTTTTAAATTTTCTTCTGGAAAATTAAAGAATATTGTTCTATATATTTATGCATTGAGGTACTCCTTTTTTTTCCCCCAGAGATAGCAACAATGGACAAACTACTCAAACAAAAATTAAACAAACATAGCCAGATTCAAAGACAAATCAAATATGTCTTTGCAATGGGAAATGGGACAGTGACATGAAATGCAAACCTCAACTAAAGAAACTAGCAAACTGGACTCAGAACCTGCCATGGCAGCTGAGAGTTTATCCTTTGCAGGGTTAACTGGGTCTAAACGTAATCATATGTAGACAAGATCATCACCAGAAACCAGAGGCTGTACCAGGGCTCCCCCATCTGTGTCACGAGACTGAAAAATAATTGCCAACTGCTGCCTTACGAGGCTTGCATGAAGCTGTGGTCCTGGGCAGGCACAGCTTATGACCAGGAATTAAACCAAGCTTTCCACCAACAGCTTGGCAGCATATTTGCCATTGCTTCAATATCACCATGGGGTAGGAACCCTGCATTGCTAAATAAGACCTGATTCAGGACCAAGACGATAGGATAGAACCACTAGTCTGGCTGGCAAGAGAGTAAAGAAAGGGGAGGGTGTGATAGGGAATGATGCCAAAACAGACATTTTCCAATATGCAAATATTAAAAGAGTGTTAGTTAGTTAGTTCAGTCACTCAGTCGTGTCCGACTCTTTGCGACCCCATGAATCACAGCACACCAGACCCCCTGTCCACCAACTCCCGGAGTTCACCCAGACTCATGTCCATCGAGTCGGTGATGCCATCCAGCTATCTCATCCTCTGTCATCCCCTTCTCCTACTGCCTTCAGTCTTTCCCAGCATCAGGGTCTTTTCAAATGAGTAAGTTCTTCACATCAGGTGGCTGAAGTATCAGAGTTTCAGCTTCAACATCAGTCCTTCCAATGAACACTCAGGACTGATCACCTTTAGGATGGACTGGTTGGATCTCCTTGCAGTCCAAGGAACTCTCAAGAGTCTTCTCCAACACCGCAGTTCAAAAGCATCAATTTTTCGGTGCTCAGCTTTCTTCACAGTCCAACTCTCATATCCATACATGACCACTGGAAAAACCGTAGCCTTGACCAGATGGACCTTTGTTGGCAAAGTAATATCTCTGCTTTTTAATATGCTATCTAGGTTGGTCATAACTTTCCTTCCAAGGAGTGTCTTTTAATATCATGGCTGCAGTCACCATCTGCAGTGATTTTGGAGCCCCCCAAAATAAAGTCTGACACTGTTTCCACTGCTTCCCCATCTATTTGCCATGAAGTGATGGGACCAGATGCCATGATCTTCGTTTTCTGAATATTGAGCTTTAAGCCAACTTTTTCACTCTCCTCTTTCACTTTCATCAAGAGGCTTTTTAGTTCCTCTTCACTTTCTGCCATAAGGGTGGTGTCATCTGCATATCTGAGGTTATTGATATTGATTCCAGCTTGTGCTTCTTCCAGCCCAATGTTTCTCATGATGTACTCTGCATAGAAGTTAAATAAGCAGGGTGACAATATACAGCCTTGATGTACTCCTTTTCCTATTTGGAACCAGTCTGTTGTTCCATGTCCAGTTCTAACTGTTGCTTCCTGACCTGCATATAGGTTTCTCAAGAGGCAGGTCAGGTGGTCTGATATTCCCATCTCTTTCAGAAATTTCCACAGTTTATTGTGATCCACACAGTCAAAGGCTTTGGCAGTCAATAAAGCAGAAATAGATGTTTTTCTGGAACTCTCTTGCTTTTTCCATGATCCAGCAGATGTTGGCAATTTGATCTCTGGTTCCTCTGTCTTTTCTAAAACCAGCTTGAACATCTGGAGGTTCACGGTTCACATATTGCTGAAGCCTTGACTTGGAGAAATTTGAGCATTACTTTACTACAGTGTGAGATGAGTGCAACTGTGCAGTAGTTTGAGCATTCTTTGGCATTGCCTTTCTTGGTGATTGGAATGAAAACTGACTTTTTCCAGTCCTGTGGTGACTGCTGAGTTTTCCAAATTTGTTGGCATATTGAGTGCAGCACTTTCACAGCATCATCTTTCAGGATTTGAAATAGCTCAACTGGAATTCCATCACCTCCACTAGCTTTGTTCGTAGTGATGCTTTCTAAGGCCCACTTGACTTCACATTCCAGTGTGTTACCCATTAAATATGTTCTTTGTCTGTGCTGTCCTTAGTCACTCAGTTGTGACCAACTCTTTGCAGCCCCATGGACTATAGACCACCATGGGGATTTTTCAGGCAAGAATACTGGAATGGTTTGCCATGCCCTCCTTCAGGGGATCTTCCCAACCTAGGGATTGAGCCAGGTCTCCTGCAATGCATGCAGTTTCTTTACAGTCTGAGCCACCAGGGAATCCCAAGGATACTGGAGTGGGTAGCCTGTCCCTTCTCCAGGGGGGCTTCCCCATCCGGTAATTGAACCAGGGTGTCCTGCGTTTCAGGTGGATTCTTTACCAGCTGAGCTACCTAACAAGAAGAAAGCTGTGGGATTCAAGAAACAATGGTGAACATAGAAATTAATAAATGTGTGGATAAATTTAATTAACTCGACTATAAAATTTATTAACATTCTGTTTATGGAAAAATGAAACATTATGGGAATCAATATTAGGTAGGGTTACATTCAGTGGGCAGTTAGCATGTTAAGATTCTTGTTTTATTTGTGACTCGGATTTTTATAAGAAAATTGATTAAATATATTTGCTAACACATCAAGGGGCAACCATTAGAAGAACAGAAATACAATCAACACAGAGGGAGTAAAAGAATATAGAAAGTCTTATTTGTTATGCCATAACAAATTACCACAAACTCAGTAAGTTAAAACAATTGAAGTTTATTCCCTCTGGGTTCTTGAGGCCAGAAGTCCACCATCAAGGTATCAGTTGGGCCGTGCTCCTTCTGAAGTGTCTAGGAGAGAAAGCTTCCTTGCACCTTCCAGCTTCTTGTGGCTTTGGGAGTCCCTTTGGCTTGTGGCTACATAGCTCCAGCCTCTGCCTCCTTCACATGACCTTCTCTTTTCTCAGTGTCTCTCCCCTGTGTGTCTCCTATAAAGACGCTTGTCATCAGGTTTAGAATGCCTCTGGATAATCCTAGTTGGTCTCATTTCAAGACTCTAGACTTGTTTATATCTGCAAAGATCCTTTGTCCAAATGAGGTCACATTCACAGACTGTGAGGGTCAGGAAGTGGTCATGTCTTTTGGGAAGTTACCTTTCAACCTACTATAAAGGCTAATTTGTTGTTCAGTCTCTCAGTTGTGCCGACTCTTTGTGACCCCATGGACTGCTGCATGCCAGGCTTCCCTGTGCTTCACCATCTCCTGGAGCTTGCTCAGACTTATGTCCATTGAGTCGGTGATGCCATCCAACTATCTCATCCTCTGTCGTCCCTTTCTCCTCCTGCCTTCAATCTTTCCCAGCATCAGGGTCTTTTCTAATAAGTTGTCTCCTCATATCAGATGGTCAAAATACTGGAGCTTCAGTTTCAGCATCAGTCCTTCCAATGAATATTCAGGACTGATTTCCTTTAGGATTGACTGGTTGGATCTCCTTGCAGTCCAAGGGACTCTCAAGAGTCTTCTCCAACACCACAGTTCAAAAGCATCAATTCTTTGGCGCTCAGCCTTCTTCACAGTCCAACTCTCACATCCATACATGACCACAGGAAAAACCATAGCCTTGACTAGATGGACCTTTGTTGGCAAAGTAATGTCTCTGCTTTTGAATATGCTATCTAGGTTGCTCATAACTTTTCTTCCAAGGAGTAAGCGTCTTTTAATTTCATGGCTGCAGTCACCATCTGCAGTGATTTTGGAGCCCAAAAAAATAAAGTCTGACACTGTTTCCACTGTTTCCCCATCTATTTGCCATGAAGTGATGGGACCGGATGCCATGATCTTTGTCTATTAACAAAAAGAGAAACTATCAAATTGGATTTTTATAATATAGCTATACACCAAGTATGAATCACATATAATGACCAAAAATCAAGGGATTTTTGTATCCTGGTTCCTGGTTCACCTTAGACCATTCATTCTTTGATGACTCATTTCAACTCTGTATTAATTCCTCATTGTTCCATCGAAGTTGAACCCTCAGTTTTCATATAGCGACATTAATGCTCAGTTTAAAAACTAGAGTTTCTAACCTCCCTTGTAGCTAAGAATGGTCATATAACAGTTCTGGGTGATAGGAGGTAAGCAGAAGCATATGGCAACTTATAGGAAACTTCTGTGGTTGTTAACCTCCAAAGATGGCCCCCAATAATTCTTCCCCTCTTGTATAATACCACTCTTCACATCAAGAGGTGGAATGTGTCCACTACCACCCCCTTCTTTGGGCTTGTCCTGTGACTGCTTTGACCAGTAGAATGCAGAGAATGGACTTTCAGTCACCTCAAAACTTAGGCTTTAAGAGGATTGGAGCTTTCATTTTCTTCCTCTTTGGATATCCGTGCTTGGAGTGATTTTTTTTTTAAGTGCTATTCATTTTCAAAAAAAAAAAATTATTTATCTGGCTGTATCATATCTTAGTTGTGACATGTGGGGGCCTTTCATTATTGTGCACAGGTTTCTCTCTAGTTATGCCATGCGGGCTCAGTAGTTATTGTGTGTGGGCTTAGTTGCCCCACTACAGCTTGTAGGATCTTAGTTCCCCAACTAGGGATTGAACCTGTGTTCCTTGCATTGGAAAATGAATTCTTAACCACAACCACTGGACCACCAGGGAAATCCCTGGAATGATACATTTTGAATGCAACTTCCATGCTGTGAGGGACCCCAAGCAGCTGTGAGGAAAAATCCTCATGAAGGAGAACTGAGGCTTCAGGCAATGGCCCCAGTGAGCTTCTAGATAAAAGCCAGTGGTTGACATCACCTTGGATCTATCATTTGTCCCTGAATGCTGGCCAAGAACAGGTGAGGCAGAACTGTGGTAGTCTACTCACAGAATCATGATGAAGAATAACTTAATAAATTATTGCTGTGTTAAGCCACCAGGTTTTGAGGTGGCTTGTTATGCTTCAGTAAAAAATAAAAACACCTTCCTTAAAATATCAGTTCAGTTCAGTTCAGTCGCTCAGTCGTGTCCAACTTTTTGCGACCCCATGTATCGCAGCACTCCAGGCCTCCCTGTCCATCACCAACTCCCGGAGTTTACTCAGACTCACGTCCATCGAGTCAGTGATGCCATCCAGCCATCTTCCCCTGTCGTCCCCTTCTCCTCCTGCCCCCAATCCCTCCCAGCATCAGAGTTTTTTCCAATGAGTCAACTCTTTGCACGAGGTGGCCAAAGTACTGGAGTTTCAGCTTTAGCATCATTCCTTCCGAAGAAATCCCAGGGTTGATCTCCTTCAGAATGGACTGGTTGGATCTCCTTGCAGTCCAAGGGACTCTCAAGAGTCTTCTCCAACACCACAGTTCAAAAGCATCAATTCTTCGGCGCTCAGCCTTCTTTATAGTCCAACTCTCACGTCCATACGTGACCAGTGGAATAACCATAGCCTTGACGAGACGGACCTTTGTTGACAAAGTAATGTCTCTGCTTTTTAATATGCTGTCTAGGTTGATCATAACTTTTCTTCCAAGGAGTAAGTGTCTTTTAATTTCATGGCTGCAGTCACCATCTGTAGTGATTTTGGAGCCCAGAAAAATAAAGTCAGCCACTGTTTCCACTGTTTACCCATCCCATGAAGTGATGGGACCAGATACCATGATATTAGTTTTCTGAATGTTGAGCTTTAGGCCAACTTTTTTACTCTCCTCTTTCACGTTCATCAAGAGGCTTTTTAGTTCCTCTTCACTTTCTGCCATAAGGGTGGTGTCATCTGCATATCTGAGGTTATTGATATTTCTCCCGGCAATCTTGATTCCAGCTTGTGTTTCTTCCAGTCCAGAGTATCTCATGATGTACTCTGCATAGAAGTTAAATCAGCAGGGTGACAATATACAGTCTTGACATACTCCTTTTCCTATTTGGAACCAGTGTGTTGTTCCATGTCCAGTTCTAACTGTTGCTTCCTGACCTGCATATAGGTTTCTCATGAGGCAGGTCAGGTGGTCTGGTATTCCCATCTCTTTCAGAATTTTCCTCAGTAGTGTCCAACTTTTTGCGACCCCATGAACCGCAGCATACCAGGCCTCCCTGTCCATCACCAACTGCCAGAGTCCACCCAAACCCATGTCCATTGAGTCGGTGATGCCATCCAATCATCTCATCCTCCGTTGTCCCCTTCTCTTCTTCCCCTCAATCTTTCCCAGCATCAGGGTCTTTTCAAATGAGTCAGCTCTTCGCATCAGGTGACCAAAATATTGGAGTTTCAGCTTCAACATTAGTCCTTCCAATGAACACCCAGGACTGATCTCCTTTAGGACGGACTGGTTGGATCTCCTTGCAGTCCAAGGGTCTTCTCCACACCACAGTTCAAAAGCATCAATTCTTCGGTGCTCAGCTTTCTTTATAGTCCAACTCTCATATCCATACATGACCACTGGAACAACCATAGCCTTGACGAGACGGACCTTTGTTGACATAGTAATGTCTCTGCTTTTTAATATGCTGTCTAGGTTGGTCATAACTTTGCTTCCAAGGAGTAAGGGTCTTTTAATTTCATGGCTGCAGTCACCATCTGTTGTGATTTTGGAGCCCAGAAAAATAAAGTCAGCCACTGTTTCCAGTATTTCCCCGTCCCATGAAGTGATGGGACCAGATACCATGATCTTAGTTTTCTAAATGTTGAGCTTTAAGCCAACTTTTTCACTCTCCTCTTTCACTTTCATCAAGAGGCTTTTTAGGTCCTCTTCACTTTCTGCCATAAGGGTGGTGTCATCTGCATATCTGAGGTTATTGATATTTCTCCCAGCAATCTTGATTCCAGCTTGTGCTTCTTCCGGCCCAACGTTTCTCATGATGTATTCTGCATAGAAGTTATATAAGCAGGGTGACAATATACAGCCTTGATGTACTCCTTTTCCTATTTGGAACCAGTCTGTTGTTCCATGTCCAGTTCTAACTGTTGCTTCCTGACCTGCATATAGGTTTCTCATGAGGCAGGTCAGGTGGTCTGGTATTCCCATCTCTTTCAGAATTTTCCACAGTTTATTGTGATCCACACAGTCAAAGACTTTGGCATAGTCATGAACCTCATTCCATAGTTCATCAGGCACTCTGTCTATCAGATCTAGTCCATTAAATCTATTTCTCACTTCTGCTGTATAGTCATAAGGGGACTGGAATGGAATGCAAAAGTAGGAAGTCAAGAAACACCTGGAGTAACAGGCAAATTTGGCCTTGGAGTACAGAATGAAGCAGGGCCAAGGATAATAGAGTTCTGCCAAGAGAACGCACTGGTCATAGCAAACACCCTCTTCCCACAACACAAGAGAAGACTCTACACATGGACATCATCAGATGGTCAACACCGAAATCAGACTGATTATATTTTTTGCAGCCAAAAATGGAGAAGCTCTATACAGTCAGCAAAAACAAGATGGGGAGCTAACTGTGGCTCAGATCATGAACTCCTTATTGCCAAATTCAGACTGAAATTGAAGAAAGTGGAGAAAACCACTAGACCATTCAGGTATGACCTAAATCATATAGCTTATGACTAACTTGATTGTGGGGGGAAAAAAATGAAGTGACACTCCACAACTTGTGCTGAAATCCATTCATTAGAAATGAGTCAATATGTCCAGCACACACTCAAGGAGAGAGAATTACAGGAGTGTCTGAATTTCAGAGGTGGGGATTTAAATGTTGCTTAACAGGATAGAAATAAGCAATCCACATGGGACAAAACATTACCATCTAGTCAATACAAGAAATGGTGCTGAACCTCACTAGTTAAAACAGCAATTATTCACCATTTTTGCTCCCCATTTGGCTAAAAACATTTTTTAAGTGATAACATTTAGCACAGCAAGGGCATGCATGTATTTTCATTCACAGGTGGTAGAAGTGTGAACTGTCAAACTTCTGAGGAAAGCAGTTCATCGAGGTCATTCAAATATTAAATGACCTAGCATTCCTGTCCATGGCAATCTATTTGATAGAGTATTTAAGTACCAGTACTTAAGAACATAAGTGCAGGGAGGCCTGTTGTAACATTATTCATGATGGCAAAAAAATAACAGCAAAAAAAACCCCAAACTGGAAAGGTCCCTAAAAACCTTCAATAAAAGAAACACTGGTGAAATTATAATACATCTACACTATGAAATATTCTTACCCAGTTAATTTGTTTCTGTTTGAGCTTGGAAAAAGGTGTAGAATCACATAAACTATTAATATATGTTATCACAATAGAATTATGGGGGAGAGAGTGTATTAATTTTTAATACATGCTTATATATAATTTGAGTTTTTATTAAAAACATATTACTGTTGTTATTTGCTTTGTTGCTTAGTCACTAAGTCATGTCTGACTCTTTGTGACCCCCATGGACTATAGCCTGCCAGGCTCCTCTGTCCATGGGATTTCCCAGCCAAGAACACTGGAGTGGGTTGCTATTTCCTTCTCTAGGGGATTTTCCTGACCCAGAAATCTAACCTGCATCTCCTGCATTGACAGGTGGATTCTTTACCACTGAGCCACCAGGGAAGCCCTTTTGTTATTTAGCAAAAATGAAAAATCATTTTTAAATCACCAGTCTATGTCTGATGCAGGATACAGCATGCTTGGGGCTGGTGCACGGGGATGATCCAGAGGGATGTTGTGGGGAGGGAGGTGGGAGGGGGGCTCATGTTTGGGATCGCATGTACACCCGTGGTGGATTCATGTCAATGTATGACAAAACCAATACAGTATTGTAAAGTAAAATAAAGTAAAAATAAAAATAAAAATTTAAAGTATGAAAAAAAAAGATAAATTTACATTTCCAGATGAATTAAAATCACTTTGGTATTTCTTTTAGAATTGAATTGAAGTGCATAAATTATTTTCTACCAATCACTTATGCCCTTTTAAAGCTTTGCATAGTCCAAGTCTGACCTGTCTACTATATGTAAAAGGACCCACCATGAGTAAAGCATTTCATGGTGGTAAATCAGTTCTTCTGATGAATAACAACAGGGAGAGAGATTTTTCAGGACTTGGGACGTGGGTCTTCTTTGCACCTGTCAAACCAAACCAAGGAACTGAGTTTTGAAGATTCTATCTTGAAAAACGGGTGGAGCACAAAGCTTTGTGCCATTCTCAGTGAATATCTTTTCTCACAAATGAACTGTTGATGGGAATCAAACAGGAGAGTGTTGGAGGTCATGTGCTCCAGCAAGGCAAAGACCCGGAGGAAAGGAATTCGTGGACAAGATGTATGTTTTGTTAGTTGAGTAAAGGGCCCTTCCCACTACCCAGCATGAAGTTATGCAAGGCTGATCCTCTTTTAAATGGTATGGTAGACACTATTGCCTCCCTACCCATTCCTCTCCTTCTTCCTTGGTAACTGAACACAGATTTGGCTCATGTATCTGGTGTTTGTGTATTTCAGAGGAAGATGGACCCCTTTCTAGCCCCAGGGGAGAATTTTGGTTCATCTTAGACTATTATGGTATTTATATTATTTGCCCTTCGTCTTTCATTGGTTAAGCAATGAACAGGCAAATCGATTGCCCAATGGGACAGGAGGAAAAATCTTTGAAAATGTTTTTGAGAAAGTTTTCCTACTTTTAAGAAAAGACAAAGGAAGAGAGATATCCTCTTTTCTCCTTCCTGTCTTGGCAAGAGGTTATTTATCTTGTAATTCTCTTTATTGGCAGTTCATTCCTCTCTCTTTCCTTTCCTTTCAAACTTCCCAAGCTCAGAAAACATCAAGCAGAATTTTTAAAACAAATCAGAAAACCAATCTACACATAGGCATATCATACCCTAAATGCAGAAAACTGAAGACAAGGAAAAGTCTTGAAAAAAGTCAAAGGGGAAAATAAAAACACCTTGCCTAGAGAGGAGCAAGGGGAGGAATTACAATGACCTTCTCCTCGATACCATGCAGATAAGAAGAGGATGGACTGATACATTTAAAGTTGGTTTTGCTTTTTTCTTTTAAAGAACACCAACTTGGAATTCTGTATCTAACAAAATTATCCTTCAAAGTGAAGAGATAAAGACATTGTCTGACAGGCAAAAACTGAGGAAATTCTATGCCATAAATATAAAAAGAAGTTTTTCAGAGAGAAACAAAAAAAAATCAGAAAATTTGATCTGTGTATAAAATGTAAGAGCATTGGAGGAGGAAAAAATAAAGGCAAAACAAAAATCTTTTATTTTCCTTATTCTTAATTGATCGAAAAGCTCACAGTTATTCAAAGGAATAATGGTAACAATGTAATATTAATGATACCAATAAATGAAATAAATGCCAGCCACACATAAGGGATGGGCAGGAAGAATCGGGACTACTCTGTTTTAAGGTGGGCTTCCCTGGGGGCTCAGCTGGTAAAGAATCCGCCTGCAATGCAGGAGACCTGAGTTCGATCCCTGGGTTGGGAAGATTCCCTGGAGAACCTGCACTGCGTGTGACACAGAATAGTGTTATTTGAAGGCAGACTTAGATTGGTTAGAAATGTATATTTTAAACTCTAGAGCAGTTACCAAAAAAAAATGTTTAAGGTATAATTTACTAAGAGAGGAGATAAAATGCTTAATTAAAACTTAAAAATGAAAGAAGGCAGAAAAAGAAGTTTCTGGCAATAAACAGAAAACAGTTAAAAACATAATGTTTGGTTGATGTCAACCCAAGTACATTAATGATCACTTTAATATAAATATTGAAACATGCAAAGTAAAAGACAGACATTGCCACAGTATCTTAAAAACGAGACTCAACTATATGTTGTCTACCGAAACACACTTTAAACACTCTGATAGGTTGACAGTAGAGGGATAGAGAAAGATATAAGCACTGTGCTAACACTAATCAAAAGAAAGCTGGAATAACTATTAATTTCAGACAAAGCTGACTTCAGAATAATAGAAATTATTAGAAGGGTACAACTTAATAATAAAAAGATAAATTGTCTAAGAAGCTATAACAAATGAATAAAGCTATAACAAATGACAGCTTATCTACAGATACTCTTCCCAAGGAAATTTAAAACAATTATTTGTACAATCCTTGAAAAATATACCCTAATAACCAAATGCACCAAAAGATCTTAAATGACATTCACTAAGCACACTGTTAATATCGATATTCTGAAACTATCACACACATGCACACAACAGTAAAGAGCACTGTCCAGTCATGCAGGGGCTTGGGACCAAGTGCAAGAGACAGACATAAAAGCTATTAATCATGAACATGGCAAGTAACATAGGATATGAAAAAGATGCTGGGATGACAGCCAGGAGGAAACACAAGTTTGCATAATAAGGTCAGGAAAAACTTCCTAGAAGAAGTAACAACTGAACCATTATTTTTCCTTAGGGGTTGAAAAATATATTATTTAATTCTGTCATTCCTGCTGCATGTATTAACTGGAATTCTCAATTTAAAATGTTTCCCTCAGCTATTTTGTTGCCTTGAGATAGATTTCATATAGGAATATCAGGACAGATGTTTGACTTTCCCCCTTTAGTTACCAGTGTTTAAAATAATAATTCGATTCCCTAGGTTCCTCCAAAGGTTAATCTCTTAGGGTATTTTATTGTAGAAGTGTTATGATCTCATAGCATTAACACATTTGATATGCTTCAACCAATTGTGGTGGTTTAGTCGCTAAATCGTGTCTGACTTTTGCGACCCTATAGACTGTTGCCCGTCAGGCTTCTCTGTCCATAGGATTTTCCAGGAAGGAATACTAGAGCGGGTTGCCATTTCCCTCTCCAGGGTATCTTCCCAATCCAGGTATCAAACACAGGTCTCCTGCACTGCAGGCAGATTCTTTACCGACTGAGCTACCAGGGAAGCTTGCATCAACCCATTAAGTTTTTTTCAAAGCTAAAATTGTCCCATTTTTAAGTTGGCCTCTGCACTTTTTGACATAAGTTCAGTTCAGTTCAGTCACTCACTCATGTCCGACTCTTTGCGACCCCATGAATTGCAGCACGCCAGGCCTCCCTGTCCATCACCAACTCCCAGAGTTCACTCAAACTCACGTCCATCGAGTCGGTGATGCCATCCAGCCATCTCTTCCTCTGTCGTCCCCTTCTTCTCCTGCCCCCAATCCCTCCCAGCATCAGAGTCTTTTCCGATGAGTCAACTCTTTGCACGAGGTGGCCAAAGTACTGGAGTTTCAGCTTTAGCATCATTCCTTCCAAAGAACACCCAGGACTGATCTCCTTTAGGATGGACTGGTTGGATCTCCTTGCAGTCCAAGGGACTCTCAAGAGTCTTCTCCAACACCATAGTTCAAAAGCATCAATTCTTCTGCACTCAGCTTTCTTCACAGTCCAACTCTCACATCCATACATGACCCTTGTGTTTTTCCCCTATCTTTTTTTTAAAGTCTTTATTGAATTTGTTACAATATTGCTCCTGCTTTATATTTTGGTTTTTTGACCCTAAGACATGTGGAATCTTAGGGACCAGGATCAAACCCACCTCCTGCATTGGAAGGCAAAGTTTTAACCACTGGACTGCCAGGGAAGTCCCAACCCTTGTGGTTTTCATAGCTTCCTTTCTCTTTGGCACGACCAAATGATCCAGAATCATCTTATACATTTCTTGCCCCACACATGGAATCAATCATTTCTCTAAGGAACTTTGGTTCCTTCAATGGGAAGTGGTATTTAGAGCATTTCGTAAGCTTTTTAAATGGCAGTCTCCTATGTCTAGTTTCCCTCTCTTTGAAAGCATTCGCCATCCTTTATGTCACTGTCTAATGATCTTTCTCTAACACAAATTATGTCCCATACCTGATGATAATTGTCCATGCTGCATCATCCTCCACAGCTTCAAGTCTCAGCCCCTTAGACTGGCACACAGGACCCTTTTTTGGCCTATCTTTGTGGTTTAATTTCTATCTACCTTTTTAGTCTACTTTCCTGGGCACACTCTGTCTTTGCTGCAAAAGTATTTTGCAGCTTTCCAACTGAGATGTACATTTTGTCTTTACAATTACATGCTTGTAACTGTTTCCTATTCAGTGCCAGAAAATTCTGTTTCTACCTTCTTTGGTTTTCATTGATTGTTTTCTGACTATTGATGACAATTGTAGACAGAAATCAATTTAGCCCTCATGCGGTTCCAGAGAGTGAGCTAGGGTGTCCCTTCCTTCCATAGCAGCTACAGGCGCCCTCCTTGTAGATTACTAATCCTGCTGTTTTATTGTTCTTCTTGACTCACCTTCACTGAAACTAGACAATGTAAGATAAACACACTCTCACTGGATTACTTATCCCACCTTGCAGAGGTGCATAGAAGGTACCCCAGCAGTGTTTGCTGAAGTGATTACTTACCTATGTCAATAACAAATGAATCATTAACAAACATTAAGTTTGGGCTCATATCTTTACTACAAGATCCACAAAAACAGGGATATTGTTTATCATTTGTTTATCATCAGACCTCCTAACAGTATGTAAACTCCAGGAGGTGCAAGGGAAGGGAAGAAACTTCTATCCTGTTCATCTCTGAACCTCTACCTAGAACAAGAGTGATACTTCATGTATTGGCTGAAATAAAGAAAGAAAAGATGGAAGGCAGAGTCAAGGGAGGGAGGGAGGAAGGCACGGGAAGGGAAGGAAGAGTGAATCTTATTTAGCAGAGGTTTATCTACTGAAGGTGATCCAGGCCTATAGCCACACATAATGCGACTCTAAGATATAAATGTGCAATTGGAGATGCTGATAGAGGAGATATCGTCTTGCAGATTTAATTTTTAGAGTCAGTTGCACACAGGGACTTCCTGGTGATCCAGGGGCTAAGATTTTGCACTCTCAATGCAGGGGGCCCATGTTTGATCCCTGGTCAGGGAACTAGATCCCAGTTGCTGCACCTGAGAGTTCACATGCCACAACTAAAGGTCACGCATGCTGCAATGAAGATCAAAGATCCCATGTGCTGCCACCAAATAAATAAATACATTTAAAAAATTGTTGCACAGGGCTCTGATTTACACTTAGAGTGTTTCAGTGCTGTGCAAAGTGTGAAACTCGTGTCCAGTGACTTCACTGCACAAGGCAACTCCATTATCCCGTGCTCTCGTGAGTCTGTGTCACCTGCAACCAGTCAGACCAGTGGATGGACCATTCATAGGGATCAATAAATGCTGTCCAGAGAGAGGAATGACAGCAGTGAGCAAGAGGGACAGAGTTCCAGCCCTCCTAAGGCTTGTGTTCTAGAGTGGAGAGGCATACAATGAAGAAGGAAACAAAACAATCTTAGATGGGGGTAAGTTCTGTAGAGAAAGTAAAACATCAGACAAGTAGTTACAATAAGGTGAGTGTTAGGATTGGGAAGTACAAGGCCCTATGCCGACTACAGCAGTGGAGGCAGAGCATTCCAGAGCATTCCAGATGATCTGAGAGGGATCCGCCCTGCTCTTCCTCTTCTGTGCTGCTCCTTCCTCCTTTCCAGGGGCTTCAGCAGCCACCCAGGTTTACATGTCAGTGCCAACTCCACACTTTTGTGGGGCTGCCTGCCTGTCATTGCTATTAGGCTGCGGGGAAATTTAACCAACTCTTCAAGTCACCTCTCCGTTGCTGCCAGATCCTCCCTCCTCCTGCCAGCCCCTCCTACAACTGGACAGTCTCTGTGAATTGTGTCAATAGCCCAAGTCAGAGACCTGGACATCACTTCACCCTACACCTCACTGGGCACATCGTCCAGTCAACACCAAGGCTGATAAATTCAACCTTCTCAGTGTCTCCTGAATTCAGTCATGCCTTCCTGCCCCTACTGCCATGTCCATATTTCAGGTCATCAGGATTCCCCTCACCCCACCCTCAGTGACCACCACCTCTACCAGCCTCGTTTCATACTGTGGCCACACTGGTATCTGCAAAATATGAATGTAGAGCCAACTCACTGGGAAAGACCCTGATGCTGGGAAAGATTGAGGGCATGAGGAGAAGGGGACGACAGAAGATGAGATGGTTGGATGGTATCATCGACTCAATGGACATGAGTTTGAGCAAACTCCAGGAGATAGTGAAGGACGGAGAAGCCTGACATGCTGCAGTCCATGGGATCACAAAGAGTTAGATGTGACTTAGTGACTAAACAGCAACAAGTCCTGTATGCTCAGATCCCTTCCAGGATAGGATTAGCATGACCCTCCTGATCTGATTCCCCACCTATCTCCCAAAGAAATCACCTGTTATTCCTTCCTTCCATTCTATGTGCAGCCACACCAGGCTCCAACCCCCAAATATACCACATACTCTCCTCAATATATATACTCTCCCTTAGTATATAACATCCTCAATCCCCCTGCCTGCTGAATCCACTTCCTGACTTAGTCATCACTTCCTAGAGGAGGTTGCCTTGACACCCGCCTTTCGGGCTCAGCTTCACTCCCCACTCTTGGTTCCCACAGTACCCACACTTTCTCCACTGCCCCCTCCGCCCCCCACCATGTGTTTGTTTTGGAGGATAGGAGCTGTGTGACTCATTGTGTTCACAGTGCCTGTCAAGGGCAGGAGAGCTATACACTGCACCCAAGTTGTCCTCCTCTCTAAAAGTGGGGGCAACAATAATACTTACATGTTAGCTATATTGTGAGGGTTAAATGAGATAATGAGTAGAAAATACCTATCACAGTTAATACATAAGAGTAAAGGATAGCTATTATTAGTAGATGATATTGCTCACACTAAATTTAAACAAGCATTGAAGTTTGAAATGCATTCAGGAAAATGCATAAAATCACATGTGTACAGAGCTCAATGAATTTTCACAAATGAATGTACTCTTGTCATCAGCCCCCAGATAGCACTATTTTATTTTTTATTGAAGTATAGTTGATTTACAATGATATGATAGTTTCAGGTGTACCGCAAAGTGATTCAGTATTTGATGTTGCTCAGTTGCTCAGTCGTGTCCAACTCTTTGAGACCCCCATGGACTGCAGCACGCCAGGCTTCCCTAACACCATCTCCCGGAGTTGGCTCAAACTCATGTCCATTGAGTTGGTGATGCTATCCAACCATTTCATCTTCTGTCATCCCCTTCTCCTCCTGCCTTCAATCTTTCCCAGCATCAGAGTCTTTTCCAATGAGTCAGCTCTTTGCATCAGGTGGCCAAAGTGTTGGAGCTTCAACTTCAACATCAGTCTTTCCAACAAACATTCAGGACTTATTTCCTTTAGGATTGACTTGTTTGATCTCCTTGCTGTTCAAAGGACTCTCAAGATTCTACTTTATATATACTAGTGTGTATCTGTTTATCCCAAGCTCCTAATATCCCTCACCCCTTCCCCTTTTAGTAACCATAAGTTGGTTTCCTGTGAGTCCGTTTCTGTTTCTGATTGGTAAGTTCATTTGTATCTCTTTTTGAGACTCCACATATAAGTGATATCATGTAATATTTGTCTTTGTCTGACTTACTTCATTTAGTATGATGATCTCTAGGTCCATCCATGTTTCTGCAAATAGGCATTATTTCATTATTTTTTATGGCTAGTACTTCATTGTGTATATGTGCCACATTTTTTTTTTAATCCATTCATCTGTTGATGGACATATAGGTTGCTTCCACTTTTTGGTTATTGTAAATAGAGCTGCTATGAATATTGGGGTGCATGTATCTTTTCAAATTAGAGTTTTCATCTTTTCAGGATATATGCCCATGAGTAGGATTACTGGACCATATGTTAACTGTATTTTTAGTTTTTAAAGGAACCTCCATAGTGACTACACCAATTTACATTACCACCAACAGCAGATAGCACTTTTTTTAAGGTTCAAAGGTTACCTTCTCACAGAGGCCCTCCCTTATGTCTCGCCCCCTACATAGAACTCATCATCAGACATCCTGAAGAATTTAACTATATATTTTATACATTATCTATCTCACCTGACTCCAACATAAACTGTAGAAGAACAGGATTTTTTTTTTTTTGTCTATTTTGTTCACTGCTGTATCCTCAGCTCCTGGAACAGCACACAGTAGGTATGCATTCAGAGTGAATGCATAAATGCTTATATTCATTTCTTTAAGCTCCCTGGTTCTGCTGGCACTGTCATGTCTGAGAAACAGTGCTCTCCCAGGTTAGACAGCACAGGGCAGGGACTGGATGCTCCTAAACTGCACAGAGGAACCAGAGATCAAATTGCCAACATCTGCTGGATCATTGAAAAAGCAAGAGAGCTCCAGAAAAACATCTATTTCTGCTTTATTGACTATGCCAAAGCCTTTGACTGTGTGGATCATAATAAACTGTGGAAAATTCTGAAAGAGATGGGAATACCAGACTACCTGACCTGCCTTATGAGAAACCTATATGCAGGTCAGGAAGCAACAGTTAGAACTGGACATGGAACAACAGACTGGTTCCAAATAGGAAAAGGAGTACATCAAGGCTGTACATTGTCACCCTGCTTATTTAACTTCTATGCAGAGTACATCATGAGAAACACTGGGCTGGAACAAGCATAAGCTGGAATTAAGATTGCTGGGGAAAATATCAGTAATCTCAGATATGCAGATGACACCATCCTTATGGCAGAAAGTGAAGAGGAGCTAAAAAGCCTCTTGATGAACATGAAAGAGGAGAGTGGAAAAGCTGGCTTAAAGCTCAACTTTTAGAAAACTAAGATCATGGCATCTGGTCCCATCACTTCATGGGAAATAGATGGGGAAACAGTGGAAACAGTGGCTGACTTTATTTTTCTGGGCTCCAAAATCACTGCAGATGGTGACTGCAGCCATGAAATTAAAAGACACTTGCTCCTTGGAAGGAAAGTTATGAGCAACCTAGATAGCATATTCAAAAGCAGAGACATTACTCTGCCAACAAAAGTCTGTCTAGTCAAGGCTATGGTTTTTCCAGTAGTCATGTAGGGATGTGAGAGCTGGACTGTGAAGAAAGCTGAGCACTGAAGAATTGATGCTTTTGATCTGTGGTGTTGGAGAAGACTCTTGAGAGTCCCTTGGACTTCAAGGAGATCCAACCAGTCCATTCTAAAGGAGATCAGTCCTGGATGTTCTTTGGAAGGAATGATGCTAAAGCTGAAACTCCAGTACTTTGGCCACCTCATGCGAAGAGTTGACTCATTGGAAAAGACTCCGTTGCTGGGAGGGATTGAGGGCACGAGTGAGCGACTGAACTAAACTGAACTGAAACTGCGCAGGGCACACGTCCCATCCTGCGTGGTCCACTAATGAGTTCTTTATCCTCACTCCTCCCTGGAGAGCCTGGTCCACCCTGCCCCAGTTTTGAGTGCCTAATGATTAAAATAAGAGTAATATCTACAGCCATCATAGTAATCTGGTCCGCCGTCCAGAGACTACCGGCCTGGTATCCCTCAAGGGTTTTCCCCGAGGCCTGAAGCACTCCGGGTGGTGTTGCCTCTGCCACCTCCGCAAGCACTTGGTCAGTCTCCCAGCCAAGTGTTTTGCCTTCTGATGAGTCGCTCAGCTGGCTGATGGAGAGTTTTATCATTCACCCCATTTCGTCGGGGAAGAAGCTGAGGCTGAGAAGGACCGGGCCACTGGGATCTTCTGACTCCGAATCCCGCGGTCTTTGCCACCACGCCCACCACGACCAAGTGCGGTGATTCACCACAGTCGCCTTTGGTTGGTTTCATGCCCCTTTTTCCTTCACCAACCATCGCGGCCGGAAAGAATGTGCCGGTGCGGCTCTGGGCTCAGAGCAAATGGCTGAGAACAGAGTTGCTGCAGAAACAAACGCGTAAGGAACCAGGCGCTGGCCGGCCGGAGCAAGAGGGGCCCCTCACACAGGGTGATCAGGCACACTCCGAGGACGTGAGGCTTGGCTGAGACCAGCGTGGTGGGAAGGAGCTGGTCCCACGGAGTACGTATTGGGGACGGGTAGATGGTAAGGAGAGATCTAAGCGGAGAGAACAGCAAGTACTCAGCTCCTTTTATATCCACTACCTTGTCTGATCTTATCACACACTTTGAAGGGGGACATTTCGGCCCCATTTTACAGACGAGGAAACCGAGGCCCATAAAGATGAAGACTATTACTGAGTTGGGATTCGAACCCGGCTCTCTGAAATACACTAAGCTGAAGCTCTGTCCAGTCCGCATTCCCCGCCCCCTCCTTCTTCCCGCACCGTGACCTTAATGGGCACGTGCTGGCCCCTCGCGCTCCCCACCTCCCCGCACTGTCCCACTTAGCCCCGCTCGGGGAGGGCAGACAGGGGTGGGGGGCTCTCTCAGGGACCGCGGGAGCCGCAAGGGGCTTGGGGTCCCGGGTTAGAAACCCCTCGAGCTGGCGTGAGGGACCCCGCCCGCGCGCCCCGCCCCGCCCCTTGCGCGGCCGGCCGGCGCTGCCTCTGTCCATGGTCAGAGCACCCGGGTAATCCGCCTTTCTCTCCGCCCGCCGAGTCCCATTCATATTCTAATCACAGCGCGGCCGGCCCGCGAACGCCCGGCCACTCTATCGAGGCCCGCGCAGACGCAGCCTGCCCCCCGCCCCACTTCCACTTCCAGCCCCCCACCCCCAGCTCCTCGCCACCCCCCCTCTTTTCTACACTTTACACCCGGCAGAGGAGGGAGGTGCCTGGGAAAACCGCGTCCCCCCCTTCAGACGCCGAGGCTTCTCACCAACTTCGCGGCCGGCTGGGGGCGGGCGGGGGCGGGAGAGGGAGGGAGGAAGGGCCGGAGACACAGACAGACTGACAGACAGGGTTACGGGAAGAGGCGGGGGCTGCGGGGGGTGTCCGAGAGACCAAGGCGGATAGAGACAGAGAAGGGTAGAGCCCCAGGGGGAGACAAAGAGATGAGGGAGCAGGGGCTAGACAGAGACGCAGGCAGCCCAGCGCGGAGAAGACGCGGGAGGAGAGGGCCAGAGGGACGGGGGAAGGAGACAGATAGTCCCAGAAGACGGAAAGTTCTGGAGGGGGATGAGTCAGCCCCCACCCCGCACCCCGCTCCGCCCGGCCAAGCGGCCTTGTCGCCGCCCAGGTTGGGGGTGGGGCGGGGGACCTAGCGCCATAGTGCCCCCTCCCCTCCCCCTTCAGCCCTCCACCCTCCCCACGCGTGTCCGTGATCCTGGTGGCTGGGACAAGGCTTGCTTCATCCCCAAGGCTCCCACTCAAAATCTAACCCGGGACCCAACCTGGGGCCGGGGCCACAAGAGGAGAGGGAAAGAAGTGGGGCCCACTCGTGGCTGCGTAGGCGACTCCCCAGGCTCCTCGGGGTGCCCTGCCGCCGCCCCCTCACCCCCTTCCCATGCCTGCGCCGTGCCGGGCCGGATCGGGGGAGGGGTAGGCAGAGGGGGAGGGGGCCACATCTAAGCCAATTTTGATTTCGCCTGTAATGAGTGCCGGGCGAAGGCTGGAGAAGGCCTCTGGAACTTTAAATAAGAAAAACGTTGCTAATGCTATAATAGAAGGGGGAAGTCGGAGGGCTGGGATTGCGTCGCTCTGAGCCCCCCTTTTCGGAGGCGGCTTTTCTTATTCAAAACAGGCCCACAATGGGCTTCACAGTGCGCCTCGCCACGGCCCCATCTGACGAGCGGCCATTCATCAGGCCGGCTGGCCTATCAATGACATTGCTCCCATCGGGGCTCCTATAAAATGATGCTTTTTCCCATGAAACATCCGCAAACATTTTGACGGGTTTGGCTTTGCCCGGCTGGATTACTGAGTGTCCCCTCTCTGGCTTGCTCTTTCTCGCTCCCCCTTCTCCGAACTCTTTCCCTTCTCTCTCTCTCTCCTTTCTTCTCTTTCTGCCTTTTCCTTTCCTTCTTTCTATCCTTTCGTCCTTGCACTCTCTGCGTCTTTCCTTCCCTCCTTCCTCCCTTCCTCCCTGGGCAGCTCTAGCACAGGGGATCCCCAAACATCAGGATTTTTGGGGGGCGCCTGTGCTGTCCATGGGAAGAGCATGCATTGTGGGTTACTGGAGGAACCCGACATGGATTCCACAGGTTAGTCCTACTGGTGGGGGTTGGGGGTAGACATTGGGAGGGAAAGAAGAGGTAGCAGGGGAACTTCAGAAAGAGTCGCAAAAAGTTCAGAAGGGTCAACTTGACAGTGGAACCCCAGGAAATAATGGAGCGTGCAGAAGTTCTCAATCCCGTGTGATGCGCGATGTGTGTAAGCGGATGCGTGGAAGTGTGTGTGTGTAAACGTGTGATTGTGTGTGTGTAAGTGTGTGTGCGCGCGCTGTGGAGTGCGCTTTCGCTTGCCTTGGACATAAAGTTACGTAAAGATTCGCTGGCTCGCGGCGAGCCCGAGGTGCCACTTGCAGAAACTTTGCGAGCCGACCGCCCCCTCCCGGGTCCAGCTCCTCCCCCGGTTTGGGGGTCCCGGAATAGCGGTGCGTTCCGGGGCTGGTGGCTGGGCCAGGAAGCCGAGCGGAACGCCCCAGAGGCGGGGGAGGGCGACGGCTCTGCACAGCGCCTGGGAGGTGGGGACAGAGGCTCCAACTGGTGGAGATGCGCAGCTGGAGGGAGTGGCAGAGGCGAGCCCGGTGGTCCTGGGGAATCCGCGCCCGGTCGGGAGGAGGGAGCCCCGGGCAGTCCGAAGCGCGGTGCAGCCTCCTTGGCCGGAAGGAGTACCTGACGATGCGTTCTGCTTGGGGACAGTAACTCTACGGAAGAGAACAGGATGCTGCGCGGCTGGCAAGGCCTGGCGTCTGGGTCTGCAAACTGCTCGGCACTTTGGGGTCTGTTGGCTGGAGGCGCCCGGTTTGGGGGTCGCGGCCGTCCGTAACCACTGAGAAAGTAAGCCAAGGCATCGTTTACAACGAAAAAGCCCAGCGTCTCGGTTGTTTTTCCAGTAGAGCCTCGCAGCTCTAGTATGTTTGAGGAGCCTCCAAACTTCTAGATCAGAGTTGTGCTCCCTACGCCCCTTCCAGGTGGAAGAAATTCTCCGGAAATTCACCTCCTCCTTCAGTTGCATGACTTAGCGACTGAACAAGGACAACCCTCAATTGCCGTCTTCCAGCCAGTGCACTCCTACCCCGGCTAGGTTGCAGCCTCGGAGTTTCTTGGAGAGGCAGAAACAGCAGTGAGAGCAGCCTGGGCCGAGACAGCAGCTTGACGCGATGCTTGGGAGAACGCCTACGAGCATCCGCTGCTGGACTTCGCCGCGCGGAGCAACAAGTGCCTTCCAGCCTCTGCCATCCTTAACACACGCGCCTCTCTTCCCTGAGCAAATAAACAAACAACACACGACGGCATCCTCACCTCCACCTGCAGGCTGGAAATGAATGTGGACTGGGAGTAGGGGTCATTCGGGCATCGGCCAGATGTTCTTCTTCCCATTCTTGCAGAAAGTTTTCCAGCCCCTTCTAGCTTCCGCTGGGGCCCTGGTGGCCAAGATGCCCACCCCACTCTGGCCAGAGGTATCTTTGATTTTCCAGGAAAACTGTCTATCTCTGATCTCAAGAGATCAAACCTCTCTTTTGCAGTCCCTGCCAAGTGGGTGTGGGCTCCCTGGGAGTGGGGATGGGCTGACCCCCCCGCAGCCTTGCTTACTATATGCAATGACAAATGAAGGCAAGGAGAGGGGTTACCTGCCCTGCGACTGGCTACTAAGTGTGGGGCCAGCCCTGACCGGGTCCTCTCCGCTGGCAGTAAAGAGGGCACCCAGAGAGAGAAAGAATCCTTTCCCTCCATACTTCCATGAGAAGTATTTGTGCCACCATGCATGTCCTGAGCACCCCAACTTTAGAAGTGAATATCCTTGAACAAAAGTAAACCCATGTCTGCATGGTTTGGGGCCAAGTGTTGATATTTGCAAGGGGTCCACGCAGGACTTGAGGTGTCTGTGTGCCACACCAGCCACAGCCCAGCTGGGGGTTTTAGCAGCCCCCTCAACAGGACTGGAACTTCTCTGTGCATCCCGAGAGAGCTGCAGGTTTGTGGAGGCCTTCTGTTTTCTGCTCTACCTTGTGGTCATGGAGACACCTTGTCACTTTTACTTAATGCAGACACCCCCAACGGGTTCTGAAAACTTTTCTCCCGTCCACCAAAGGGGAAGGGAGTGGATGGCTAGATGGCCATCCTGAACTCAAAAAGTTATGGGAAACGGCAGCGGGACGAAATGACACGAGGCGCACCAAGTGACGTTCTCATGCGGGTTTGCAAAACCGACGGCGATGGAAGTGCAGCTGCCGCGCGCGGTCCGGTCCAGAACCTTCCCTCACCTCGCTTCCAGAGAACTTAATCCCATTAGCTTTTCTTTCGAGTTTCCCTTGTTATGTAAAGGTTCCTTTCTTCCCGGCTAGCTGGGACCAGCGCTCCTTGGAGCAGTCCGATTCTGCTCCTTTAACGGCAGATTGTGCGCAAATCTAGGGCCGAGCCACGAATATTATTGTTAGTAGTGTTTCATCCCGAAAAGGCTGGCACAGTCGATTAGCAGCAAGTGCTGAGGCGAACTCCGGAGCATCCCGGGTCAGAGAGGCCGGCGGGCCAGGCCTCCGTCCCCTACTCTTAAGAGGAAAATTCCCGCAACTTGCCTCGGCCCGGCAGGAAGGTTTTGCAGGGGCCGGGGCTCTAGTGTTCCGCCTGGGGGCCACTTCAGCGTGACCTGCGGCAAAGCGCCTCTTTGTTCCGCGCACGGAGCCGGTAATATATTCCTCGAGTTTTCCCCAAATACTCAGCAAGTGTAGGTCTAAGATAATGGCCCCGTCGGAGGAGGTTGGGGAGCCGCCGGCGCGCGCCTCTGAGCCCTGGCCTAGCCCGCCGCCGAGCGCCACAAAGCAGAGCCGCTCTCCTCGGAGCTCCGCGGCGCGGCCGAGCCCGGGGAGGCGGTGGGGGCCACAGGCGCGGGAGTGAGGCCCAGGACGCGCCGTCCGGCCGGTGTGCTGTTGGCAGTGATATTGTTCCCGGCTCGCGCAGAAGTCCCGCACCGCGCAAAGCCTCGCGGATCCCGGGGTGGCCAGCCGTCCCCAAGAGGGCCGCCGCCGCGCCTACGTGTTGGTGGCCTGTGGGTCCAATCCTGGCGGTCCTGCCAGGCCAGCGTTGCTCAGTTACTCAAGGTGTCTGGAGATTCGAGAACGAGAGGAGGGAAAGTAGGTCGAATTTTAGGCCGCAGAGAACTTGTGCAAAGTGGGCCGGGGCCAGGTTGGTCGCCTACGCAACAGAAGAATTGTTTCTTGTTAAACGGGATGGCGCCTTAGCGACGGGCACTGATGAGCTCGACCTAGAGACGTCGTCTGCCTCTACCCGCTTTCCACCTGGAACTCCAAAATCCAGAGCCGCCAACGCACCCTTAGAGCCTGCTTTGAGGCCCCTGGACCACAACGGCGGGAAGGCACTCTGGTCTACAGGCTCCCGGCTCAAAACAAGGCCCGACCTGGTTCCGTGGGCCTGCAGGTGGGGACATTCAGTGGCTTTGGCATGGGGCGACGGGACAGGGAGCGCCCGGGTGGGACCAGGCTCTAGGCCTCCTCCATCCTCTCCCAGACACGGCCCTAGGAAAGGAGCCGCCTTCTCTGGCCCTGGGACCCGGACTGCGGGCTTGGGGAACAAGGATCGGAGCTCTGAACTTTGCCCTCACGTCCAAACCGGACTATCTCGCCCTCCTTGGACCTGTGTGTCCCGTAAAGGAGGCATGCTCGCTCCACCCTCGCCACCTGCCAAGTGCCGGCGTCTGGGTTTGGCATCAGGATCCAGTAAGAGCCGCGTGGTCCCCAGGTCCCCTAGCCGTGTGGCTGCAGCACTGGGCAGCACGCGTGCAGCCGGGGATCCCGGAGTCCGGCTCGCGACTTGGTGCAAGTGGCCCAGGACAGCGCGCTTTCCCACCCGGCCTGCAGGTCCTGGAGACCCGGAAAAGTTTGCTGTGGCCGCCGCGCGGCTAGGCCCTGGGATTTCCATAGCTGCGCGCGCCCCCCTCCCCAGCGCGTCGCCATGGAGACTGCTGGAAGTTGGTGGTGGAAAACAGACCCAGCGCAAAGCAAAATATTATGAGTGCAGTTGGGGTGACTTCAGGGGGGCAGGGGACCGGAGGGCATGAGCGGGAGCCAGAGGCAGAGGCCGACAACAAAAGGCCGAATACGCGGAGGAGAGAGGAGTTCGCACGGGGCCTCCCTGCCGCTGTGTGAGAGCCGGACCGTCCTGCTTCCCAGAGGCCCCGAGGTCTCTAATTTCTCTCCAGCAGCTACACCTTTTCTCATCCCGCCTGTGCCCCAACCCCGCCACCCCTCCTCCTCCGGGTTCTCGTCCAGCCTCCTTCCCCATCCCAAGGTTAGGAGCCAGCTGGGCAGTATGCCCGCCTCCCCCGCGAGGAACAGGCTCTCCAACCTGAAAGGTTCTGGCATTTCTTCCCCAGGACCCATGGGTCGCCCCAGATGAATTTCTCAGCCCCACTTCTTAAACGGTATCTGAAAAAGTGAGGGGACTTAGCAGCAGCAGTAGAATAATGCGGGAAAGAGAAGAGCAGGAGGTGCCTGGTCAGAAATTTCGGAAGAATCGGACGGGTAGTAAAGGGAAGATTCTATGGATTCTTTTACTCCTTTGCGCAGTGGGGAAAGCTCCAGGTTATAATTCTGACTGAAGCACTTTGGGTAAATCTTTGAGCCTTTCCAAGATTAATTTTAATTGTCTGTAAAACGAAGGGTTAGACAGCTCCCAGACTGGGATTTTCTGACAAGTTAGACGGATCCTTTTCTACCATGGAGGCCAGGTTACCACTATCCCAACTGTGATCCACTGCACAGTTAGTGAATCTCTCCTCAAACTAATACTATACTAAAATAGTTTTACAAGTCATTTAGGATTTTAAGAGTCAAGAACCTTGGATAACCCCTTTTTAAAGGCCTATGATTGCCTTTGTCAATTACACCTAAGGAGCATTAGGTTTTATGGGGCTGTGCCCAGGGTTGATTTAGGGAACACTAAAATGCCTCTAGGTGATGAAGCCACCATCACAGACCTTCACCTATGCTGGATAAGAAGACACACTGGCCCATGTGATGAGATGCTACCATCAAAAGAAAACCAGACTTTACTCTCCATTGCTTAAGCTGTTAGAAAGAGATGAGGCTCCTCTCACACTTGGCCACTCCTGGTGATACATTCTGCAGAGGAATCCTTCCCTTCTCTCCAGATTCTGTGGCCTCATCTATAAATGAACAGGTTGAATATAGAGACTGCCATGGTCTGTCTGAGAGTTTGTAGCTCATTTACATGCCTGTGTGTCTGCGAACTCTGCCTGAGACTTGGTTTATAAAGTCGTTAGTTTATCACTCACTGAGCCTCATAGGCGCCCCACGAGAGAGGCATTTTTTGTGACCTGCATCAGGCACAGGGTTTTTCTTCCATTTTCAACACAGCAAGGTAGTGATTCTAAGTCAAGTTAATGCTTGTGTTTCCTGGTGTTTGTGCAAAAAAAAGGCTGAAAAGATATGGAACAGGGACATCACAAGTTGGATGCCAGAGAGTCAGGTCTCCACTTGCCTAGGCCCCTGATTGCTTGCCCCTGCCTGTTGTACAGGCCTTTTGGGACACTCTTCAGCTGCCCCTAGGGCTCCACAGCTCTGCAGGATGGAAAGGTGTGTGTGTGTCAGGAGCAGGGTGTGGATCTCTGATGTTGTTTCTTTCCCACTCATTACGAGATACTTGCAGTTTTATCAAGGTGAGGGGAGAGAGTAACTCAAAGATAATTTGGAGGTATTGGGTAAAAGTAAAAAAAAAATACTTTGGATGAATTTATCAGTTTTTATTTTATTTTATTAAAATTTTAGTCTGTCTCACTCACTGAGCACCTGTTGGGTGGCAGAGCCTGGAGATGAATAAGGCCTAAGTCCCTGCTGTTAAGGACTTGAAAACGTTTTGATGAGGGATGGTATGGGCATATTTAGAGCGGTGAGTGCTACAAGAGACAGAAGAAAAGAGTCCCCTTGAGGCCTGGAGGAAAGCATGCTCTGTGTTGTTGACTGTCTACCATATGGCAGCCGTGTTTAGGACATTTTCCCACACATTAGCCATTTATGTGTGTGCTCAGTCATGTCCAACTCTCTGCAACCACGCTGGACTGTAGCCCACCAGGCTCCTCTGTCCATGGAATTTTATAGACAAGAATACTGGAGTGAGTTGCCATCTCTTCGTCCAGGACATTTTCCTGATGCAGGAAGTGAACCCATGTCTCTTGCATGGGTTGCCATCTCCTATTCCAGGAGCTTTTCCCCACCCAGGGATCTAATCTTTGTCTCTTGCATCTCCTGCATTGGCAGGCGGATTCTTTACCACTAGGGCCACCTGGGAAGCCCTTAGCCACTTATGCCTGATAACAATTCTGTGTTGTCCCATTTTAGGATGAAAGAGGGTCTGGAACTTCCATGGGGGTCACAGCTAGTACCTGGCAGAGCTAGATCAGAGGCCAGGTTGGGAAAGCCCATTCCCTTTCTCCACACAGGCTGTTTCAGCTGGACACCTGTAGAGTGCTAGCCTGGAGCGGCTTGGTGATGACGCTGGCCACCAGGTGGGTTTGAATCCCACTTGGTGAGAAGGGAAATGCATGGATGAAAGTGAAAGAGCACATTGTTCCCTAGTGCTCCCAGAGAAAACCTTGCTGAAGCTGTCATGTGATCTGGGTTTGAAGAGGGTTTTAAATGATGGCAGTGGTAGGGAGCAGTGCATCAAAACGGTTGAGTACAGACTTTGGGCAAATGTTAGCTTGTTTCATTCCTCCATTCAGGAATTATATGGGTCTTCTATGTGGCTGCCCTGCATTGTGCTAAATGCTGGGCTTAAAAAATGCCATCTCTGCTCCTCTGGAGCATACATTCTAGACAGACAAACAGATAAATACAAAAATAATATCAGCCAGTGATACATACTATGAGGAGAAAATGTTCTCTAGATGAATGAAGATAGAGCGTGCTGGTGGGTAGGTTGCTGCCTTTCACAGGGTGCCCTTCTGCCCCATGGAGCTGTATGTCTTTGGTCTGGAAGCTTGATATTGCTGGGCTTCAACTTACTTATGGAACTGATAGAATAGTTTGATAGTACTGTAGTGAGTATATGATGTGAAAGGGGTACTAGGTAGCATATATTCAATACTTACTATATGTCTTTGATAAGCATTTTAATTTAAATGCGTTATCTAAGTAATGCTTACAATAATGCTATGAAGAAGAAACTATTATCACTCACAGTTTGAAGGAAGAAACTGACAGGCTCAAAACAAGAAAGTTTCTGAACTCTAGAAGCTAAGCTGAAACGCACCTTGACAGTGTGGGGAGCAAGATTGATCTTAATTGTGTATGCTATAGTTTCTTGGGAAAGAACGCAAGTAATACATCTAGCTTTTTGTCTTCATTTTTAAAGCTAATGGTTGTCAAATGCCTTTCATATGCCAAACATGTACTAAGCACTTTAAATTCATTATTAGTTATATTTTAAAATATACATTAGGGGTACTATTATTATCCACTCCATGTTATACATTGGAAAATGGAGGCGGATAAAGGATATCCTTGAAGTGGATAAGTACCCTAACCAATAAGTATTCCACACTGTTGGTTACAAGGCTGTAATATCTTTTTCTTCTTTTTTTGTTTTAGCAAGAGAGAGGGTTGTGTTGGACAGGATGTCCAATGAAGTTCATATCATTTTAGCAAAATATGCTATTATCTCCCCATAAGAAAGTGATAGTCCTTTATACTGTGGAGACAAAATTTTAAATTATTGTTGGCAAAAATAGGGACAAAAAAGGACATCTCTTGGAGAAGGAATGGTAACCCACTCCAGTATTCTTGTCTGGATAAGTCCATGGACAGAGGAGCCTGGCGGGCTGTAGTCCATGGGGTTACATGGCTGAGCATGCATGCATGAGGGTAGAGGGAGATGGGTTGGGAGCAATAAACTGGTAGAACTAAAAAAAAGGGACATCTCTTTACTCCTGATGTGAAATGCACTGTGGGGATTCATTTGAAGTTTAGTTATCATTTACTTTGTCTCTGTGAATGTCTAAGCTTCATTCATGCTCATATATAGACACAACCAAAATACACAAATGAGGCAGAAGCCAAGGCTGAGCGCCGAAGAATTGATGCTTTTGAACTGTGGTGTTGGAGAAGACTCTTGAGAGTCCCTTGGACTGCAAGGAGATCCAACCAGTCCATTCTGAAGGAGATCAGCCCTGGGATTTCTTTGGAAGGAATGATGCTAAAGCTGAAACTCCAGTACTTTGGCCACCTCATGCGAAGAGTTGACTCATTGGAAAAGACTCTGATGCTGGGAGGGATTGGGGGCAGGAGGAGAAGGGGACGACAGAGGATGAGATGGCTGGATGGCATCACGGACTCAATGAACGTGAGTCTGAGTGAACTCCGGGAGATGGTGATGGACAGGGAGGCCTGGCGTGCTGCAATTCATGGGGTCGCAAAGAGTCAGACACGACTGAGCGACTGAACTGAACTGAACTGTGATTATTTATGTAGCCTTTTGGTAATTGAACAAACTATATATTGCAGCTAGAAGTCATTCACACACATGTGTGTTAATCCATAACTTCAGGTGGATGTGGGTGTGACTTAATGAAAAGAACATGGGCTTTGCCATCGATAGACCAAGGCTGAAATCTCAGCTTAGTCACTTGCTTGCTGTGTGACCCGGGGAAAATGACCTAACTTCTCTAAGCCTTGCTTTCCTTATTTCTGTGTGAAAAATCCCCTCCTTATCTTCCAGTGTTCTTCAGAGGATATAAGTGTCCGGGGAGGGGGAGGTTGTTGGGTGAAATAGGTGAAGGGAATTAAGAAATACAGGCTCTGGCTATAAAATGAATAAGTCACAGGGATGTAGTCAATAATACTGTAATAATTTTGTATGATGACAGATGGCTACTGGACTTGTGGTGATTGTGTGGGAATGTATGTGATTGTCAGATCACTATGTTGTACACCTAAACTAACAATATTGTACGTCAACTCTACTTCAATAAGAACAAAAAGAGGATATGAGGAGATTGTGCACTTTAAGCTTGGCTCCTAGAAATTGCTCAGTAAGTGGAAGATCTTATTATTATTAAAAATAACTATCTGATCTTTCTCTGTCAAATTTTAGGTATCTAGTTGGGAAAAGGGATAAGAATCCTGAAAAAATTTAGATTGTTTCTGCATATCTAGATGTTTTCTGTACTAAGTGTGGTGCCTTGCTCAGTCGCTTCATTGTATCCAACTCTCTGCCACCCCAGGGACTGTAGCCCACCAAGCTCCTCTGTCCATGGGATTCTCCAGGCAAGAGTACTGGAGTGGGTTGCCATTTCCTCCTTCAGGAGATCTTCTCAGCCCAGGGATCAAACCTGTGTCTCTTTCATCTCCTCCATTGCAGGTGGATTCTTTACCACTGAGCTACTGGGGAAGCCCCCCAATAGTCTCAATTCTCATGTCAGGATAAATAATTCTTTTCTAAGAGGATTGGACTGAGGGATTCATCTTATTTTCATTTCTCTACCTTTTCCATGAACAAGGCGATTTCATGCTTCTGGTCGCCATGGTTTTACCCTTGTGTTTTCCAGTTTGTTAAAGGAAGGGGAAAATGTGTCTTTGTAGAAGCAACACCTGTTGACTGGGATGTGACTCCTGGAAGAGTTGCATGGAGCTCTCAGAGAAGCCTCTGGTGGAGATCCTTGCACAACCCCGATGCCCTCTCAGTTCTGGAAGGTGATGGCCTACGTTCTTCATCCACCCCCTCCATACTTGTAGGCATCACTCTTCTAAAGACTGAACCATTTTACACTTGGTTTTCAAGAAGTAAAGAATTCAATTTCAAGTGAGCCTTTCTCTGAAACTCGTTTTAACAAGAAACCCGTTTAGTCCTTTTGGCCTTTCTTGCATATTTTTCTACTGTGAGGAGAAAATGTCCATTTGTTCTCTTTCTGTTTTTACAACTTGATTTTATCTACATTGTGTTTTTTTTTAGTTTTTGAAATATTTAGCAACTTTCTTTAAGAGAGAAAGATCACACAAAGCAGAGAAGAATGAAATTTGGCCCTTATGTTCTCACAGGGTCCAAACTTGGGCAACGAGGACTGGATTGACCTGTGCCAGTAGGTTGTGTGGTCTCTGTTGGAAGTTCTGATCCTCAGCGCAGAAGTTCTTTATAATAGGTGTATAGTTTCCACTTTTGTGGTTGGTTAATCCTCAATGAAATATAAAAGCATAATCTCCCTCTGAGAGATAAAAAAATCATTAGCAGACAGGTGAATCTGGACGTGTTGGGTTTATATTGTTGTAATTGTTTTGCTTTAATTTAAGGCGATAATGAGAAAGCTTTTGGAAAGGCTGCAACCCAGTGAAGGTGGGTTAGGGCTTAGTGTCCTGCGTGTTTTCTGACAACCGATTTGTGCTAAAGGTCAGCATTGTTTAGACACAGCCTAAGTGAGATTGATGAATGCAGCAGGTTTTTATTTAACTGGAAAGGAGAATTACTGCTTCATAAGCACTGATCCTCTGAATCCATCGTGTTGAAGGAAATCCACTATCAGTGAACACATAAGAGAACTACTTCTGAACTAGATTTTGGACTGTCATTTGAATAATCTTAAGAGTGATTAGTGATTGCTAATCATGCTGCAACTAATTTTTGAGGCACAAGTGCATCTGGTGGAGAAACATGTCAACATGTTTGTTTTGAATCTTGTGACCGCTGTGAAGTCATTTCAAGCTAATATTAGACTTTTGAAGAAGGAAGTGTTTCTTTGAGTGTTACAGTTACAGGATTTATAATTTTTCAAAAATGAGCATGGGAGATATTTGAAATTTATTGATGATATTCCACATCATCTTTTCCCCAAATGATTAGTCTAAATTAGGGGTGTTTATGCATGTACTGTATTTATAATTTGTATACTGCTTCTAAATGCTCATGGGTAAGTGAAATTCCTATTGAAGTTATTGGGGTCTTATAAAGTTCCAGAATTGGGCCCATGGCATAAACTCACATCTATTTATGATGGAATTGATTGATTAAACATTTTGACATGTCTTCTTTGTGGTGTTCAGTTTCATTGCTGATAAAAAAAAATCTAGAGTTGGGGGAGAATTTGAATGCTTCTGTAAGCTCTTTACTCGGTCAAAAAGAAAATAACTAATTTTATGTCATCCTTATGCAACTACTAAAACAGCTAAAATTTCTGTTTTTAGTTTTTTTTCTTTTACTTGATGACTTCTTTTACATAACCAACATAGTTTATCCATAAAGCATTATTAGACATCATAAAAAATAAGTAACTTTGGCTGAGAAAGCCCTGGGAGTTTTACAAGGAAAAAGATTCCAGAGGGCTTGAGGCCCTCAGTTAAAATGTTCAAATTTTTAAACATTGAAAAGATTTCTAAAGCATTGAGCTGTTGTTGTGAGAGAGCCTTTGGTCTCCATGAACTTTTATTTTCGACTCAGTGGGCAAAGTTTTTGAGGTTGCTGTGGTTTGGGTAGGGGACCTTTTCAGAAATGCCAGGCTTTTAGAAAAAAAAAAAAAAAACCCACAGCTTTTCTTCTAATCAAGGCTCTGTTTTAAAGTTTGAAAACTTTGCTGTGATTAGAAGAATGAATTATTTCTCTGTTTCATTGGGGTTTCCGCTGGGTCCCCAGGCTGCAGAGTGTCTCCGCCTGTGGTACCTTGCAGGGCACCCCAGAGGCACTGGGAGACAGGACGGCTGCCTGCCTGGAGCTGGTCCCTGCCACACCGTACCGGGCATGAGCATCACTCAGAGGCTGGCTGAGCCCTGAGCAGAGCTGGGAAATCACACTGGGCAGAGGGGGTCTAAAGAAGTCCAAGAGATGAGGAACCTAAAGATAGCATTCCCAGGGGGTCTGTGTTTTGTTTAAAGTTCTTCTTGGTATTGAAAGGTGATTTTACAAAAAGAAAGGGGAAAAAAAACACAAAACCCATCTAATTGTACATAGTACCTGGAGACTATTATAGATTATTTTCAAGAAGGGAAAGGGAATAAAGAGAGAAAGAAGGAAGAAAGAGACAGAGGGAGGGAAGGAGAAAAGTACACTGAAATTATTTTGGTAATTAATGGCAGGCTGACCTAATGAGCTATTTTCAAAATTATTCGTTGCTTTTTTAACAAAGTGACTCACTTTTTGAAATTGAATAGCAAGCTAATAACATTTATAATCTTTTCCAATCACTGTGTGAAATGCTTATGCATGTTAACTCAATTAATTCTCATACCCAACTTGTGGCATTAGTTACCCATCTTGTAGAAGAGGAAATTGAGGTGCAGAGAGCCCAGGTAACATCTCCAAGCCAAACGGCTAGCGGCAAACAAAGGTTTGAACCCCAATTTTTCTGATTTCAAACTCAGGCTGCCTCCTTGCCGCCTAAGACCAGGAGTTAGGAGGAGGAGACCTTAGAGGTGTCCATCCTAGCTCACCTGCTCTACTACATAAGGAAATTCAGGAGGTCAGGTCACCCCTAAATCTAGGGGAGACAGCATCTCACTCTGCAGTTTCCTGGAGTGCACTTTACGACTGTCCCTGGGCTTCTGGTTGCCATGGGCACCACGACATGACTTTGGCCAAGGCTGCTGACCGAAGGCACCCAAAGAGGCTCCTTCCTGTGGGAGTGCCTTCATACCATGTATTCCTTTCATCTGAGTCCAACCTGGCACCACCACTGCGAAGGTATTTCCCACCTGCCAGTCACTCTGGCCAATTTGACATCTTACATCATCAAAGTCTTCATACCTATTTACTCACAGACTGCCTGCTTTTCCTTAGAATGCATGTGTGTGCTCAGTCAAGTCCAACTCTGTGACTCCACGGACTGCAGCCCAAGCAGGCTCCTCTGTCCATAGTATTTTCGAGGCAAGAATACTGGAATGGGTTGCCATTTCATACTCCAGGGGGTCTTCCCAACCCAGGGATCAAATCCGTGTCTCCTGCATTGGCAGGCAGATTCTTTATCACTGCTTGGTTCGGCATAAAAACCTTGGTTGTTAAAATAACAGCCAGCCCCTTCCACTGCATAGCATGTTATCTTTTGCCGTCACTGATATAATCATTAACTGCTCCGGCCCTGGAATCCCACAGGCTTAGTAAGAACTGGCTTTGCCATGGGCTAGATAATCTGAACTCAGCAAGTCATGTGACCTCTCTGAGCCTCAGCTCAGTAAGGTGGGGCCATGCATAGCACCTACCTTACAGGGTATTGTGAAGATTAAATGAATTAGTGCATATAAAGGGGTCTGCACAGGGCCTTTGCATATTGTAAAAGCTCAGTAAACAAAGGGATTTTGAGGACTTGCTTCTCCTTGAGTCCCCGTAATAGCTTCCAAGGCCTTCTCTCCACTCCCTGTCTCTGTCCTCCACCCAAGACTGCATAGGAGACAAAAACACTTTCTACAGCACTTCCACTATGTTCAGTCTTTTCACCACATGACCTCATAAGCCTGTGACCTGGGTGGGATCATTCCCATCCTGTACTTAGGGAAATTGTCACTCCATGGGATTCAGTCACGTGCATTGGTTCATTTTTGTTGTTGTTTAGCTGCTAAGTTGTGTCTGACTCTTTGTGACATTATGGACTGTAGCCCGCCAGGCTCCTCTGTCCATGGGATTTCTCAGGCAAGAATACTGGAGTGGGTTGCCATTTCCTTCTCCAGGGGATCTTCCTGACCCAGGGATCGAACCTGCATCTCCTACATTGCTTCGTACGGCAAGAGTATCCAAACTGAGGTTGTTATGCTACCAAAGCTAGTTGCACTTTTTAAAGCCAGGCCATCTCCACACCAATTAAAAACATGCAGTTGCAGGGAAGGGGCTGGGGGTTTCCCCTGTGCGTCAAGTTCTGACTGACTTAACTTTGGCTCTCAGTGTACATACTTCCCATCCTCGTTTTCCGTGTTTACTTGATGCTTCTTCCTTCTCAAGATTTCCACCCATGTCATTATTCTCTGTGCTTAGTGAAGTGCAAATCACCTGCCAGAGTGTCTGACACAAGTCAGCGCTCAATAAGTAATATTAATCAACCTCTGTTGCATATTGTGAGGAATGCTTCATCTCTTTGCTTGCTTTCTAGAAAGCCTGACTCAAGGCTCTGTGTAAGCAAGTCCTTGATAGGTTAACTGCAGATACCCTGAGCCCCTGTGAACCAGGCATGGAGCTGGTGCTTCATTCATTTATTTCTTTCCCTTCCTCTTCTCTCCTCATTGATCTGCTCTTCTGTGCCAAGCACTGTCCTAAGAGTGGGGAATCAGGTACAGTCAGCTCTTAAGGAGCTTATTCTTAGCAGCATATTAGTACTAAGTACTAATATTAGGAGCATATTATTCTCCTAATCCTCATAATAACCTCATGGAGTAGATATTTTTAATATAGGAAGAAAATTGAGGTCCATGAGGTTAGGTAATTTTCCCAGGATTGTGGAGTTTACCTAGCCCCTTTTAAGGGGAAGATTAGAATTAATGCCCTCCTGGCTTCCCAGGCCATGCACCAAGAGATCCAAGTATCAAACAGAATGATAACAGGGCTAAAGAGTAATGCTGGGGAGGTGGGCCTGATATAAGAATTACAATATTGGTAGCTAAGACTCACATAGTGCTTATCATGGAAACACTCTATGCCTCATGATACAAATCCCATGAGGTGCCATTATTACCACTCCTATTTTGCAGATTAAAAAAATTGAGGCTCAAGGAAGTGGAGTTGCTCACCCAAGGTGACAGCAAGACAGTCCGACTTGAACCTGGCAGTTGAGCCCACGGTCTGTGTCCTTAACTACTACAATGTTAATTCAAACAAATCAGAAAAGTGCCCCAGGCATAAACAGATGCCTGGGACTCACGGCGGCTCCATGTGTCTACGGCTTGCCCTGTGCCACTCCTCTCCCTGAGCCGCCTGCTCTCCAGGTATGCTCTCCCCACTGCTAGAAGTGGAGAGAAAATGACGTTTTTCCAACCTGCTTTTGCAATTATGTACATTACCTCTGGTGTTCTCAGGGATATTTTCGGAGCAGGGAGCTGCTTTTACATTGCGTTTATCTTTGACAGGAGATGGCACTGAACATCTTAGGTTTAATTTTCTCTAGTCTCCAGAAACTGTTGGTGAGTTCAGGATCTGTGACATATTGGCATTGGTGTGTCCTTGGGCTTCCCTTGCTAATTCTTGTTAAGTTGCAAATAATGACATCTTAATCTCTGCTCACTTCAGAGTTTTCTGCATTGAGTTTTCATAAAGTAAGAAGGGGCAGTAACATTTTTGAGCACATATTGTGTGTCTGGTATGATTTTAGACACAGCTTAGTGCTCACAACGAGACTTTAAGATGTGTAATTATGGGTCTCATAAGATTGCTGGGAGAAATATCAACAACTTCAGATATGCAGATGGTGCCACTCTAATGGCAAAAATTAAAGAGGAACCTAAGTGCCGCTTCATGAGGGTGAAAAAGGAGAGTGAAAAAACTGGCTTAAAATTCAACATTCAAAAAACTAAGATCATGGCATTCAGGCCCATCACTTTGTGGCAAGTAGATGGGAAAAAGTGGAAGCAGTGACAGATTTTATTTTCTTGGGCTCTAAAATCACTGCAGCCATGACATTAAAAGATGCTTGCTCATTGAAAGGGTATCTATGACAAACCTAGACAGCATATTTAAAAGCAGAGATATCACATAGCTGGCAAAGATCCATACAGTCAAAGCTATGGTTTTTCCAGTACTCATGTATGGATGTGAGAATTGGACCACAAAAAAGGCTGAACACTAAAGAATTGATGCTTTCAAGCTGTGGTGCTGGAGAAGACTCTTGAGATTTCCCTGGACTGTAAGAAGATCAAACCAGGTAATCCTAAAGGAAATCAACCCTGATTATTCATTGGAAGGACTGATGCTGAGGCTGAAGCTCCAGTAATTTGGCCATCTGATGCAAAGAGCTGACTCACTAGAAAAAATCCTGATGCTGAGAAAGACTGAAGGCAAAAGGAGAAGGGGGCGGCATAGGATGAGATGGTTCGATAGCATAACTGACTCAATAGACATGAATTTGAGCAAACTCCAGGAGATAGTGGAGGTCTGAGGAGCTTGGCATGCTGCAGTCCATGGGGTCGCAGAGTTTTACAAGACTTAGCAACTGAACAACAACAACACCACCTAAGTTAATGTTTAGGTTAGAGTTAGCTGGCTCAGTTGCTAGGCTGTGTGATCTTGGGCAAGTCATTGCTATGATGATGATGTTGACGAGGATGATGGTGCTTGCTTTGAGAGGCAGTATTCCAGGAGATGGCAATAGTGTCACCTTGGACTCACTCACATCATGCAGTGACTGAGACCCCAGCAGATCAAGAAGAGACATGGGACACTGTTCCTGTGGCTAGGCCAGATGAGTGGATACAGTTAGCTAGAAAGAGGACACATTTCTTATCTCTTCTCATCTCACTCATCTGTTCTGATTCAAGCCTTAAGACTTAAACTCTTGTAGTGGCCTACCAGGGGGACATTAAGTGCCAGTTAGCCTGGGGCAATCCTGGTTTATGTATAGTGTGTCAGTCGCTCAGTCGTGTCTGACTCTTTGTGACCCCATGGGCTGTGTAGCAAGCCACGCTCCTCTGTCCATGGAATTCTCTAGGCAAGAATACTAGAGTAGGTAGCCATTTCTTTCTCAAGAGGATCTTCCTGACCCAGGGATCAAACCTGGGTTGCCTGCATTGCAGGCAGATTCTTCACTATCTGAGCTACCATGGAAACACCCAGTTTATGTATACAGTCCTGGCAAAATTCTTACCAGCATTGCTTTTCAATTTCAGAAATGTCCAGGTTTAGATGATAAGAGGTAGGGTCTCATGCTTCCCTTTCCCTCCCTCACTAAGACTGTGTTTAGCAGCCCCTGATGGAGCTGCCCGCAGAGCTGATTTGCTTCTGCCACACTCTGCTCGAAAACTTTTAGAGGTTCTCAAACCGCTACTGAATAGAGTCCAGACTCCTTAACCCAGCCCTGAGTATGAAGGCAGTGCCTTTATGTGCTCATGCCCCATAGCATCTTACAGAGTGCTAGTTAAACAGGATGGTCTCATTAAGCACATGTTGAATTAATACATGTTCTTGAATGCGTCACTTTCCTGCCAGCCCCGGGGCCTTTGCACATGCTGTTTCTCCTGCCGTCCTCCCTCTGTTTACCTGGGGTAGTACTATGTGTCTTCTTACTCTTCAGCTGTCAGTTTGATGCTACTTATTCTGAGAAGCTTCTCTTACTCTCATGGGTTAGACCAGACCTTATTTTTTTTCCCCTCTCCCCTGGCTTTCTTTGTAATGACATCTCTATTTGTGAGATTACTGAATAGCTGACTCCTGCACTAAACGCTAACGTTCCACAAAGACAGAAACCGTCTGTCTTCTTCCCTGCTATGTTCCTACTGTCTAGCTGAGTGCCTGTAACAAGTTACCCTATAAAGAGTTGATAAACAGACAGTGGGATGTACGAGTGTAAGGCCCCTCACAGGCTGAGGCTGTCCTTTCTGAGCCAGTGCAGTTCATGTCACCCGATTAAACCCTGCAACAGAATCTTAGCACACTTGGAATACATATGAGGTTCTTACTCCGGCCAGCAAGTCACGCATCCTAACTTCCTGACCTCATTTCCTACGGCCCTCCCACTTCCTCCCTCTCCCCTACCACGCTGGTTTCCCACCTCTTCCTCACACCCTTGAGGCCCCTCCCACCTTGGGCCTTTGCACTTCAACATCACCTCCTCTGAGAGGCCCTCAGTGTCCCTGCCCCTTAAAACCGCACCCGCATCTCTCTCTATCCTGTTCCCTGGCTCCATTTCTTCATGACACTCATTGTGCTCTAAGTCATCGTGTTTCTTGGTTTTCCTCCGTCTCCACCACAGAGTATAAGCTCCCTGAGAGCAGGGACCTTGCTGCATGTTCACCACTAGAGCCTCAGAGCCTGGCAAACAGTCGGTGCCAAATCACTGTTTGGTGGGCCAGGGATGGAATGAGAGCAGGGCCAGGGTGGGGCTGCCCCTTGGAGGCAGGGACAAGGGCCCCTTCCTGGAACCCAGCGGCCCCTGGGGCAAGGCCTGTAGTGTTGCCATGGCAACCCACTGACCTGAGGCGCCCCCACCCTTGAGAGGTCACAGCTGCCCACCTCCTGGGCCCACTTCCCACGCAAACCTGTGTGTCACCACCGTGGGGAGCCCCAGGGGAGACAGGAAACGGGCCGAGACAGAATGATCCAGAGGAACGCACATCTGGGCCTGAGGGGAGACAGGAGCAGGCCCCGGCGGCGCGGGTCCACTGGTAATGACTGGGGTCTGGGGGAGGGCTGTGAGGGTGCGCCCTGGCACCCCCAGAGGGACCTGGGGCCCGGTCCTCCCTGCGTAGCTTCACGTGTGGCCTGTCAGCTCTCTTATGTAGCATTTCTAAAGCTGTGCGTTCCCAAAATAGGCCCCAGTGCAGCACCCCAAAAGACTGCTGATAGAAAGAGGATGAATGCCGCCTTCTATTAAAACCTGGTGACACTTCCTAAGATGAATGCCGCTTTCTATTAAAACCCGGTGACGCTTCCTAAGTCAGGCGGCATTTTCCTCAGGTATTGCATAAGTCAAGAACTCCCTGTTCTCACCCAGTTCCTCAGAAACAAAGCTCATCGTGTTATTCCCCCACTGCTTCAAATCATGGCCAGCTCCCAGCTGCCTGCAGGCGTCTTGGCCTGGGAGAGGGGGCGGTGAGGCCTTTGCAATCTGCTCCTAATGGAATCCCCCACTTGTCCCCTACCATGCCTTGGGTCACGGGTCAGTGGGTTCTTCACCTTTCCCAGAGCCCATTTTGTGCCTTTGTCCGTGATGGTGGCCCTCTTCCCCAGAACACCCTTCTCTCCTCCTTGGTCTGGCAGATGCTGACCTCTTTAAGGGCCAGTGAAATGCCCTCCCCCCTACCCTCTGTGAAGCAGCCCAGCTGAGCTGGAAGCCCCTTTTTGTCATCAAGACATACTCCCGGTTACCTGCTGGCTTAGAAAGGCAGGGTGCCGGGTGACAGCCAACAGCACTGGGGTCAGACAGACCTGTAGTGGTGACTTCACCTAGCTTGTCTGACACTCACTTTCCTCCTCACAGCGCTGGAGCTGTTCAGGGCTCTGTTCCAGAACTGCTGTGAGGAGGAGAGGTCAAGCAGAGTGACCAGCGTGGAGAGGGCACTCAATAAATGCTGTGTCTGTGTGCTTAGTCCCTCAGTTGTGTCCGGCTCTTTGCAACCCCACGGACTGTAGCTCGTCAAGCTCCTCTGTTCATGGGACTTTCCAGGCAAGAATACTGGAGTGGCTGCCATTTCTTCCTTCAGGGAATCTTCCAGACCCAGAGATCAAACCTGTGTCTCCTGCATTGGCAGGTGGATTCTCTACCACTGAGCCACCTGGAAAGCCCTCAACATATGCTTGACTGTCCCCACCACGGCTGTGAGCACCTGGTGCGTAGAGACCATGCTTCCCTCACTTTCCCACAAGCCCAGCGTGCTAAGTGCATCACCTATGTCATTTCAGTTAATTTTTGGAGAAACCTGGAAGGCAGGACTTGAAAGAGGTTCAGGAACCACCTCAATGTTACATAGCTAGTAAGTGGAAGGACTGGGCTTTGAAAGCTAGTTTTTCTAACCACTGGCTCCACATTCTTCCTGGCTTGCCTCTACCTTCTCTTTCATCTTGTACTGTCTCCCTGGGGTTACTCTGCATCAGCTGCAAACGTGTTCCATAAACAGATCACTCACGATCCACCTGTGAGCCTTTGTCTCTGTGGTCCCGGCTCTCAGAACCTCAGAAGTGCTCACTCCCTCACCGTGTTCAGTCTCGGCTCCAGCGCTGCTTCTTCCCAGAGGTCTTCCTGAGGAAGGATGTTCCCTCTTCTTTCATTTGCTTCATCACAACCATCACGGCCAGCTCTGTGCCTGACACCACTCCAGGCTCCTGGGGACTAGGCACCAACCGAGATTCTCAGGGTTGTTAGAATTTACATTTTTAAGGAGGGAAATGTTGTTGCTGCTGTTCAGTCACTCAGATGTGTCCACCTCTTTGTGACCCCATGGACTGCAGCACGCCAGGCTTCCCTGTCCTTCACCATCTCCCGGAGCTTGCTCAAAGTCATGTCCGTTGAGTCAATGATATCCAACTATCTTGTCCTCTGTCATCCCCTTCTCCTCATGCCTTTAATTTTTTCCAGCATCAGGCTCTTTTTCAATGAGTCGGCTCTTTGTATCAGGTGACCACAGTATTGAAGCTTGAGTTTCAGCATCAGTCCCTCAAATGATATTCAGGGTTGATTTCCTTTAGGATTTACTGGTTTGCCCTCCTTGCTGTCCAAGGGACTCTCCAGAGTCTTCAGCACCACAGTTTGAAAGCATCAGTTCTTCAGTGCTCAGCCTTCTTTATGGTCCACCTCTCACATCCGTACATGACTACTGGAAAAACCATAGCTTTACTATATAGAACTTTGTTGGCAAAGTGATGTTTCTGGTTTTTAGTACACTGTCTAGATTTCTCACAGCTTTCCTTCCAAGGAGCAGGCATCTTTTAATTTCATGGCTGCAGTCACCATCTGCAGGAGAAGGAAATGGCAACCCACTCCAGTATTCTTGCTTGGAGAATCTTGTGGAAAGAAGAGCCTGGAGGGCTGCTGTCCATAGGGTTGCACAGAGTCGGACATGACTAAAGCGACTTAGCATGCATGCATACGTTGGAGAAGGAAATGACAACCCACTCCAGTGTTCTTGCCCGGAGAATCCCAGGGACAGAGGAGCCTTGTGGGCTGCCGTCTATGGGGTCGCACAGAGTTGGACACGACTAAAGCTACTTAGCAGCAGCAGCAGCAGTCACCATCTGCAGTGATTTTGGAGCCCAAGAAAATAAAACCTGTCACTGTTTCCATTGTTTCCCCTCTATTTGCCATGAAGTGATGGAACCAGATGACACGATCTTAATTTTTTGAATACTGGGTTTTAACCTGAGTGAGGGAAATAAATAAAAAGAATGCATAAGAAGACAAAATCTTTTCAGGTCCTGAAACTCTCGTCCATCAGAAATATCCTGCTGTAATATACTGGTTTCCTGTTAAATAGCTTTTGTCCATCTCTTCTTTTTAAAATTATTTTATTTTCTTCTTCTTTTTTTTTTTGGCCACACCACCTGACATGTGGGCTCTCAGTTCCCCAACCAGGGATCGAAACTCTGCCCTCTGTACTAGAAGTGCAGAGCCTTAACCACTTAAAACAGTGACAGATTTAATTTTCTTGGGCTCCAAAATCACTGCAGATGGTGACTGCTGCTACTGCTGCTGCTAAGTAGCTTTAGTTGTGTCCAACTCTGTGCAACCCCATAGACAGCAGCCCACCAGGCTCTTCTGTCCCTGGGATTCTCCAGGCAAGAACACACGGGGAAGTCCCTGTTCATTTCTTCTGTTAGAACTTTACACTGAAGACCTTTGATAAGTATTTGCAAAATAAATAGATGGATGGATGAGAGGGAACCACTGGCCTGTGCCTGCTCTTGGGTGGCCTCGGGTGCAGTGGCTTGAAGCAGGGTTCCCGGCCAGAGTCTGAAGTGAGATCGCTGAATCCTCGCCACTAGACCGCCAGGTCCAGTGGCCAGTGACAAGGCCCTGGCAAATTCATGTGGAAATGAATTTGCACATAGAGACAGGAGTGAAACAAGTAATGTGTTTATTAGGAGGAAAAAGGGTACATGCAGACAGACACGCAGGTGGGCTCCAGGAGACAGAATGGTAGTAATTGAATTACTTTTATGGGGCATTTCTTCTGGGTTTCCTTCAGCCAATCATCTTGCTTTGCCTGGTTCTGAGTCTGTATTGGGTGTATCTTAGGGTCCTCCCCTGTGTGTGTGCACATCTCTTAGCCAAGATGAATTCTAGGGAAGAGACCTATGGGTACGTTGACATCACTTACTATGGGTGGTGCCCCTTCCCTTTTTGACCTCCAAGGAGCCTTTCTGTGCATGTGTAGTCAGAGAGGTCTCCTTGACTTCGAGAATGAGGAACGTGTGGTCTTTTATCTTTTATCTGGACAGGGTCCAGCCTCCTCCATGATCCTGCTGTTATGGAGTTTCTGTCCACAGGGGAGAAACTATTCAGCCTGGGGCCCATCTATCTCTTGTAGGATGCAGTGGGAAGAATAAGCATAAGCTTTGGAGCCTGGAGATCTGGGTTTGAATTCTGACTTTAATACCTTTGAACTGTGTGACCTCGGGCACACCACTGCCAACAAGCCACAGCTATGTGCAGTTTCCTTATCTGTGCCTACGTACTCAGTCCTTTAGGAGTGTCTGACTCTTTGTGGCCCTATGGACTGTAGCCGGTCAGGCTCCTCTGTCCATGAGATTCTCCAGGCAAAAATACTGGAGTGGGTTGCTCTGCCCTCCGCCAGGAGATCTTCCCAACCCAGGAATTGAATTCACATAACCTGCTGCTACTGTATTGCAGGCGAATTCTTTACCGCTGAGCCACTGAGGAAGCTATTCCTTATCTGTGACGTGGTGTAATTTTCTATCCCATGAAGTTGACTGTGAAGCTCAGATCAGGTTCTTCGTGTCAGGGTGCCCTGTAAACTTCAAGGATTATGTGCCTTTTGGCAACCAACATGGTCGGCTCCTCCTGCCAGGCCAATGTATGTTTGCAAAGCACTGCTCTGAGTCTTGGACTGGCCTGGATGTGCCGTGCCCCCGGTGCAGCTACTTCCTAATTGTTATTTGCTGCTGCTGCAAAGGGAAGCAAGATTTCCTCCTGGGAAACCCAATAACCATTTAAGGTTCTGCTCAACCTCATTTTAGGAACTTGAGAAACTCACTTCAAATTGGGGTTTCCAAATCTCTGATCTGAAGTGGGGAGGCATGAAGATTGGCCTCTAAGGAATGTGGGTTAAACTCCCTGTAAGATGAAAAATCTACGAGGCATCCTCCTTCCTGCCCATGATCCCAGATGAGTCAGGTGAAAGGATGCTTTGCAGCCCAGGAGCCTATGCTCACAGTCATCTATAAATCCTGTTGGACACTTAGAGCAAGGCTCGTCCTTCCTAAAAGGTCAGATGGTTTTTATGGATCAAGTATGAGGCAGGTGGGAACAGGACGTTATCCAAGTGTGAATTGAGCTCTGCTTCTCCAGTGTCCCAGAGCACAGCACCAATACTGCTGTGATGATCACAGTATGAGAACTTTTGTTTTTCATAACAATAAATATAGATATTAAGGCATATCACATCATATTGTCCTGAGTTTTAATTTATGACTTTTCCACACATGTAAACACTCACATAGTATCGCCAGTAGGAACTTACTGTTGTTTTTCAAAAGAAGTAATGCATTCCACAACATATTTATTGTACTGTATCTGTGCACCCAGGCAGAGTGCCAGCTCCTGGGCACAGGTGAACAAAAATGACAGGGTCCCAGCAATCATGAGCTGATGGAGGAGCATCCGCCTTGTTTTTTTGATGGCAACTAGAGGGCAGAAGCCAGTCTTACTCATGTTTATATCAGACTCACTTGACTACAGCTTCTTGATCTACATGGGACAAAATACATTTTTGTTAAATTTTTCTCTATTTGGAAAATTGCCTTTGATGTGTTTTCCTTTTTATGCTGTATGTGGTAGAAAAGAAAGCAATTAGGAAATTCTATAGACATGTGGATATATCTCCTTATACACTGTGCATTTTTTGATATCATTCATGTCAATAACATAATGTTCGTTGAAGCCAGTCTAGAAAAACTTTATACCAGGCACTAGTGGAGAATCAAGAGAAATAAATAAAATGGACTGCATTCTTAAGATGTTCAAGTTCTGAACTGAGGAGCCTGTTATGCAAAACAAAGGCTTGCAAAGAAACATGTAAATGAACTTAGCAAAAATTGTAATATGTAAGTTGAGTTTTAGCACAAGTTGTGATACAAGGCAGACTGTGATCATTGCTGCAATACTGGCAATGTGTTCTGGAGACCGTATGGGATATGGGATAAGGAGAGCTCAGAGCACGCTTGGAGAGACAGCACTGTGGTTATGACCTGAGTGTGAATGCTGATCCTCCTCTTACTAGCTGGATGACTTTGGACCAGTCATCTAATCTTTCTGAGCCTTAGTTTCCTGATCTCTAAAATGGGCATATTGATAGAACCTATCTTGTAGGGCTGTTATGAGGATTATGTATGATGGTGTACCAAATGAGTTTACATAATACTTGACCCATAAGAGCTCAGAATATGGTGGCCTTTGTTAAGCCCCTTAATCTACAAATGAGGGCTTCCCAGGTGGCTCAGTGGTAAAGAATCCATTTGCCAATGCTGGAAACACAGGAGAGGAGGATTTGACCCCTGGATTGGGAAGATCCCCTGGAGGAAGGAATGGCAACCCACTCCAGTATTCCTACCTGGAAAATCCCATGGACAAAGGAGCCTGGCAGGCTACAGTCCATGGGAGTCACAAAGAGCTGGACATGACTGAGCACAGACACGCACACAATCTACAAATGAATAAGATAGATGAATGCAGTGTTTCATTAAACATTCAGTATGCCTGTCGTTCTGGTTGATTAATTCTTGATCTTTGTAAGACCATAACCCATTATTAATAGTTCTAAAGTATGTAATGTTTACATCAGGTGACCTGAACAGAGAGAGGCCTTTCAGTCCTATGGAGCAACCTGACTTACGGGACATGAGTTGCAGATGGCACTGTTAAGGGTCCCCCTAGGAAAGAAGACAAAGCTCAAAAAGCACCTGTGACTCCAAGGCCTGTGGCCTCTATAGATTTTTCAGAATGTTGTGTTCATACTGTCTGGAATACAAGAACTTTGAACACTCTGGAAACCCCCATGTCTAGAACAACAGAGGTGGTGTTTCTGCCAGATCTGGCACAGCTTAGACCCCGTCTGAACCCTCAGAGCTCACTGAGCCCCACGTGTTCAAACAGACATTGATTAAATAGAAGATGCCAGAAGCAGGAGAACTGGATGGCTAAAAAGTAGAGGAACAACTTCTCCCAAGAAAGTGCTGAAACAAGTGGGGTCCATTTTGACTAGAAAAAAATGAAGACGTGTGGCTTCCTCCTATATCTGACATGTGCCTCAGAGACCAGACCTACTCTGTGCTGCTCCAGGGAGCAGGGCTGGGCAGCAGAGTGGACACAAGCTTAAGCCATGGGTCAGAGAGGTCTGAGTTGGGGGCAATGGATGGGGGAAAGGAGTACTTGATGAGATTTCTTCTCTCTCCCCTCTCTCCCTCCTGTCACCTTGCTTTCATCTCTCTCCAGGGTTGGGGTTGGGCAGTGTGGGGGAGAGGGACTGCCCTCAGGACAGCTCTTACGTGACTTGAACTCTTGTGGACGGTTGTTGCATCTCTTGGCCCAGCTGGTGACCAGAGCCAGCTCCTTTCCAGAATGTTGCAGTGAGCTCTTCAGAGAGGGTTCCCCCTTCCAATTGCTGGGGATTATCACCTGCAAGAATAGGCCCCTTTGCGGAATAACAATGATGATAACAAACCTGATTCTGGCACAGGCAAATGGGTGAGAGTGTTCCCTTTTACTGACGAAGGAGAGTGGCGGTGTATTTGTGAATGTGTGTGCCCACACGCACATGAGAGTGAGTAGGTGTGCATACCTAGCTAGGGAGACCAAGGGCTGACCTCGAACAATAGAAATTGATTTTGGTGGTATGGTTAGGTGGAGGGAGGGATTGCAAATTTCATGAGACGCCATCTGACATCAGCCACGGCTGTTGCCAGGGAAAATGTGCCAGGACTTGAAAGGGTTAGAAGATCTGAGTAGAGGCATTCTGGAGAATTCTGGAAAGACTTCTGGAGATTTGTATCCAGATGTGGTTTTGCATAAGATGTGATGACAAACACCCACCCTGTGTCATCACAGCTTTGAAACCATTGCAAGCTGTTTGTTTCTACATTGTGCGTTTGCTCTCTGGAAGCGGGTCGCGTTTTAATGCTTTGAATCTCTCGGCTGCTCCCTGTTTCCTTAGAAATACCAGATTTCCATATCCTCTTAACAAGCTGGTGCCTGTTCCACTCCTTGGATATTTCTCTGCTACTTATTTGCAATTGGGGAAGCAGCTTTTTTAAAAAAGCAGTTTGTTGAAACATTCAATACACACCAAAACCCCAACATTTCAGTCTGCTGTTGGCACTTGCTTTCCCCTCACTACATCACTCGGCAGCCAGTGTTAGCGTGGTTTCCTTTAACAATATGTTACTAAGTAATGAACTTTTCCTTGGCTCTTTGAATTATGAGGCGTCACATTACTCGATTAAGCTTCAGTTGCTCTCTAGGGCAACTGGAGATGAAAATCCTTACTTCAGAGAGTTGTGGTCAGAATTCAATGAAATATGTTAACATTAAAATAGGGGTTCAGTAAATGCCAGCTCCCATATTATAAAGAAGGCAGCAGGTGACAGCACTGTTCAAAAGCACACATTCACAGGTGTAATCAGTTCTGCTCTAACACTAATATGCATCCCCCCGAGTTATCACCATTCTACAAAACTGCACAGCAAAAAGCACAGCATTCACTGGAATAATAAACTAGGGGCACAACGCTTAAAAACTTTGTCAGCAACGCGTGGGGAAAAAGATAGGACCCTAATAAGAAGGATAGCATGGTTTTACACATGTTAAATGGTTAAGAGGCATATAAATACAATAAGTATGGCACTTGACCTTGAAAAAGACTTGAAATTTACTTTTGGAAGTGGACTGTGGTAGGGCCACAGTTTGTGGGTTAGTGTGAAATGGTGGAACGTGGTCTATCTGTGGCTCACACACCATGCCAAGAACTCGAGTAGCTGGTAGATGTTTGAAGTGTGAGCACGCGTGTCTTTTGCATATTCCTACAGGGCTCAGTTCAGCTATGTGCAGTTTCCGCATTCACTTAATGTTTTCTAGGAAAGAAATCAAGCATAAGAAAACAGAAAATTTGTGCTAGGCACAAATGGTTCCCTAAGGTATCACTTGCATTGAACACATTTGTGGTTTCAAAACAAACATTGTAGCAGAACTGATGTACTTACCTGATGCTGTTGAATGAATGAACGAACAGATAGTGGATGCTCTAGATAATAGAAAAAGCATTATGCTACTTCTTGGAAAGTACATTTGTATTGTCTGGAATTGGATTAAAAAAAAAATCCTATGGTCTTTGGGTTTTAAAACTAATGCAGGGACTTGCTTGGTGGTCCAGTGGCTAAGATGCCGTGCTCCCAATGCAGGGGACCCGGGTTCCATGCCTGGTCAGGGAACTAGCTCCCACATGAGACAACTGAAAGTTCATATGCCGCAACGAAGACCAGAGATCCTGTGTGCCACAGCTAAAGCCCAGCAGAGTCAGCTAAATACATTTAAATAAATAAAACAATAGGTAGCTATTCCAGACCTTCTGAAGTCTCCTCCTGTGGTGACTTTCAGTCTGGGCTTGGAAGAGCCCCTTCAGGGGTCACTGACAGAGTAGGGGTGGAGGAAGCTGCAAGTTTCCCTGCCCTCCTCTTCAACCAGAACCCTCAGGGTTGTATCTGCTTTTGTTTTTGTTTTCTTTTGAACTAAGGGTTCTGCTGCTAACTCATAGGTCTCCAAACCATCAGTGACCAGTTGACCAAATTTTGTTTTACAAACTAGTTCTCAGGAATATATTAATATCTTCTTTTTGAAGAAAGATAATCCCCTGTGGATACTCAGTTGGTACTAATACTCCAAAATTAGTTGAATTTGGCCAAGAAATACTCAAGTGGGGCTTCGAATTACCATTTTGCCTCCAAGCTACTCAGCAAAGTCTCATCAGCAATGGTGCATACTGGGCTTCATGTTAAACCCAACTCCAGTCTGGGCAGATCTCAGAGGAAGGTTGATGGGCATTTAATCTAGTGCATTGATGATGTTCCTGTCTCTTTGCAAACACCAACAGTGTGATTTTCTTTATTTTTCATTTTTAGAGAGCTGGATTGAAAGATGCCTCAACGAAAGTGAAAACAAGCGTTATTCCAACCACACATCTCTGGGGAATGTTTCTAATGATGAAAGTAAGTGCTTAAAACTCAATCTTCCATGATGTCCTGGCTATGGGCTGTGTTCTGATGAGGAATGGTGCTTCTGGAATGCTAGACTAGGACGTGTTACCCGAAACAAAAGGCTCTCCAGCCATTTATGAAATACCCAAGCCTGCCTTATAATATCCTCCAGCAGGGAGTTCAATGCATTCAGATGGATGTGGAAACTGAGGCCACAGCAAAAACTTGCTGTTTACACATTCTCATTGTCTGAGTCCCTAAAGACTCCATCTCAGTGATGCTCCAGTGGGAAAATGTGGACTTTGAATGGGGAAGGCCATTCTCTATAGATATGGATTTAAAGGAGTGTGTCTTGGAACTGTTGTTTTAAAGTCACAAATGTCTTTGGTGTTGGAAAGTAACGATTTCTCCTGCATCTTGAACTAGAGAATCGGAATTGATGGAAAGATATAAATTGCTGTGTTTGTTCCTTTCCCTGTGTATGTCAGGCTAGGGCTCCTGGGTACCTTATATTAAGAGCAGAGGACTACTTAGGACTTGTATTTGTCCCTAAAGCACTACGAAAAGGGGGCAGCTTATTATAAAGTCCTTTCCAACAGGGACAGAATGTCTTTCTTAGTTGGTAAAGTGCATCTCCTTGGTTCAGTTTTCTCAAAGATTCAGGGACTCTTCAGGGAAGATTTAGCCATACTGTTGTATGTCACAGTAGGTTTTCTTTTTCATTGCTGCATAGTACTCCACCGCATGCTTCTATCACAGTGTATGTATCGATTTAGATGTTGACGGATATTTAAACTGCTTCAAGTTTTCGACTGTTTAAGCATCTCTGAACATTCTTTTTTAACGTTTATTTTAATGTGGTAGAATATGCCTGATGTAAAATTTATCATTTTAACCATGTTAAGTATATAATTCAGTGGCCTTAAGTACTTTCACCTCATTGTGCAACCATCACCACTATCCATCTCCAGAACTTTTTTCATCTCCCCAAACTAAAATTCTGTACCCATTAAACAATAGTTCTCCATCCTCCTTTCCCGCTAGTCCCTAGCAATTATTACTCTACTTTCTGCTATTCCTTATGAATTTGACTAACTGTAAGAATCTCATATAAGTGGAATCACATAGTATTTGTCCTTTTGTGACTGACTTTTTTCATTTGGCATAATATTTATCCATGTTGTAGCATGTATCACAATTTCTTTCCTTTTTAAGGCTGAATGACACTCCACTGTATGTATATACACCACATTTTGTTTATCCATTGATCCATTGATGGACATTTGGGGTATTTCTATTTTTTGGCTAGTGTGAATAATGCCGCTATACACACAGGTGAACAAATAACTGGTGAACTTTCATTCCTTTTAGATATATAACCAGAAGTGGAATTGCTGGGTCTTATGGTAATTCCATATTTACTATTTTGAGGCACTGCTGTATTTCTATGGTGGCTGCACATTCTCACCAGCAATGTGCTAGAGCTCCAATTTCTCAATGTTCTTGCTAATACTTGTTATTTTCTTTTTTTGTAATAGCCATTCTAATGTATAAGGTAATGTCTCATTGTGGTTTTGATTTGTAGTTTCCTAATGATTAGTGATGTTGAGCATCTTTTCATGTGCTAAATGACCATTTGTATTATGTATATTTTGGAGTAATGCCTATTCAAGTCTTTCAGCCAGTTTTGAAACATAAAGCTTGTGAACTCTGAAAATGTCATTCATTTACTTTTGGCTGTGCTGGGTCTTTGCTGCTGCATGCAGGCTTTCTCTAGTTGCGGCAGGCGGGGCCACTCTCTAGCTGTGGTGCACAGGCTTCTCGCTGGGGCGGCTTCTCTTGTCGAAGAGCATGTGGACTCCAGGGTGCACATGGGCTTCAGTAGCTGGGACCCATGGACTTAGTTCCCCCGGGGCATATGGAATCTTCCTGAACCAAGGACCAAACCTGTGTACCCTGTGTTGGCAGGCAGATTCTTAACCACTGAATCACCAAGGAAGTCCTTTTGATCCTTTTTTGAAAATCAGATGGTTTATTTCTGTGGTTGTTGAATGTAGGAACTTCCCCGATGGTGAGTGATATTGAACATTTCTTTCATGTGCTTATTGATTATTTGTTTTATTCTTTGTAGAAATGTCTATTTAAGTCTCCCAACTGCTAGTTCTTTACATATTTTGTGTATTAACCCCCTATCAGATATATGTGTTGCAAATATTTTTCTCCTATTCTGTGGGTTGCATTTTACTCTGTTGATTGTGCTCTTTGATGCACAGTTTTCAATTTTAAGGTAGTCTAATTTATCTATTTTTTCTTTTTCTTACATTTATTTATTTTTAATTGAGGGATAACTGCTTTACAGTATTGCATTGGTTTCTATCAAACATCAGTATGAATCAGCCATAGGTTTACCCGTGTCCCCTCCCACTTGGACATCTATTTTTTCTTTTATCTGTACTTTGGTGTCCATATTCAAGAAATCACTGCCAAATCAAATGTCATGAAGGTTTTCCTTTGTTTTCTTCTGAAAGTTTTATAGTTTTAGCTCTTATGCATAGGTTTTTGATTCGTTTTGAGTTAATCTTTGGTAACTTTTCACTTTTTCTTTTCTCAGTTTACGTCTTTTTAAAATTTCATGTACTTCTGCTCTTATCTCTAGGTTTTCCTCCCTTGCACTTTCTTTGAGTTCAATTTTTTGCCTGTTTCTATTATGAGATAGACACTTAGATCACTGATTTTCAATTTTTTCTAAGGTAGGCATTTAAAGTTATAAAAATTCCTCTAAGTACTACTTAACTGCATCACATAATTTTCCTGGTGTCATATGTGCACTATTATACAGTCAAACTTATTTTTAAATTCCTATTGTGATTTGTTCTTTTACCTATGATTTATTTAGAAATCTACTGCTAATTTCTAAAAACTTAGGGATTTCCTAGTTGCCTTTCTACTAGGCAACCTTGTATGATTGCTGTTACAATTCCACCATGGTCACAGAACATATTCTGTATGACTTCAATGTTTAAAATTAGTAAGACTTGATTTTTGTCCAAACATATGTTTGATTTGGCAAATGCTCACGTATGCTTGTAAGGAATGAGTATTCTGCCATATTTGGATGGAATATCCTACAGGTATCAATTAGATCAGGTTTTTCAGATGTTCCATATCCCTATGGATTTTGATGTTGTCTCTAAGGTACTGAGAGAGGTATTACAGTGTGATTACCTATCTTTTCAGTTTTGTTAATTCCTGCTTTACATGTTTTAAAGTATTCATTTCTTAGAAATTTAGGATTGTTGAATCCTCTTGTTGAAATGATGTCCCTCCTTATATTGGGTTTCCCAGGTGGCTCAATGGTAAAGAATCCTCCTGCCAATGCAGGAGACACAGGAGACTTGGGTTCAATTCCTGGTCAGAAAAATCCCCTGGAGAAGGAAACTGCAATCCACTCCAATATTTTTGCCTGGAGACTCCCATGGACAGAGGAGCCTGGTGGGCTACAGTCCATGGGGTTGAAAAAGAGTCACACGTGACTTAGCGACTAAACAGCAGCATCTCCTTATGTCTAGTAATACTTATTGCCTTCGTGTCTATTTTATCTGTTACTGTAACTATACCAGCTTTCTTTTTTTTATTGGGATTGTTGTGGTATATCTTTGTCTTTTTATTTTTAACCTTTCTGAATTCAATATTAGGACTTTTTATATAGTTTAAAAAAACCAATCAGATTATCTTTAACTGGAATATTCAGATCATTTAAATGTAATATAGTTACTTACATTGTTAAGCTTAAATCAGCAAACTTGCTATCTAGTTTTTATTTCTCCCATCTGACTTTATTTCTTTATTCCTCCCTTGCTCCTTTTTTTGGGGGAGGGATTAACACAGGTAAATATTTTAAAGTGTTTTTCTCTGCTAACTCTCTGATTAGATGTTCTTTTAGAGTGTTTCATTCAGGGATTACATTCTGCACCCTTCCTTTCATGTCTGCCTCATATGAATCCTTCCCCCACTTCAAATACAGGGCATGAACACTCTCACAGCCTGACCTAACTTAACACTTTTCCATCATCTGTGCCATTGCTTCAGTGTATTTTACACCTACCTATGTTAGAAGCCCTGTAAGACGTTTTTATCATTGTCTTACATATTAGTCAATGCTTATTGCTATTTATTCGCACGCTGACCCTTTCCAGTGCTCTTCATCCTTGCCAGCAAGTCCTTGTTTCCATCTTGGATAACTTTTTTCGTTTCCTTCATAACTTTATTTATTTATTTAGGCTGGAATGTGCAGCATGTGGAATCTTTGCAGGATCCTAGTTCCCTGACCAGGGATCAAACCCGTGACCTCTGCATTGAGAGCACTGAGTCTTAACCACTGGACACCAGGGAAGCTCAGGGATCATTACTTCTTTAACCCAAAGAAATTCCTTTACTATTTTTGGTAGGGCTGTACAGAGTAGTGTAGATCATGAAAACCATTGTTTATTTTACCTTTATTTTTGAAAGATATTTTTGCTGAATATAGAATTCTCGTTTGGTAAGATTTTTATTTCCCTTTCAACCCTTTAAAGTTTTCATTGCATGGTTCTCTGGTTTCTAAAAGTTAGTCATCAGACTTACTTTTACTCGTTTGAATGAAGTGTATCTTTTTGTCTCAGACAAAAAGATATTTTTCTTCCTCTTTAGTTTACAGCAGTTTGACTGTGATGTTCTACCCAAGGTTCAATCCCTTGTCCGGGAACTAGATCCTGCCTGCTGCAACTAAGATCTGGTACAGCCAAATAAATAAATATTTAAAACATTTCTTACCTCTTAAAAAAAACCTGTCTCTTCTGTAGGTCCCTGCTCTCAAAGAATTTTCATTCCAGAAGGAAAGCTAAGGCACATGTTTGCATATTAGTAAGGCAAGGTTGTATGTGATAAATTCCACATGAATTGTGTTCTACCTTGTCATACCAGGTATGTTCCTGGATTCCAGTATGACCTCACTGGAAGCTTGTTAGAAATGCAGAATCTCAGGCCCACTCCGGACCGACTGAGGCACACTCTGCATTTTAATAAACCCCCAGGTGATTAGAATGCATGCTAAAGTTTGGGATCAGTCAAACAGTTAGAAAGTGACCAGGGAAGGCATCTTGAAGGAGGCGGCATTTGCCCTGGGTCTCGTAGGATCCATGTGGTTCCTTTAAGTAAAGGACTGGGAGGCAAAAACCCACAAGGCAGGTTTTGAACTTGAAGCGTTTTCCACACTGTCTTGAGCAGAGAGATGGAAGGGTCATGGGAACCAGGACTGGGGAGGAGAGTTTGGACCAAGTTGGTGAGGGACTTGGATTCTGACGAGGGGTTTGGAGCTGCATAGCTGCGGTGCCACTGCAGGGGCTGAGTGGAGGAGTGGCAGACCACAGTTTTCAGAGGGTGAGTTTGGTTCTCTGCAGGTGAATTGGAGGCAGGAAGACACTTCAGAGCCTCCCACCTGGGCCGGGTAAGGGGACGATGCTGAAGCCCAGGGTGATATCAGTGGGACGGAGGGAACTGGACCGACTGGGGTGATGGGATGGGTCCGAAGAGCAGGAACCCAGTGGGATTCCTTGGGATTCCTGTTTCCCTGCATGGGAAACAGAACAAATGACTGCGCAGTCCTGTAACCCTGATGGGCCCAAGTCTTCTAGGCTTCAGGTCACCATTTCCTTAATAGCTAAATCAAATGACTTCAGCCTCTATCTTTGATCCTGGGTAGATGTCTAGAGTTTTCCCTGTATCTCCAAGAGTTATCAGACTGTGTGTGTGTGAGTGTGTGTGTGTGTGTGAGTGTGTGTGTGTGTGTGAGTGTGTGTGTGTGTGTGAGTGTGTGAGTGACAGTCCATACGAAGTCCTGTTCCCTCTGCTCTCTGACAACTCCTAACAACTGTCAGACCCTTCGGCAGCTCCCTCCCACCTGCCCCGTGCAACATCCGCTTCCTTTACCCTTCCTAACCTTCAGCAGCTCATTATCCTGGCGTTGCTGACAGACCGGTGCTGAAGGGGGTATTTATAGCACAGGGACAGGAAGAGCTGGAATTCAACAGCACAGCGGCGTAGAACTGGGGTCACCGTGGGCCACCACTTAATTCGACTCATCATTAACATTAAAATCCCATCAAATTCCAGGGCTAGAGAGGTGTAATTTACTTTTCTCTCCCCCACTCGGCATGTCTGGTTATCATTCAGTTTGGTATTTTCTAACTCTATAAGAGAGGGTTCCAGAGAAATGTGGTTCAACGGGTCCACATTCCCATGGAGTTGTAGGCAAAAGCCCCCAGCCCCACCAACAGCAGAAAGGCTCTGGGACAGCTCCTAGAGCAAGGACAGGGGCTTAGAGCCAGAGGTCTGGGGTGGGAGGTGTGCCACAGAGAGTCCATCTAGGATGGCTTTCAAAAACTGGATTGCCTGTGTTGGATGAACCCTGCAGTGTTAGTCCCGGCTGGGCACCTAGTACAGGCCTGCAGGCGGGCTTGGGAGGCCCAGAGCTTCTGTTGTGATTGAAGACAACCTCCAACTCTTGCCCTTCCTTGGTCTCCATATGCATCATGGGCTGCCCTGTTTTGTTTTGTTTTTTAATATTTTCTTGAATGTGCCACACGACATGTAGAATCTCAGTTCTCCAACCAGGGATCGAAACTTGCATTGGAAGCTCGGAGTCTTAACCACTGGGCTGCCAGGCAAGTGTCCCTACAGATTGCCATTTCTGCCCCCTGAGTGTCTATCTGTTCTCTCCTTGTGGAGAATTAGGTAGTTCCTCCTTTGCGCATGAAGCCCACTGCCAAGCCCTTCTGCACCTCCACTTACTCCCTCCACAGCTGTCAGTCCCTGAGGGGAAAGGAGCATGTCTGATGGACTGGGCCTCACTTAATATAGAAGGCCTGGGGCACCATAGGTGCTTACTGAGTGCTTATTGCTGCTACTGCTGCTAAGTCGCTTCAGTTGTGTCCGACTCTGTGTGACCCCATAGACGGCAGCCCACCAGGCTCCCCCGTCCCTGGGATTCTCCAGGCAAGAACACTGGAGTGGGTTGCCATTTCCTTCTCCAATGCATGAAAGTGAAAAGGGAAAGTGAAGTGGCTCAGTCGTGTCCGACTTTTAGTGACCCCATGGACTGCAGCCCACCAGGCTCCTCCATCCGTGGGATTTTGCAGGCAAGAGTACTGGAGCGGGGTGAGTGTTTATTAAGTAATGGTTTTTAGCAAAGCATAGCAAACCATATCTGTACTTTACTTTCAGCTTTTGGCACTCCAGGACCATTTTAACCATTTGAAGAGGTTCTTCCTTCTGATATTCCCTCCCCAACAGGATCTTTAGGTCCCTCCCTGGTCTTCCCTTCTAAGCTTCCTAATGGGAAGCATATTTGTTTATGCATTCTTCAAGCATTCCCAATGTTTATTGTTTATTCTTCCAGCATTTGATTTCTTTATGCAAACATTCATATATATGTTCTTTTTTGCCATTTTCTCTTTTATTGCCACTTTCTTACACACAAAAAATAGCACCTTATATACACTTTGCTGTGACTAGCTTTTTTAAATAAATCCTAGAGTGTAAGAATGGAGAGAGCATTCGCATTCTTTTCTTGTTTTTAGTCTTCTTTTTCACAGCTGTGTAGTATTCCACTGTGATGTCTTTTAGCTAACTAGATGAGCACTGGGCTATTATAACACTTTTGCTGTTATAGCCAAGTTGCAGTGAACAACCTTGTGTCTGGTCATTTCCCGTGTGTCCAGGAGTAGTGGCAGTATCTGTTCACAGATGTGGGACTGCTGGATAAAGGACATGTAGGATTTCAGTGATTCTGTTAAATGTCTTTCCACATTGGGGGAGGTCATCATTTTGCATTCTCCCTGCAAGATAGGAGTCATCTGTTTCCCACAGCTTCACAGCAGAGTTTTGTGACTGGTTTGGATTTTTGCCAATCTGATAAGTGAGAAATGGCATTTTAGTGTACTGTTCATTTTCATTGAAATCGATTATCTTTTCACATTTCAGGAACATTTGCATTTTCCACTGCTCGTGTACCTTGGACTTTTTCTTTTTTGAACATTCATCTATTTAATTTTGGCTGTGCTGTGTCTCCGTCACTGCGTGGGCCTTTTCTCTAGCCGTGGTGAGCAGTGCTCAGGCCTCTCCCTGTGGTGGCTTCTCTCGTTGCCGAGCGCAGGCTCTAGAACTTGCAGGCTTCATTAGTTGCGGCTCCCAGGCTCCACGGGACAGGCTCGAGAATTGCGGCCCACGGGGTCAGCTGTTCCATGGTATGTGGGATTTTCCCCCGTCAGGGACTGAACCTGTGTCTCCTGCACTGGCGGGCAGGTTCTTCAACTCTGAGCCACCAGGGAAGCCCTTCTTTTGGTTTTAGTGGAACTCTTTCTAATAAAAGAGGAGGGCGGTGAGACTGTTGTCTGTGGTATGATTGCAAGTTTCCCAAGAGAGTACTTACGGTGCGGGGGTTTTTTCCCCACTTAGAGGCTTTAGATTTTTCTCATGTGGTAAAATTTCTCAAAATTTCCTCGTATGACTTTGGGCTTTGTATCAACATTAGAAAGGCTCTTTCCTGCTCCAAGATTATGAAGGAATTTACCCAGAGGAGGTGAAAGGAAGCAGGTGTGGGGCCCCCTCTGAGCGGTGCTGCCAACATCACAGTCTTGTTTGGGACTTAGCCCCATTCCCACGGGGAGAAGGGTTTGCTGCCAGGGGCTGATGCCCATTGCCAAAGGCCTGGTCCAGGCACCCTGATCATCAGCTGGTGCTCTTTGCAGGGGCTGGAAGGGAAGTAGATAAGGGGGAACGAAATGTTTGGCAGCCGCATTTGTTCCCAACAGGTGAGGTCTGGCCAGGTGCAGCCTGATTAGTATAATGAAAGGAAATAGAATTAGAACTTTGAAGTGAAACTTGAGGCTTACACAAATTTGAACCTTTCCTGGGATTTGAAAAGAAGTAATTAATTTAGAAACGTTCTCCATCCATATTAAACACTGCCACACCAGCTCTAAGCAAGAAATATTCTAAAATAGAGTTCCCAAATATTGTGAATTCAGCCAGCATAGAGGCAGAAGACAAATGATTAGGTAGGTAGTATGTTCCCTAAAAGCCTTTAGTTCAGTTCTACAGGTTTGAAGGGAGAATGAGGCTCATGAGTGTTGTGGTTCAGGGAGGTTGGGGTGTCCTTTAGCCTGGGTCCCTGTCCTGGCTCCACTGCTAAACTGTATGACTTAAGGTAAATCACTTCACCTCTCTGAGCCTCAGTTTCTTCCTCTGTAAAAGGGGATAATAGTCATAATGAAACCCTAACATTAACTAAGCACTAAGAATGTATCAAGTATTTGATGTTTCACATTCATTAAATTATTCACTGTTTCAGGAAGCCATGAAAATTAAATGCAGTAATGTGAGGAGCTTTGCCCAGTACCTGGCATGTTATAAGACCCCAGTGAACATTCCCTGATGAAAGTGAAAGTGTTATTTTCTCAGTTGTGTCCAACTCTGCGACTCCATGGACTGTAGCCTGCCAGCTCCCCTGCCCACGGAATTCTTCAGTAAAGAATATTGGATAGCCATTTGCTTCTCCAGGGGATCTTCACGACCGAAGGATTGAACCCATGTCTCCCACGTTGCACACAGTATCTTTACCATCTGGGCCACGAGGAAAGCAGTACTGTGACTCTATATGCTTACTGCAATCGGATGGGTAGACTCAGCTTTCGATTGTGGTATTGTCTTAGCCATTTATTCATTCCACAAATACCTGCCATGTGTGGGTATTGGAAATGCCATGGTGACTGTGGTCTGTGCCCGCAGAGCTTACAAACCCCCAAGGCAGGTGCACTGGCCAGCATGTAGGGATCGCATCCTGTGACAAGGGACATAGGGACATGGCTTTACTGGGGACCAGCCAGGGTGCTATGTCATTACCCCCATTTTACAAATAAGGAAATTAAGGCACCAAAAGTTTGCTTGAGGTCACACAGCCAGCAAGTGACAGAGCCAGGATCTGAGCCTAGGAATTTGACTGCCAAGTTAATATTAGGACATAGATCCAGGAAGGGCAGCAGAGATGCTCCCCATTGGGAAATGGACCAGGATTCCCTGGATGGGGATATTAGGAATTAAAACTGCAAAGTAGGAGCAGCATGGAGGGGCAGAGAGAAGACCAGGCACTGGGCAGCATCTCAGTGGGAGGAATTTTAAGCCAATGGTGCTCTCCGGCTTTGGTAGGACGAGCGATGTGGGCCTTGGAGGGTGGATGGCTCAGTGTGGGCTGTGAATGGCTCCAGGAACCTTGTTGGGCTAGAATTCTGCCTTAAGCATTTCTGCCTGTTAAAATGAAGAGGTACTTGGCAAGGCTGATTCCAAAAGTCTCTATCAACCATGGCTATGTTCATTTTTCTAAAACGTGCTCTCCTGTCCTCTTTGCCAAGCTGGCTCCTGCTGCTCCTTCAAATCCCAAGCCTGGGCTTATACCCCTACTCGGTGCTGCCATAGCTTCTTGGGTCTGCCTTCTCAGCTCTTGCCCAAGACTTACATTTTATTGGCTGACAGTTTGAGCTCAAGAGAGTAGAGACCATGTCTGTTTTTTCTCTCCCTTTAGCCCCTGGCATGGGGCTGGAACATACTCAATAAATATTTGATGAAAGAGTGCATTCTCCAGCACTTCTGGGGAATTAGGATTGAGAGCCATCAGATAAAAGGGCGATACCTGAGTGTGATACACACAGTCTTTGAGGAGAAGATGCTGGGAATGAAGTCCTCAGGGGTCTGGAGGGAAAGTGGCTGCAGAGGTTGGAGGCGTCTGTTTGATGACTGAGCCAAGGGTCCCTGTTGGCTCCAGGTAGCCTAGTTCTTGTCTAAATGCTTTCAGCAGCCACCTCATGCCCATCACTGAGGGAAGTCCAGTCTCCATCCATGGGGTGCATGGCTTCCTACAAGTGTTTCAGTCAGTTCAGTGCCTCAGTCGTGTCGGACTCTGCGACCCCATGGACTGCAGCATGCCAGGGCTCCCTGTCCATCACCAACTCCCGGAGTTCACTCAAACTCGTGTCCATCGAGTCGGTGATGCCATCCAACCATCTCATTCTCTGTTGTCCCTTTCTCCTCCCACCTTCAATCTTTCCCAGCATCAGGGTCTTTTCAAATGAGTCATTCCTTCGCATCAGGTGGCCAAAGTGTTTCAGCCTCACGCAAAGCTCGGTTTCCTTACTTATAAAAGAATATAAAACAACTCCTTAACACTGTTGGGAGGACCAAAATAAGATGGCAAATGAAAAGTGGGGTACAGTGCCTGGTTTACATACTTAGCTGGTGAATGCTATCAGTATTTTTACGATCCTCTTTTTAAATGTTTCTAATATTTTTTTAATCATTGTTTGTGATATTTAATCCTCAAACAATCTTTGTGACATCAGTTATGATTTTCAAGTTTTGGGGAGGGCCCTCCAACTTGGATGAGTCAAGCGACTGCTTAGGCTCTCAAAGAGTTGAGGACAAAGTTGGAACTCAAACCGATGTCTGCCTGCCCTCAAAGCCAATTCTCTTACCAGTGGTTGGTATTGGAAATGGGGCCTCAACAAAGTTTAGTTGGGGGAAAAAACCTGATACAATAGAGATAGATAACTCCTGAATGGGCTTCCCAGGTGGCTCAGTGGTAAAGAATCCGCCTGCTACAGCACGAGACACAGGAGATGAGGGTTTGACCCGTATTTCAGGAAGATCCTCTGGAATAGGAAATGGCAACCCACTCCAGTATTCTTGCCTGAAAAATTCCATGGACAGAGAATCCTGGTGGGCTACAATCCATGGGGTTGCAAAGAGTCAGACAGGACTGCACAACTGAGCATACATGCATCCCCTGAATGGGAAGCACTAGGTATAATCTTGGTATGGGGAAATTTTCTGGCTCCAGACAATGGGCCACTTGCCTTTCCCCTCCCCCATGCCTTTCTGCATTCTGCTTGCCCTCCCCCCACCCAGAGCACCCCCTCGCTCAGCATCCTCCTCTCAAAATCTGACCTGTCCCTGTAAGGATGACTGAGAGAGACAGTGTACAAGCCAGGATGTGCTATGTGGCCCTCACTTACCTTAAGTTAGGCGTGTTGTGTGTGTGTACACTTGGGTGTGAAAGAGAACACCAAAAACAGACTGGCGGTATATAGGATGAAGAGTTGACAATAGTGTGTCCTATTGAGAGGCACTTAGGTTTCCAGAGATTTCCATTTTCCATGTATTTTCCAAATTAAAAAAAAAATAAACATGTATTATTTTTGCAAACAGTAAACAAAGCTGTGTTTTAAATTCTGATCATCTCTTCAAGGTCAGCTCAAATGCCACTTCCTCGTTGGAGCTGTGCTGTCCCCTGCTGTGTATTTGCTGTGCAGGGTCCCTATTAGTGCGGTTGTGTTTGCCCCCCATAAATTTTCCCAAGCAGAGAGGCAGCCTCCCTTGCCTGCTTCTTGCAGTAGATTTCAGCTGAACAGAAGAAGGCAATGGTGCCCCACTCCAGTACTCTTGCCTGGAAAATCCCATGGATGGAGGAGCCTGGTGGGCTGCAGCCCATGGGGTCGCCAAGAGTCGGACACGACTGAGCGACTTCACTTTCACTTTTCACTTTCATGCATTGGAGAAGGAAATGGCAACCCACTCCAGTGTTCTTGCCTGGAGAATCCCAGGGACGGGGGAGCCTGGTGGGCTGCCGTCTATGGGGTCACACAGAGTCGGACATGACTGAAGCAACTTAGCAGAGATGCTCCAAGGCCTCGGAGCCAGAGCAGCCCAGGGCAGCCTTTGCCATGTAGCTCCTGCACTGGCGTTTCCCAGCTCTCAGCTCCAAGCTCTACTCTCTGGCTGTGGGCTCTCATTTTGGCGGCCTCTTTTATGGCAGAACATGGGCTCGTGGACTCAGTAGCTGTGGTGCGTGGGCTTAGTTGTCCCAAGGCACATGGGATCTCAGTTCCCAGACCACGGATCAAACCAGCATCCCCCTCATTGCGAGGCGATTCTTAAACACTGGACCACCAGGGAAGTCCCTGAGTTCCTTTCACTCAATCTTCCCCGGTACCTTTCAAGATAGGCATTATTATTACTATCGTCACTTTAGAGACCAGAGATTATCTTAAAGTTTGAAGGGGATTACCAGATGTCGTAGCACTTCTCCAGCACCCTTGCACCCCTTCACCTCTTGACCAGGACCTTCAGCCACCTTGCTTCTCAGAAGGTGGCCTGATTTTTCAAGTCCCCGTAGTTTTATCCTCTTACCTTCACCACCCTACCCTTGACTTTATGTCACCTTCCTTGACATCTGGTTCCCATCTCTGGCCCAGTTCAGGGTTCAGCTTACTTGTGGTTTCTCCTAGGAAATCTCTCTTGATTGGCCCTGCTTTTTCATGCCATCTGGGTTGGCGGTATCCTCTCTGCCTACCCATATCGCATTATTTATCATTTCTTATTGAACCTGATTTCTCTCGCTGCTGTTTGTTTGTCTCTTTCCCCAACCAGACTCTAGGACAAGAGCTTAATTTCTTTATCCTCAGTGTCTAGTTGGTATACATTAGATATATAATGAATTTTTGTTGAATTAATTAATAGGATCCCTTCAATAGCCCTTTAAAATGACTAGGTTTACAAGTGAAGAAAAAATAAAGCCCAGAAGTTGAGGGGTTTTCTCAATCATGGCCAGTAAAGTTTTGAATTGATTTTAGAATATAGATCTTCTGTGACCCACGATGACTGATGTGCTGAAATTTTAAAAAGCAGGGAAAAAAAGCCACCCACTCCAGTGTTCTTGGGCTTCCCTGGTGGCTCAGATGGTAAAGAATCTGCCTGCAATGTAGGAGACCTGGGTTCAGTCCCTGGGTTGGGAAGATCCCCTTGAGAAGGGAAAGGCTACCCACTCCAGTATTCTGGCCTGGAGAATCCCATGGACTATATAGTCCATGGGGTCGCAGGGAGTCAGACACAACTGAGTAACTTTCACTTTCAGAGAAAAAAATCCTGCCAATCCTAGGGGAAACAAAAATGTAAATCATGAGCCAGCACAAGCTGGACAGAGATATATAGGATGTTTATATATTTTTCCTTATTTAAAAAATGCAGTTGCTGTTTTGTTTTTTTTTTAACATAGCCTTCCTTTCAATTATTTACTTAGTGTAATTCTTAGGAGTTGAGTTGTGGGGCCAAGTGACTGAATATTTTAGATAGCTGTCAATATCAGTGCAAAATTATTCACCAAACTATTGTACCAGTTACCACTACCTTCAGAGAAATGTGACACTGTCAATTTGACCGTTTGCACCCTAGCATTGGAGATTGTTATTTTTAAAATAAAACAACAAAGTGTTGTTCTCAGAGATATAAAGTTGTGCCTCACTGTTTTCTTTTTATTTCTTTGTGAACAGTTGAGGTTGAGTACTGTTCTTTACGTCTATTTACCTACGTTCTTATGAGACTTATATGTTCATGTTCCTTTTTGTGTTACTTTTTTAAGATTGTTGAAGACATTTGTGGAAGGCAGACTCAACTATTTAATTAAGTGCCAATGGGAGGCACTGACTGGAGGGAACACAAAGATGACTAAGATACCATCCTGCTTTCTTCTTTTTTAAATTGAGATGTGATTGACATATAAAACACTATATAAAGTTCCAGGTGTATAATATAATAATTCGATACTTGTATATATTACAAAATGACGACCCCGGTAATCTAGTTAACATCCATCATCATACATAGTTGCAGAATTTATTTTTCTTGTGATGAGAACTTTTAGGATTTACTCTCTTAGCAATGTTCAGAGAGTACTGTTAATTATAATCACCATGCTGTACATGACATGCCCACAACTCATTTATTTTATAACTGAAAGTGTATACCTCTTGACTCCTTTCACCGATTTCACCCATCCCCTACCGCAACCCATGGCAACCACTAGTCTATATCTGTTCTCTTTATTTAAAAGTTTTTTGTTGTTCCATATATAAGTGAAATCATATGATATTTGTCTTTCTCTGAGTTATTTCACTTAGTGTAATGCCCTTAAGGTCCATCATTATTGTTGCAAATTGCAAGATTTCATTCTTTTTATGGCTGAATAATATTCATGTGTATATCTATGTATAAACTATTTTCTTTAGCCATTCATCTGTGAGTGGATGCTTTGGTTGTTTCCATATCTTAGCTATTGTAAATAGTACTGCAATAGACGTGGGATGCAGATATCTCTTCTTACTAGTGTTTCCATTTTCTTCAAATAAATACCTGTAATTGCTAGATCATGTGGTAGTTATATTTTGAATTTTGTGATGAACCTGCATACCATTTTCGATAGTGGCTGCACCAATTTACAGTCCTACCAACAGTGCATGAGGATTCTCCTTTCCCCACATCCTCACCAGCACTTGTTATTTCTTGTCTTTTTGGTAACAGTCATTCTAAAAAATGTGAGGTGATCACTCACTGTGGTTTTAATTTTCATTTCCCTGATGATTAATGATGTTGAGCATCTTTTCAAGTACCTATTGACCATGTATATATCTCTTGGAAAAAATGTCTATTCAGATCTTCTGCCCATTTTTGAATCAGATTGTTTAGGGGTTGTTGAGTTCTTTGTACATTCTGAACATTAGCTCCTTGTCAGACATATGATTTGCAGATATTTTCTCGCATTTGGTAGGCTGCCTTTTTTGTTGTTGCTGTTTCTCTTCGCTGTGCAGAAGATTTTTAGTTTGATGTATTCTCACTTGTCTATTTTTGCTTTTGTTGTCTTTCCTTTGGTATCAAATCCAAAAAAACCATTGCCAAGTCCTTATGTCAAGGTGCTTATTGCCTATGTTTTCTTCTAGGACATTTATAGTTTTAGTTTTTACATTCAAGTCTTTCATTGATTTCGAGTTAATTTTTTATATGGTATAAGATAGTGGTCCAGTTTAATTCTTTCGCATATTGCTATCCAGTTTTCCCAATACCATTTATTGGAGAGATTGTCCTTTTGCCATTGTGTATTCTTGGCTCCTTTGTCACAAATTACTGACTGTGCATGTGAGTTTATTTCTGGGCCCTCTGTTCTGTTCCATTTCTCTGTGTCTGTTTTTATGCCAGTGTTCTACTGTTTTGATCACTATAACTCTGTAATTTAGTTTGAAATCAGGCATCCTTGCCTTCTTAAGTGGGATCTTCTTAAGCAAGATACTCAAGTCAGAGAGATGAATGTGGATATGTGTAGAAATAATAGTGTTGTACAGTTTGGATGGTTTTGGAGGCAGGGAAGTGAATAACCAATGAAAAGAGGTTTTATTAACTCAGAAAATTGTATTATCTCACCAAAGATGCAAGGATTTTTAGGGTTGGTTAATGAGAGGCACAGCATGATATTCAGAATCCCCAGGTTTTCCCCCTTTTCCTCTCTGACTTCCTTGGCACTGAATTTGTCCTCTGACTGCTCTTTTCCCAGTTGAAAGTTTGCTACCTCACTCCAGTTATCATGTCCACTCACAGCCATGTTCAAACGTAGGTCAGAGCAGGGTATCGCTTCTGTTTCTTTCCCTTCCCCCTCCCCTTTCTCCCTCTTTTCTCCTTTCATTTCTTTTCTTTCCTTTTGTCCTTCCTCCATTCCTCCCTTTCTTTCTCCCTCTCTCTCTCTCTCCCTCCTTCTTTCAAAAGCATACTCCCCCCAACCCACCCCACCCCAGTTTTGGAGACCAGAAATTTGAAATCAAGGCCCTTTTTCCTTTTTGTTAGGAAAAAAATAACTTGCCCAAAAGCACCACAGGGCTTCTTCTTAATCTGATAGTCCAGATCACCATGTCACATGCCCCACCTAATCCATCAGGGGGTTAGAGGATAAAAAATTACCATGATAGATTTAAGTTAACCAACATTCATGTCTCTAGGATTTGGAGGAGTGCAGTGATACTATTCAGTGATGGAGATGGCTCTTCAAACTATAATGTATTATGTCAAATAAAAATACAAATTGATATAAGATTTGTCTGTAAAAGTCAGCTTCTCCTTTTTTTCTTGTTAAAGTGTGATAAATCTCTTGTGTTGAAAAAGCCAAAATGCCGTTGCTCTCAAAGCATCAACATTTGAGGACAATGTAGTCTTCTGAAACTTGAGAGAGCTGAAACGCCCAGGTGGTTTCCTACTGAAGTTCGCTCCTTCTTCTTTTAACAGATGAGGAAAAAGAAAATAACAGAGCATCCAAGCCCCACTCCACTCCTGCTACTCTGCAATGGTGAGTTCCCTTCTGAACAAGCTTTCCTTGATGCAAAGCTCATATAACTGGTCTTCTTGCCAACAGCACAGCATATTAGTTGGAATGTCATAGTAACTTGACACCCAATAGCCCATATGCAATCAATTTAATTTGCAGGTGTGTAAAAAATACTCACCTTAGATATAGCCTGGAGATATACATTTTCATATTTATTTTATTTGGGAGTAGACTTATTTTCCCCACATCGAAACACTGACAAGGACTGGATTCCACATGGATGTCATTGACTTGAATAGAATCTATTATTTTAATAAATAATGTTGCAGCCAATTATAGAGGTTTAGGTCTGTTCTCCCTTACCAATGACCCCTCAATAAATTAATAATTAATTGCAACTATTCTACAATTGGGGCTTCCCTGGGGACTCAGAGAGTAAAGAATCTGCCTGCAATGCAGGAGACGCAGGTTTGATCCCTGGGTTGGGAAGATCCCCTCGAGAAGGAAAGGGAAACCCATTCCGGTAGTCTTGCCTAGGAAGTCCCATGGACAGAGGAACTTGGTGGGCTACAGTCCCTAGGATCATGAAAGAGCTGGACATGACTGAGCGCCTAACACTTCATACTCTAATTATTTTTTGACATTAGTAACATGAATACAAATTATCTACTCAAGTGGCTCTCCCCTTACTATTTGGAATTCCTGGACTTGATGTAACAGTTAATGATGTGGGTTAAGTGTTTGCAGTCATGTTTCATATGTACAGGTCTCTAAGAGCTTGACTTACAAATTATGTTGTAGCTTTGAACACCAAGGCTACAGGAACACCTGACACTCACCCCTCAGAGGATTTTGTCAGTTACAGGCTATTACTGCTTCTAGCAGTGCAGCCCACAAAGGTGAAGGAAGTGAGGAATTAAGGGGAAGGAGAGAGAAAGAGATGAATCTACAGTGTGCCAGGCTACATGTTAGGCACTTTGTACAAGTGTCTCATTTCATTCTTACAATTCTGTCAAGTTAGTATTGTTATGCCCATTTTACAGATGAGGAAAAGAAAGCTTAGGCAGTTAAATCATTTATCCAAAAATACACACAGCCATGAAGTGGCAGAGGCAGGAACCTGGCTGGATCACTTTAACTGCAAAGCCTTTGCTTCAGAAAAAAAGGAAGAGAAAAATCAGGAAAGATGGAGAGACCAGATCCAAAAAGCAAGCAGATGGGCTTTAATGAGCAAATCATATTAGATACTTTTGACTTATCCACCCACAGGTGAGAGGAAAACAACGTTGGGAGAAAGCATTCAGGAATGCAACTCAATCTTCTCCAACAAGAGTCTCAGTAGTCAGCTTGTTTTGCTTCAAGGATAACAAAGGTTTTCAAGAGCTCCATTTTCAGTCTTTTGGCTTGTTTCCTTCAATTTGTCCCTACATTCCTTTTCTCACTGCATTTGCCGCTTTTTTACTTTATTTAAAACTCTACTTCCCTCTTCAAATCTCTCCCTATACCCTTCTGCCCAAATTATGGCCACACAGATTCCCACAATGCCAGCACATTGAGTGAAGGGTCAACATAAAAGACTTTGGGAGTGAGAGTTTCTAGAAATGCTAGAAATCAGCAGATACTCTTGGTTTAATCATCTGAACACATTGTACATTTCAGAGTGAAAAATTTGAAGGGGACTAGAAGAAAATCACCTTGTTCACATCTGTTTTCCTGTGATCTTCTGACATTTGCCTGGCAACAGAGAGGCTGTCGATAGTGTCATCTCTTACGTCAGACTCCATGCGTGTGTGTTGAGCTGCTTCAGTCGTGTCCAACTCTTTGCAGCTCCATGGACTGCAGCCCACCAGGCTCCTCTGTCCGTGGGATTCTCCAGGCATGAATACTGTAGTGGGTTGCCATGCCCTTCTCTGAGGGATCTTCCCAACCCAGGGATCAAACCCTCATCTTTTACATATCCTTCATTAGCAGGGGGTTCTTTACCACTAGCACCACTTGGGAAGACTGCCAGGAATTAACTCCCAGCTGTGCTTTTCCGTGTGACCTTGAGCAAGTTCCTTCACCTTTCTGTGCCTCAGTCTACTCACCTGTAAAATGGGGATGGCAGTAGTATTTTCCTCATAATGTAATCACAAAGAGTATGTACAGAGGGCTTGAACAGTATCTGGAGAAGAGTGGGTGCTGGATAAACCTTAGCAGCTGTGGATCACTCAGCAGACATCTTCCTTCTGAGTCCTGGAATAGGGCTTCTCTCCTTCCTGATATACTCACAGTCAGTTCTCCCGCTGCACCTAAGTCTATACAAAATATTTATTTTTCCAAATAAAAGGTCCCATATGTCATTCCAGAAGAAATTTCATCTTTCAGTTCACAAAGCCAGGCAGTGGATTTGTTTTTATGAAAAAAAAAATCTGTTTTCAGAGCCAAATCAGGTTTGAAAATTTGTAAAATTTAGTCTTATTATTATCAAGAGGCATCAGGTTGTTCAAACCTCAAATTTTCCTCCAATCCCCTTTATATTTTTAAGATAGAATTTCAGTCATTCACTAAATTAAGAAATATTAGCACCTACTGTTTGCTGGCCCCTATTCTAGGCTCTGAGAATGCAGTGGTGGATAAGACAGACCAAGAATAGGGGCTGATGAAAGAAAAATTTGGATAACAATTTAAAAAATTATTAATAATAAATAAATAAACAAGGAATATGTTACATAGAGATAAGCACAGAGTGAAGAATTAGAATTGGCTGAGATAATAATATCTCACAGGCTATTTTAGGTTGAATAGTGAGGGAAAGCTTCCTTGAAGCAGTGACATCTACGTGGACATTTATGTGACAAGAAGTCCTCACGACACCATGATAGTGTTAAAATCAGGGAAACGTTCTCAGTAGAGGGGACAGTGTGGGTCAGGCTCTCCCAGAGGCAGACCCTGAGCAGAAACATGCGTGCAGGTAGTTTATTAGGTGGGTGGTACCACAAGGGTGTAAGAAGGGTTATTGGCCTGCAAGGGGGCTATGGCAGTGGCTTTGGTGATCCCACAGGGAGTTCTGAGCTGGGGTGACCCGTCAGAGATAAACCCTTCAGAGACTAACTGAGGCGATGGATCTGGGCCTTTATTCTTGCACCTCACTCATCACAGCAGGTAGGCAGTCCCCAGGAACAGGGCTAAATTTGGGTGAGACAGTTCCCTTCCAGTCCTGCTGAGGATGACTCCCCAGGAAAGCTTCAGCCTCAGCAGTCAATCTCTCAGCAGTGGGGAAGGACATCTCAGTCCTGAAACGTAACCCAGCCATGCACCAATGCACCACAGCTTGTTCACTCTCTCCAGGGTGGGAGCTTCTTCAGGGCACTGCAGAAGGTGGTCTGTGTGATGGGAGCTCAGCCAGTAAGGAAGACAGTGACACTGATGAGATGGGATTAGGAGGCAGGGAGACTGTAAACAGCAGGGAAGAAGCAAGGACATTTCTCTAAACTTAGGGACAGCAGTTGTTCAGTCTCTAAGTTGTGTCCAACTCTTTGCGATCCCATGGACTGCAGCGCACCAGGCTTCCCTGTCCTTCATCACCTCCCAGAGCTTGCTCAAACTCATGTCCATAGAGTCAGTAATGCCATCCAACCATCTTATCCTCTGTCATTCCCTTCTCCTCCTATCTTCAATCTTTCCCAGCATCAGGGTCTTTTCCAGCGAGTTGGTTGTTCACATCAGGTGGCCAACCTACTGGAGTTTCAGCTTCAGCATCAGTCATGCCAATGAATATTCAGGATTGATTCCTTTAGGATTGACTGCTTTGATCTCCTTGCTATTCAAGAGACTCTCAAGAGTCTTCTCCAATAACACACAGTTCAAAAGCATCAATTCTTCAGCACTCAGCCTTCTTTATGGTCCAGCTCTCACATCCGTACATGACTACTGGAAAAACAATAGCTTTGACTATTTGGACATTTGTCAGCAAAGTGATGTCTCTGCTTTTTAGCATGCTGTCTAGGTTGGTCATAGCTTTTCTTCCAAGGAGCAGGTGTTTTTTCATTTCATGGCTACAGTCACCATCCACAGTGATTCTGGAACCCAAGAAAATAAAGTCTGTCACTGTTTGCATTGTTTCCCCACCTATTTGCCACGAAGTGATGGAACAGTCATGCTCAAAACCGTGGTGAAGGATATGTGACCTCTTACATCGAGTTCCACATGAGTACATTGTTTTAGACTAGAGTTTCAGCATAAAACTGTCTCTCAGAAGGAACTGAAGACACCTTCCATTTTACAAGGGAAAATGGCATAATTTATACTAGGTCCCCTTTCTGCTCTGGCTGCCAAGAAGTCCAGAGCTAAATCTGGTGTATCTATACTTTTCAACCTCTTTCCTTTGTCTAATTTTCTTCCCCTTTTTCTTATTTTGTTAGGCTTTTAGAAGAGGGCAGGATTCAAATAAATTCAACAAATACTCATTTACATTTGAATTTTAAATTCTTTACACAAAATGTATTTCCTTATTGAAAAACAAAAACGTTACAGATAAGGTTAAAGTCCTTTTTTCATGTAGTTCCTTCCCTTGTCCTCCAGAGCAACGCTGTTACCAGTGAGAAATATGTGTGTGTGTGTATGTTTGTGCATACATGCATACACGTGTGTGTATGTGTGTGTGTGTGTGTTTACTGTCCCTTACCTATGCATTTACATGCATATGTACTGATAGGATGGACTTTCCTGGCAGTTCAGATGGTAAAGAATCTGCTTCCATGCAGGAGATCCAGGTTCAATCCCTGGGGTCAGGAAGATCCCCTGGAGGAGAGTATGGCAACCCACTCCAGTATTCTTGCCTGGGAAATCCCATGGACAGAGGAGCCTGGTGGGCTACAGTCCATGCAGTCACAAAGAGTCTGACATGACTGAGCAACTAACACACATGTACTGATAGAAGTTTCTGAACTGTGTTTTTTATTTAGTATTTTCTCCTTTATAAAAGAATGCAGATATATAACACCAAAATTATAGTTAGTTCCACAACCTGTCACACTGTCTTGATGCATAGCTTGCTTTCTTCCTCAGCTTGCTTTTCTTCCGCATATCCTCAAGCTATAGCCAGATTAGTCCACAAAGAACAACCTCATTTTAATCACTAAGCAGTATTTCATGTAAGACCAAGGCAGAATTCCTTTCACCGTTTCCCTCTTTTTTAAGAAAAGTATTTATTTGGCTGCATGGGGTCTTAGTTGAGGCAGGCAGTTTCTTCCAGAAGATTCTTCTGTTGCAGCTCGGGCTTAGTTGCCCTGGGGCATGTGGGATCTTAGTTCCCTGAGCAGGGGTCAAACAGACACCCACTGCACTGAAAGGCAGTCTTAACCACTGGACCACCAGGGAAGTCCTGACATTTCCCTCTTGACATGCATTTAGCTGTGCCCAGATCTCATTTTTGCCATTACATGCAGAGCCCCAAAGAACGTCTTCTTACATCCCCTCACACACCTAACAGAAGTGTTTCTTCTGCCTGGGTATCAGGCAGTGGAAGTGCTGGACGCACAGAAAATGTTAACAGGATTGCAAAATTGCCCACTGTAATAGTCTTACCATTTTATATACAGCCTCAGTGCAAAATGCTTTTTTTAAAAAAAGAACGTTGCTCCATGACAGGACGTCTCATCCTTTGGGGTATCTACGTCCTTCACGTTGTCCCCTTTCTCTAGGGGTATTGGGCAGGCTCAGGAAGGGACCCTGGCCTCACCACCCAGGTGGTAGCTGCTGGCCTGACAGTGCCCAGCCCTGCTGGGATGCTTGGCTTGTTTCTGGGATTGGGTTAGGAGCCATCTGCTTCTCTTGCCTTCCACAGCCTCGTCGCCAGCCCCCTCCCCATGTCTCCAGATACCATCCCCACTCTAAGAACAAATAACACAGCAGCCAAGCTGCTGAAAATAAGCAGAGTCACATGATCTGGAGGCAGCCCCCAGCAGAAAACAGGCAAATATTGTCAAATGCCTTCCGCCAAACACTTTCCAGCATCCTCGGTCATGAGGTTAGTCAAGCCCAACCCACTGGGGATAGTGAGCCCTGCTGGAATCCTGGCCACACAATAACCTCTATTCACAAGGAGGATTTCGGCCGGGGAAGCAGCCCGTTCCACTGTCCCGGCCGGCTTGCGGCCAGCACATGTCCTCCTCCCTCTCACACACCTCCCCTGTGGCCGGTGTCACTTGAAGCTTCTCTGTGCTGTCAGAATGGAGACACTTTCTCATCTGCAGCTTCCGGGGAAAGGAAGGCCCTTCCCCAAGGAGGGGAATGGAAGACCACGCTGTCACTTGCGTGGGAGACATTTTCCTTTCTTTTGAAAAATAATAATTAGGCTTGATTGATTGCTAGGCTTTCAATATCTCAAATCAATATGAAACAAGATAAATTTGGTGTTTCTCTTTAAAATGTCTTCAGAGGCCAGAGATAGAAAATCAGACTGGATACTATTCCAATACTTTGGCCACCTGATGCAAAGAGCTGACTCATTGAAAAAGACCCTGATGCTGGGAAAGATTGAGGGAAGGAGGAGAAGGGGACATCAGAGGATGAGGTTGGATGGCATCACTGACTCAATGGACATGAGTTTGAGCAAGCTCTGGGAGATGGTGAAGGTTAGTGAAACCTGGTGTGCAGCAGTCCATGGGGTCACAAAGAGTCGAACACAACTAAGCAACTGAACAACAACGAAGCATAACCTTATTTGCTTCCATAGTATAAGTTAGACCACCTCTTTCCAGAAAGAGAGGCTAAACATTCTTAGTTGTGAATGTAACCAGAAGTGATAGATAATGGCAGCATCTAGCCCATGTGACTTAGTCCTGCTAGAAACCTTCACCTAGAGATGGAGAAAGATAAACAGAACAACATGAAGGGTATAAACATCTCAGAGAATGAGATGCTACATTGTAGAGCTGGGTTCTTACTTTTAGAAAATATTTTATGCTGTGGGTAAAGGTATAAAATGGTAAAGCCTTTTGAGTGGGCAATTTTGCAATCCCGCAAATTAAAAACATGTTGATATATGTGTCCACGCCTGGATACTGACATGGAGAGACACTTCCCCAGGTGTGCAAGGGAGCACATATGATGTTCTCTGCAGTCCTATTTGTAATGTGAGGTGGAGTTGAGTAGACAGGGACTAGATGGAAAGGGAAGATTGAAAAGGGTGGTTTATGGTAGAGGATGGTGCCAAAATCTTATCTGCTGCCAGTCGGGGCCACTAGCACTCTGACTGCCAAACCCTAGCCTAGGCCCCAACAGATGGGTTAGCAACAACACCGAACTTGCGACACTCTCCTATTACACTGCCTAGTTTCTGTAAAAAAAAAAAAAAAAAAAGACTTGATTAATCAAAAAAGGAACAGAACAATTTTGATGCCAAACCATGGCTAATGCCAGGCCTTTCTGGAATACCAGTTTGGTAGCTTGTAGGAGAGAAACAAGATTTGGATTAGATTACTCCAGATTCCGGTCCACTTGAGTCATTACAATGGCAGAAATAAATCCCTGATTCAATCCATGGCTGAGCACTGACCAAACTAAACAGGTTGAGCCAACACCTGTGATGTGCCAGGCTTGCCCCAGCTGATGTCACCAACCGAGCTCCTTGGATCCCATGAATACTTGTAGAGAAGGCCGGACTGTTACCCCTCTTTGAAGAGGAGGAAAACAAGGCAGAGGTTCCCAGTCTCACTCTACCCAAGTCGGGGAAATGCCTAACTCCTAAGAAGACCCTCAACCAAGGGGAGGCGGGGCCAGTCGAGGTCCCGGGAGAAATACCAGGGGCCCACCTGAACTCATATTTGTCTGAAGACAGTTTAAATGTTAGTCATTCAGTCATGTCTGACTCTTTGCAACCCCATGGACTGGAGCCCACCAGGTTCTTCTGTTCATGGGATTTTTCTAGGCAAGAATGCTGGAATGGGTTGCCGTTTCCTTCTCCAAGGGATCTTCCCAACCCAGGGATCAAACTCAGGTTTCCTGCATTGCAGGTGATTTCTTTACCATCTGAGGCACCAGGGAGGGCCGTTTGTCTACCCAACAGCAAATCTTGGATTTAATTGTTTGTTTAATAAAATAGATTTGGTGGGTTTTTTGGTTTGTTTTGGCCTTTTGGGGAATCTGACTCAAGCCTACTCAGAGCCCACGTGAGCCACCATTTTGTACTTATTTATCATCTGGTGATCGTCCTTCCAACTCTTTGTGACCCCATGCAACGTAGTCCATGGAATTCTCCAGGCCAGAATACTGGAGTGGGTAGCCTTTCCCTTCTCCAGAAGATCTTCCAAACCCAGGTATTAAGCCCAGGTCTCTAGCATTGCAGGCAGATTCTTTACCAGCTGAGCCACAAGAAAGCTCCTTCCTCGGTGATCAATGCAAAGAAATAGAGGAAAACAATAGAACGGGAAAGACTAGAGATCTCATCAAGAAAATTAGAGATATCAAGGGACTATTTCATGAAAAGATGGGCACAATAAAGGACAGAAATTGTATGGACCTAACAGAAGCAGAAGATATTAAGAAGAGGTGGCAAGAATACACAGAAGAACTGTACAAAAAAGATCTTCATGACTCAGATAATCACAATGGTGTGATCACTCACCTAGAGCCAGACATTCTGGAATGTGAAGAGAAGTGGGCCTTAGGAAGCATCACTACAAACGATGATAGTGGAGATGATGGAATTCCAGTTGAGCTATTTCAAATCCTAAAAGATGATGCTGTGAAAGCACTGCACTCAATATGTCAGCAAATTTGGAAAACTCAGCAGTGGCCACAGGACTGGAAAAGGTCAGTTTTCATTCTAATCCCAAAGGAAGGCAATGCCAAAGAATGCTCAAACTACCACACAATTGCACTCATCTCACATGCTAGTAAAGTAATGCTCAAAATTCTCCAAGCCAGGCTTCAACAATACGTGAACCGTGAACTTCTAGATGTTCAAGCTGGTTTTGGAAAAGGCAGAGGAACCAGAGATCAAATTGCCAACATCTGCTGGATCATTGAAAAAGGAAGAGAGTTCCAGAAAAACATCTATTTCTGCTTTATTGACTATGCCAAAGCCTTTGACTGTGTGGATCACAATAAACTGTGGAAAATTCTGAAAGAGATAGGAATACCAGACCACCTGACCTGCCTCTTGAGAAACCTATATGCAGGTCAGGAAGCAACAGTTAGAACTGGACATGGAACAACAGACTGATTCCAAATAGGGAAAAGGAGTACATCAAGGCTGTATATTTTCACCCTGCTTATTTAACTTCTATGCAGAGTACATCATGAGAAACGCTGGGCTGGAAGAAGCATAAGCTGGAATCAAGACTGCCGGGAGAAATATCAATAACCTCAGATATGCAGATGACACCACCCTTATGGCAGAAAGTGAAGAAGAACTAAAGAGCCTCTTGATGAAAGTGAAAGAGGAGAGTGAAAAAGTTGGCTTAAAGCTCAACATTCAGAAAACGAAATTCATGGCATCTAGTCCCATCACTTCATGGGAAATAGATGGGGAAACAGTGGAAACAGTGACTGACTATTTTGGGAGGCTCCAAAATCATCACAGATGCTGATTGCAGCCATGAAATTAAAAGATGCTTGCTCCTTGGAAGGAAAGTTATGACCAACCTAGACAGCAGATTAAAAAATAGAGACATTACTTTGTCAACAAAGGTCTGTCTCGTCAAGTCTATGGTTTTTCCAGGAGTCATGTATGGATGTGAGAGTCGGGCTATAAAGAAAGCTGAGCACCGAAGAATTGATGCTTTTGAACTGTGGTGTTGGAGAAGACTCTTGAGAGTCCCTTAGACTGCAAGGAGATCCAACCAGTCCATCCTAAAGGAGATCAGTCCTAGGTGTTCATTGGAAGGATTGATGTTGAAGCTGAAACTCCAATACTTTGGCCACCTCATGAGAAGAGCTGAAAAGACCCTGATGCTGGGAAAGATTGAGGGCATGAAGAGAAGGAGACGACAGAGGATGAGATGGTTGTATGACATCACCGACTGAATGGACATGAGTTTGGGTAAACTCCAGGAGTTGGTGATGGACAGGGAGCCCTGGCGTGCTGAGGTTCAATGGGGTCGCAAAGAGTCGGACACTAGTGAGCAACTGAACTGAACTGAACCGATCGTCCTTCCTGGGTTCCCACCTGCCTTCTGAGACACTGTCAGCTTCCTAAAAGCAGAGGTTGGGTTTGTGTCTCCTTGTTTACTGCTGTATTCTCCAGTGCCTGGCACATAGCAGATGCTCAACAGGTAAACACTGACTCACTGAGCAGATGGATATTAGTCCCTTGCAGAATGAGAGCTTTATAAGGGTCGCCCCTGAGTTCATACTCCAAGGCAGGCTTTCTCCGAGCCTTGTGATTTGAGGCAAGTCACTTAGCCTCCCATCTCTTCCTTTATGTCCTGGGGATAATGTTACCCATTGAGGGAGTGGCAACAGCAAGTATGAGCATCTCTGGTACAGAGTACGCCCTTGAAAATATATATAAGTCAAATCTGTTAATGTAAACAGGTTTCCCTTTGACCACCCAGGTGTTGCAGTTTTTGTAAAAAGTGTTTTGAGGGACTTTCCCTGGCTGTGAGGCATGTGGGATCTTAGGTCCCTGCTGCTTCTATTGCTGCTAAGTTGCTTCAGTCGTGTCCAACTCTGTGCGACCCCAGAGACAGCAGCCCACCAGGCTCCCCCATCCCTGGGATTTTCTAGGCAAGAACACTGGAATGGGTTGCCATTTCCTTCTCCAGTGCATGAAAGTGAAGTCGCTCAGTTGTGTCCGACTCCTAGCGACCCCATGGACTGCAGCCTACCAGGCTCCTCCGTCCATGGGATTTTCCAGGCAAGAGTACTGGAGTGGGTTGCCATTGTCTTCTCTAACCAGGGATCAAACCTGCATTTGCAGGGGGTGCGGGTTTGATCCCTGGTCCGGGACCTAAGATCCCACATGCCTCAGAGCCAAAAAATAGACATAAAACAGAAACAATGTTGTAACAAACCCATTAAAGACTTTAAAAATAGTCCACATAAAAATTTTTTTTAAGTTTTTTGTTTTTTGGATCTGTGCAAAAGCTTGCTTTTCTTCCCCCCATCCTCACTCCCTTCCTCTTCCTTCCATCTGCTGTGTTACTGACCATGTTCAGGGCACAGTGCTAGGAACCTCGCTGACTAAATAGGAATGTGCTTTGGTCCCAGTCTTGAAAGAGCTTTCAGTCTAATATGTGAAGCATTACCTGAATATTCCACAATGACATAGTTACCCTCCATACCGATAGTTACCCTCCATTGAGTGATTGGCGTATACCAGCCAGAGGGCTGAGGGCTATGCATGGATTCTTGTTTTACCCTCACAGCAGCCTTGGGAGATGAGTATTGGGTACCATTCCCTTCATTTTCACAGATGAAGGAAGTGAGAGTCTGAGAGTTCAGGTAACATACCTGAGACAGTAGTGCTTGTCAGTGATGGAGGAGAATTCAAGCCCAGTGATCCCTGATGTAACACTGCTTTCTCTCAGTGAAGCTGTTTAGAGCCATGAAAAGATGGGAAGAGCTCTGGAAATCCCTAGGAGGCAGTGAGAGCTTTGGGAGCAGAGGACACATCTCCTCAAGTAAAATGCTTTCTACAGACATAACTCAGCACTCTACTTATTATCGAATGAACGAATATGTGAATTTGTCAAGGAAGAAATTCGTGTTTAGCAGATGGGGCTGTGTGGGAATTAAACATGGCTTCATGGAAGAGAAATTTCAACTGAGCATTGAAGAGTGAGGCCCAAAAGAGGGAGTCCCCTCCGGTGGTGGGAAGGCCAGGGAACGTGTATAGCAGGGTGGAGTGTGGCAAGGTGTGTTTGAGGAGAGGCAGACAGTCCAGGGGTCTGGAGAGAAGTGTCTATGTAGGGGAGTGAGGCCAGAGAAGCTGGAGATGGAGAAGTTGTTAGGGGTCAGAGAGAAGGAGCTGTGGGTGTCAAGGCAAGGAGTTTGGACTTGTATGAGAGATAGAGAGGAGCCAACTGAGTGCTTAACTAGTTTATTTTTCCCACATATTTTACAGTCGCAGATCTCTCTGATAACCTCAGTATTAAATCATGATGTTTAGCAAGTTAAAAATAAAAGAATCCTGGCGTCTTTTTGTTGTTCAGTTATTAAGTTGTGTCCAACTCTTTGTCACCCCATCTACTGCAGGACACCAGGCTTCCCTGTCCTCCGCTATCTCCCAGAGTTTGCTTAAACTCATGTCCAGTGAGTTGGTGATACCACCCAACCATGTCATCCTCTGTCATCCTGCTGTCGTTAATTTTGGTAAAATAGAAGAAAAAAGTTTCTGTCCCAGACACGTCTACAAGGACTTGAGAAGCAGAGGCTGGACTGAATGCCCATGTGCATGTACAAGAAAAATAGGTTTAAAATGAGAGCAGAGGAAGAAATTATGCTACAGGCTGAGACATCTGCTCTTCATTGTAAAGTGCTAATATGAAGCTTCCAGCACGTGCCACCAGATACTGTGTGCTGAAACTTAGTGAGGAGGCCTTTTGACAATGTATACTGCAGATAATGACTTGTGTTGGAGAGTGGATTGAGGTCATTATCCCTCCATAATAGGATAGGCTCAATTCAAATATGATCAAGTTGTTAAATAGAAGATCAGAAAATGGAAGAAGTAGAATGTTTTTGTGATCATTAAAGAAAAAAAATCCAGGTATAATGGAGTATTGTTCACCATGCCAGACTAATGATGTCCTGTAGAAGTGAGGAGGAAAAGGGGAAATTTCATCAGATACGAAGAGACATAATTAACTGCCTTTCTTTATGCCATGCCTTGGGTAGGGAAGCTGGCATTCCAATTAGCAACTTCGGTACACGCAGTTTGCGAGGAGGTTTGGGGAACAGTGTCATGATGCTATTCCTGTAGAAACTCATCAAGCATCAAAGTCGCCCTTAACGCCAATTACATCTCTTCGCTCCTAGAGCTTATTAAAATGCTTCATAGTCATAAGCCACCTAGATACCTTGAGGCGAAGAAGCTCCAGTAAGAGAAATGAAACATGGATAAGAATGTGGTTATTTTAGAAGGCTGTGGTCTTTGGCAGGTGGCTGCTTCGTTAGCTGAGCTTCTGTGAACGATGACTGACACCCATATGATTCAAACTGCTTGTCGTAGCTATGGTCTCAGTTAATGACATGTTATTTTAAACTTGATCTCATATTTAATCCTGATTCCATGAGTGACCAGATTTAGTGAGCAAACACGCCCACAAACAACAAATAGAAATTGAGGCACAGGGGTTTAGGTCTTCCCGGGTGGCTTAGAGGTAAAGAATCCCCTTGCAATGCAGGAGACCCAGGAAACAAGGGTTTGATCTCTGGGTTGGGAAGATCCCCTGGAAAAGGGAATGGCAGTCCACTCCAGTATTCTTGCCTGGAGAATCCCATAGATGGAGAAGCCTGGTATAGTCCATAGGATCGCAGAGTCAGACACGACTGAAGCAATTTAGCACAGGGGGTTAAGTAAAGTAACCAGTGAGTCGGGGAGCAGAAATTTACCTGGGAGCCCATGCCCTTGAGCACCACATTTGGAAGCATTATCCTTCCCGCCCCCCCATAACTTGCCTTGTTGGCATTTATTAATCATGAGGATGGAGCGCCCTTCCACCCATTCAGCCCAGTTAAACCTGAGGGCTTCCCAAGGTGCTCCCGCCCTCCTCACATCTGGCGGGGAATGGCAACCCACTCCAGTGTTCTTGCCTGGAGAATCCCAGGGATGGGGGAGCCTGGTGGGCTGCTATCTATGGGGTCACACAGAGTCAGACATGACTGAAGTGACTTAGCAGTGTTAGCCACTATGTGCCAGGCTTCATTAGTCCCCGTTGTCCAACCATCATGCAGGTACTAGGTGAGTTTTTCAGAGAATAAATTCCATCATGGCACTCCCATGCTTTGAAAAGTTAAGCTTCCTGTAATTTTAAAGATCATATGCTTTTTATAAGATGAATTCCAAATGGTTTAAAGCGCATGTTTGTTGAATGTGTCTATGGATTTTTCTTGCCAAAATTAATTTTAGGAAATCATTAGCAAAGATAAGCAAAAAGTGGTATTTCCCTGCTCTGGGTAGCTGGCTATGCACTGGTTATGGGCAAGGTTCCAACTGCCCAGGTTGTTCTTGTGTGTGCATTAGACTGGAAAATGTCCCACAGCACAGTGGCCAAAAGAGTTAGAGTAAAGTTTTCTAAGGAAATCCCTTAGTGGAAATCTCAATAGTCTCAGATGAAAATTATGAGACCTGATTGAGTTGTTGTCTTTATTTTTTTTTAACATTCTTTTATACTCAATCTATTGCTGGCAAATACAACACACTAAATTTTCAATTAATGCTAGTTACTGTTGTTGATTACCTTTTAAATTGAAGTATAGTTGATTTACAATATTGTGTCAGTTTCTGGTATACAGCAAAGTAATTCAGTTGGACATATATGTTTGTTTTCATATTCTTTTTTATTATAGTTGATTATAGGATATTGAATATAGTTCCCTGTAATATACAGTAAGGCCTTGTTGTTCATGTGTTTTATATATAATAGTTGGTATCTGCTAATCCCAAACTCCTAATTTATCCCTCCCCCACCCCATTTCCCCTTGGTAACCATAAAATTGTTTTCCATGCCTGTGAGTCTGTTTCTGCTTTGTGAATAAGTTCATTTGTATCATATTTTAGATTCCACATAAGTGATATGGTATTAGTCTTTTTCTGACTTACTTTACTTAGTATAATATTATAATCTCTAGGTCCATCCATGTTGCTGCAAATGGCCATTATGTCATTCTTTTTTATGGCTGAGTAGTATTCCATTGTATTTGATAACATTATTATTATTCCTACAGCATCCTAGAAACACCTGGGACTTCCTGCCTCTGAATTTTTTTTTTTCAGTTCTCTCAGTACCACTCCATTACCTTCTGAAAATAACACTATCACAGTAACTTATTTTAAAAAATATTTATTTCATTTTTTGGCTGTGCTGGGTCTTTGTTGCCACTCCCGGGCTTTCTTTAGTTGTGGCAAGTGAGGGATATTCTGTAGTTGCTGCATGAGGCGACCAGCTCAGTCATTTCGGTGGCTTCTCATGTTGCAGAGCACGGGCTCTGGGCCATGTGGGCTTCAATAGTGGTGGCCCGTGGGCTCAGTAGTTGCAGCTCAAGGGCTCCAGAGAATAGGCTCATTAGTTGTGGTGCACATTTGCCCTGTGGCAAGTGGATTTTCCTGGACCTGGGATCAAACTGGTATCCTTTGCATTGCAAGGTGGATTCTTAGCCACTGGACTATGAAGGAAGCCCTGACCCTTGAGGTTTTATTTTCTCTGTTTCATGCCCAGATGTTGGAGGTCCATGCTTGGAGCAGGTACTTAAGCAAGTCACCAAGGATACAGGCTTCCTCTTGCTTCTTGCACCCCAGTCTTTGTCCTGTGGCTTTTAACCTCAAAGTGGCTGGTCTGCATCCGGGTTCTGCTTTTGGCTTTGGGCATCTGTGAGCAGCCACTGAGGGTTCACCAGCACAGCTCCACAGTAGAGCTGGTCGCCTCTTACTGACGGCATACCCTGCCCACGGCTGGCTGCGCTCTTGCACTTGGTCCCATTCACCCTGATAGCTCAATTGGTAAAGAATCCGCCTGCAATGCAGGCAACCCCGGTTCGATTCCTAGGTTGGGAAGATCCCCTGGAGAAGGGAAAGACTACCCACTCCAGTATTCTGGCCTGGAGAATTCCATGGACTCTATAGTCCATGGGGTTGCAAAGAGTTGGACACAACTGAGCGACTTTCACTTCACCATGTGGCTGCTACTGGTATCATCTGCCCTGGTGTACTTCCTTGCCCAAAGTCTGAGGTCCTGGGTGCTCCCAGAGGACTTGATGGCAGAGGGATTGTCTCTTGAAGCAACACAATTTTCATAGTAACTCTTCAACTCTAGAGGTTGCTAACTCTTATGCCAAGCCATATTCTCCTATGTGGCATTCAAGGATTCTCCATGCTCCCACAGTTCTCTCCTTGTAGACACTGCTTCACACACCCCATTCTCCACTCAGACCAGTGTCTCCATCATCCAAAGCTTGTGCCACATTGGTCTCTTATCCGTGCTGTTCTCCTTGCCTGGAACCCCCTCCATCTACCATGGCAGAATACCACAGTGGCTCAGAGTGTGAAAAACTCTCCCGTTTACTAGCTGCATGACCATACGCAAATGAATTTCACCCTCTGAGCCTCAGTTTCCTCATCTAAAATATGAGCATAGCACTTCCATCATACGGTTATTGAGAGATAATCCATACCCAGTGCCTGGCGCCTAATAAGAGCACAACAGATGATACTGTTTTTGTTGTTGTTACAAAGATGGAACCATAATCATCTGTTCCCGTTTTCACGATAATTTCTGTTTTCCTACCTTCCTCTGTACCTGTGGTTGGGAATTTGTAGTACTTCAATATTCTTATTTCTGTGTGTTATTCTCCCTCAAATAAACTGCAAAGTAAACTAGGGCATAGATTGTGTCTTATGTCAACACAGGAGCCTACAGGAGGCAGACAGGGAACAGAAAATAGATTGAGTGTAAGAAAAATAGTGAGGAGGGAGGATTCTGGCCAACCCCAGGGTGCATGTAACTCTGGCCAATTGTTGTCATGCGGGAATATGGGCCGAATGCTGCCAGATCTCAGCCTTTTCAAAAGAAGCCAGAAATCCAGCTTCTTATGTGAAATGTCCTGAATTTTAAAAGTTGGGCCAACACTGTTCAGGCCAAACAAAGAATGTTTGTGAGACCCCACTTTGTGAAAGCTGCATTTTTCAGATGATCCCCACGAGTTTGTGCATAAGCTGGTTGTTTGGACCTTTGAACTTCACTTTTCTAGGAAGATGATACTGTGAATGGCATTTAGGGGTCCATTAAAAGGCTGATCCCCATTCACACCAGCCCCAAGGCTCAAGATAGAGCCTAATCTAATCTCTAAGTAAAACCTAATCTCTAAGTGAAACCATTTTTTCCACAGGGTGACACCCTTTGCGTTCCGATTCATGATGCTGGGGACACACAGCATGTAAGCCCTTTCAGGACAGGGCCTTTGTTTTGTTCACCACCGATTCCTTAAAGTCTAGAACACTGTCTGGCACTCAGATATATTTGTTGAGTTGAAGATGACCTGTATCTTTATCTGTCTATGCTATGTGCTGTGTTAAGTCACTTTAGTCATGTCTGACTCTTGGTGATCCATGGACTCTAGCCCACTAGGCTCCTCTGTCCATGGGGATTCTCCAGGCATGGATACTGGAGTGGTTAGCCATGCCCTCCTCCAGGGAATTTTCCCAACCCAGGGATCAAGCCCACATCTCTTATGTCTTCACTTTGGCAGGTGGGTTCTTTATCACCAGTGCCATCTAAGAAGCCCCTTTATCCACTGTCCACCATTCATCAGTTCTCCAAGTACAAACAAGGACCATCCTGTGCACCACGGCATCCCCAGCACCTGGTGGGCGATAAGAGATCAATAAATATTTGCTGAAGGAATGTATGACTAAAACAATCTATCCAACAAACATTTACTGAGCACCTGCTGTGTACCCAGAAGTCTGCTGGACTTTAAAAACGCAGAAGTGAATCAGACACCACCCCAGCCTCAAGGAATTAGGTTGCCTAGAAGGGATTGCATCAACTATTTCCTGGACCACTTCTAAAAATTGTCAGGCGTTACTCAGCGTTCCCCTTCCTGGAAGAAGGAGGAGTGGGTGAGATGACCTGGGACCGGTCGGTCAGCACAGGCGTCTTCACTCTTCCGAGCGTCCCTTGGGTTGTTTGGCTGTCTGCGTCATCCACGCACTTGGAATATGAAATGACTGAGCCAATTTTCTCTCAACCACATGTTGCAATGAGCCAAAGGACTACTGCCCTTTCAAGTGGGCACCTTGGGAGGCCGTGTCCTCATTCCTCTTCAGTTACGACAGCACTGAACCACTTCTTTGGCAAGTGCCCTCAGAGAAAGTTAGAAGCCACTTGAGGACATTTGTTTCATTGCTCTAGCATCATGCCTTATTTCTGACCCCCTAGAAAACATCATTGGGAGAAAAGGGTATTCCAGTCACTTAAGCCCTCAAACTTGGTTCCAAATGACTTGGGATTGTTTCCTAAAATTCAGTTCACCATCAAAGGAAAAATATTTTCTGTTGGTGAGTTTATTGAACAGTGTGTGCCTCATGCTCTGGTGGCAGCAGGGCCCAAAGAGAAGTCCCCAAACTGTCATGTGCCCCGGCAGTTTTGTTGAAAAAGAGGCTTAACCTTCCAGTGTGTCCATGACAAAGGAGGCTGTTTCTTTTGGATGTTCACATTCTTCTTTTTTTATTTCAATAGTGAAAACTTTTATATTTAGACTTAGCCAACTGGACTCAGTTTAGATGATCCCAATTTTGTTTTCAGTATCCAAAGTATCACAGTCAGGAGCTGGCCAAATATATGCCTTTTCCTCTCCATCAGGTCTGATCAAGGTGTGACCTCAGCCACATAAATGTCAAAGAGCTTCTTCACAGGCTGGTTTTTTTTTTTTTAACTTTTTATTTTGTACTGAAAAGTGAAAGTGTTAGTCACTCAGCGGTATCTGACTCTCTGCAACCCCATGGACTGTAGCCCTTCAGGCTCCTCTGTCCGTGGAATTCTCCAGGCAAGAATACTGGAGTGGGTTGCCATTCCCTTCTCCAGGGTATCTTCCTGACCCAGGGATTGAACCTGGGTGTTCTGCATTGCAGGCAGATTCTTCACCTTCTGAGCCACCAGGGAAGCCCCATTGGGGAATAGCAAATTAACAAACAATGTTGTGATAGTTTCCAGTGAAAGTGAAGGGACTCAGCCATACATATATGTGTATCCATTCTCCTCCCAAAGAAAGGCAATGCCAAAGAATGTTCAAACTACCACACAATTGCACTCATCTCACACGCTAGCAAAATAATGCTCAAAATTCTCCAAGTGAGGCTTCAACAGTACATGAACTGAGAACATCCAGATGTTCAAGTTGGATTTAGAAAAGGCAGAGGAATCAGAGATCAAATTGCCAACATCTATTGGATCATAGAAAAATCAAGAGAGTTTCAGAAAAACATCTATTTCTGCTTTATTGACTACACCAAAGCCTTTGACTGTGTGGATCACAACAAACTGTGGAAAATTCTTCAAGAGATGGGAATACCAGACCACCTTATCTACCTGCCTCCTGAGAAATTTGTATGCAAGGCAAGAAGCAAGTCAAGAAGGAACAGTTAGAATCAGGCATTGGACAACAGACTGGTTCCAAATTGGGAAAAGGAGTACATCAAGACTATATTGTCACATTGCTTATTTAACTTATACGCAGAGTATAACATGCGAAATGTCAGGCTGGATGAAGCACAAGCTGAAATCAAGATTTCAGGGAGAAATATCTATAACCTCAGATACGCAGATGACACCATCCTTATGGCAGAAAGCAAAGAGGAACTAAATAGCCTCTTGATGAAAGCGATAGAGGAGAGTGAAAAAGCTGGCTAAAAACTCAACATTCAAAAAACGAAGATCATGGTATCCAGTCCCATCACTTCATGGCAAATAGATGGGAAACATTGGAAACAGTGAGAGACTTTATTTTCTTGGGCTCCGAAATCACTGCAGATTGTGACTGCAGCCATGAAATTAAAAGACGCTTGCTCTTTGGAAGAAAAGCTGTGACCAACCTAGACAGTATATTAAAATCAGAGACATTATTTTGCCAACAAAGGTCCATATAGTCAAAGCTATGATTTTTCCAGTAGTCATGTATGGATGTGAGAGGTGGACTATAAAGAAAGCTGAGTGCTGTAAAATTTATGCTTTTGAGCTGTGGTGTTGGAGAAGACTCTTGAGAGTCCTTTGGACTTCTCCCTTGGAGGAGATCCAACCAGTCCATCCTAAAGGAAATCAGTTCTGAATATTCATTGGAAAGACTGATGCTGAAGCTGAAACTCCAATCCTTTGGCCACCTGATGTGAAGAACTGACTCATTGGAAAAGACCTTGATGCTGGGCAAGATTGAAGGCAGGAGGAGAAGGGAGTGACAGAGGATGAGATGGTTGGATGGCATCACCAACTCAATGGACATGAGTTTGAGCAAGCTCCAAGAATTGGTGATGGACAGGGAAGCCTGGCATGCTGCAGTCCATGGGGTCGCAGAGTCGGACATGATTTAGGACTGAACTGAACTGAACTGATTCTCCTCCAAACTCCCCTCCCAACCAGGTTGCCACATAACATTGAGCAAAGTTTCCTGTGCTAGGTCCTTGTTTATCCATTTTAAATATAGCAGGGTGTACATGTCCATCCCCAACTCCCTAACTATCCCTATCCCTCATCCTTCCCGCCGGCAACCATAAACTTGTTCTTGAAGCCTTCACAGCCTGTTTAATTTGGTGCTGGTTGCTCTTGACATTCACAGTGAACACCAATGTGCTGTTGTTTTCTGTTTTCTTCATGGCTGATTTAGTGAGGGGGAACTTGGTGATTGGATATCTATGTTTTGGTGTTTGGCTTAAAGAGGGGGGAAAAAAAACAACTGTCTAGTTTACTCTTATGTCCCCAGTATCTAGCACAAATTCTGGACATCTGAGTGTTCAAAAATGTTTTATGGAGAGGGAGAGTGGATGATAATGAAGTCCAACACCTACTAAGTGCCCACCACATGCCAAGCCCCATGCTGGTTTGTGTCACACGTTACATCTGATCAACAATCAGATGTAACAGTCTGGCAGTTACAGTTGATACCTCCAGAAAGAAACTGAGGGCTGAGGTTAAATAACTTGCCTAAGGTCATGAAGCCAGCAAGTGCCAAAGCTGGAATTTGAACCCAGGGAGAAATTCCCTGGGCTTCCCTTGGTGGCTCAGACAGTAAAGAACCTGCCCACAGTGTGGTACCCTGAACTGCTAACCTAATAGTCATTAAGAAGGTAATGGCTATGGAATCATATGATATAATCTCAGTACAGCAGGGAAGGTGAGCCTAAAGAAAACAAGCAGTTTAGCCCCCTGCTGTGGTCATAGAACCTCCCTCAGTGAGCAGGTCAGAGCCTCTCGAACTCCCAGCCTGTCGTGGGGTGTTTGTTTTCCCAGGCTGTCTCACTCCACTGCTCTCATTAGCCAAGAAGCTCCAAGATTTTGACACCTATCAGAGATGGCTACACAGTGGGTAGCTTGGGTAAACAGGGGCACCTGCAAGATTCTGTATCATTGCTTGGAGTTTGGGGGAACCTGATTCATCCAGAATGCGGTCAGGTCAATGACCCCGCAGAGGAAAGGGATTAGGAATTTGCACTGGAAAAGCGACCTGAGGTAGTACCCAAAGGGGCCAGGAGTCTGATCCTGCCAACTCCGTGCCCGACCTAAGGCAGGTTGCTTTGTCTTCCTGGGTCTCAGTTTTCACATCTGTAGTAGAAGAGTTATTTCTCAGGCCTGCCCAGCTCTGGAGAAGGACTAGAAAGAACAGGTCCTTCTTGCTTGGGTTCTCTCATCAAGCTTTTATTTCCCCAGGCTGGAGGAGAACTACGAGATTGCAGAAGGAGTGTGCATCCCTCGCAGCGCCCTCTACATGCATTACCTGGATTTTTGTGAGAAGAATGACACCCAGCCTGTTAATGCTGCCAGCTTTGGGAAGGTGAGTCCAACCTCATCCAGCTTATTCCTTTTTTCCCCCTTCTCAGTAATGGATGTGTAGTTCTTAACCGTGTTTTAAATAATTCAATTTTTTTTAGGTTACCAAAGTAAATACTTTGGTTACTTTGCCATTAAAATGTCAAACAATTGTTAACAAAGTAGTGCCAAGCCGAATGCCAAAACAGAGTAATAACAAAGATTAAAATTTTCGAACAATTCAGACATGTTGTAAAATAAAAGTGAATGTCTACCTTGAATTTCCTTAGTACTTAGTTTGCAAACAGTAACTTCTTTTCTCTGAGAGGTAGTTCTTGAACTGGAAAGTATGTTATGTGGATGTCAGTGGGACAGGCTTGGGTTAGCAACGTGAGCGACTTGGAGAAACTGTGAAGGGGCCTTGCATCATCAGCGTGGACGTCTGGGAGTCCTCAGCTGGAGGTAGTACAATTTGTACTATCACTGCAGACCCGAGTGTTCTCTATCCACTTATGATGAAAATACATTCCACACGTTTTCTGTAGTTATCTCTACAGAAAACCATTACCACTGAACATTCATATTCAGCAGGCCAAGGCAGCTGGAAGTTTAAGATTCACTCCATTGTACAGCAGAAACTAACACAACATTGTAAAGCAATTGTATTCCAATAGAAAAAAAAAAGACTCATCATGTGTTTATTTGATAGATTAAAAACCTAGATATTTTACATCCTGAAAACACTCAATTTGAGCCAATACATCTAAACTCTTTCTCCTTTTATTAGCTTCTTTTTTTACCATGTATAATTTTTTTTTTTTTTTTCTGCATCTGCCAACAAAAAAACAGTCTTGTCCTGCACCATTATTCCTTACCAGTGTTCTGAGTGTAAGTGTAGTGGACTGAAACAACAGGAAGATGTTTAAGTTTCAGAAATTTCCTTTTCAGATCCCCAACAGATATATCATGAGCAAGAAAAAAAAAAAAGCAGAGCAATGTTAGGCATAGCAACCACCCCGGAGAGTCTGAAACCAAGTGGCCGAGAACTGGCTTCACTCAAAAAATGTGAAGATGCTCGGTGGTGATTTAGGGAGGGAAAAATGTTTGTGTGATGGGTTAATGCTGGTTCTCCAAAGTGAAAAGAACTTTAAAAAACAAAAGTCAATGAAGAAACAACTTTTGCCAGTTCATTTATTCATTTGGGCAGTATTGACTGAGACACGCTGTGTGGCAAGCATTATGGCAGGCAGTGGGACTTAAAGGGAACCCGATCTGGGTCCCCCTGTGGAAAGGCTTGCAGACTAGGGAGGGGCAGTGTGAGCCCTCGGCAGTGGGAGAAGGAAGAATCCAGATGGAGGGCATTCCTGTTCTGTGGTCCTGCAACATTTTCTCGTATTCACACGCACCCTGAATGACTGTGATGGAGAGTCCAGATAAAGCCTCTCAGATAGGAAGACAGGGTGGGTGAACCAAATGACCAAGAATCCCAGCTCTCCTGGATTTATCACATTACCTTTCTGAGCCTCAGTCCTGTCAGCTCTGAAATGGGAATTAACCCCTGCATTCTTCCCAGGGATGTTGCAAGATACACAGGAGAGAATGGCAGTGGCTGATACAGCCTACTGTGCTATCAGTCAGCTGGTTGCTCAGATATTTAGTAACACCTACCATGTGCATTACAACTGTCGTTCTTATGAATTCTCCATGAGATGCTTGTGCACAGATACAAATAGCCATTGGTTAGCTTAGGTTCTGAAACAAAACAAACCAAAAAAATTCACCATTTCTAGAAACTCCAATTTGCCTGTGTAAGGACCTTCTATTCCTTTTTCTCTCAAATCTGTTGTCAGCTCAGGGTTTCCTTGACCTTGTGATCTAGGTAAAATCAATTTATCTCTGACCCCTTCCTCCTAGCACCTCCTAGACCCCCTCTGCCTATCATTCCAAGTCTTAAATCTGCCCCCAGGATTTCAACAAGTCCCAGGGTGTTTGCATCCTTCAGTTCAGTTCAGTTTAGTCACTCAGTCGTGTCCAACTCTTCACGACCCCATGGACTCCAGCACACCAGGCCTCCCTGTCCACCACCAACTCCCAGAGTTTACTCAAACTCATCTCCATTGAGTCGGTGATGCCATCCAACCATCTCATCCTCTGTCGTCCCCTTCTCCTCCTGCCCTCAGTCTTTCCCAGTATCAGGGTCTTTTTCAAATGAGTCAGTTCTTCCCATCAGGTGGTCAAAGTATTGGAGTTTCAGCTTCAGCATCATTCCTTCCAAAGAATATTCAGGACTGATTTCCTTTAGAATGGACTTGTTAGATCTCCTTGCAGTGCAAGGGACTCTCAAGAGTCTTCTCCAACACCACAGTTCAAAAGCATCAATTCTTCAGCGCTCCACTTTCTTTATAGTCCAATTCTCACATCCATATATGACTACTGGAAAAAAACCATAGCCTTGACGAGACAGACCTTTGTGGGCAAAGTAATGTCTCTGCTTTTTAATCTGCTGTCTAGGTTGGTCATAACTTTCCTTCCAAGGAGTAAGCGTCTTTTAATTTCATGGCTGCAATCACCATCTGCAGTGATTTTGGAGCCCCCCAAAATAAAGTCTGACACTGTTTCCACTCTTTCCCCATCTATTTCCCATGAAGTGATGGGACTGGATGCCATGATCTTAGTTTTCTGAACACTGAGCTTTAAGCCAGCTTTTTCACTCTCCTCTTTCACGTTCATCAAGAGGCTCTTTAGTTCCTCTTCACTTTCTGCCATAAGGGTGGTGTCATCTGCATATCTGAGGTTATTGATATTTCTCCCAGCAATCTTGATTCCAGCTTGTGCTTCTTCCAGTCCAGCGTTTCTCATGATGTACTCTGCATATGAGTTAAATAAGCAGGGTGACGATACACAGCCTTGATGTACTCCTTTTCCTATTTGCAACCAGTCTGTTGTTCCATGTCCAGTTCTAACTGTTGCTTCCTGACCTGCATACAGGTTTCTCAAGAGGCAGGTCAGGTGGTCTGGTATTCCCATCTCTTTCAGAATTTTCCACAGTTGATTGTGATCCACACAGTCAAAGGCTTTGGCATAGTCAATAAAACAGAAATAGATGTTTTTCTGGAACTCTCTTGCTTTTTCCATGATCCAGCGGATGTTAGCAATTTGATCTCTGGTTCCTCTGCCTTTTCTAAAACCAGCTTGAACATCTGGAAGTTCACGGTTCATGTATTGCTGAAGCCTGGCTTGGAGAATTTTAAGCAGTACTTTACTTGCGTGTGAGATGAGTGCAATTGTGCGGTAGTTTGAGCATTCTTTAGGGTCACCTTGACTTAGGACTCCTCCCTCTATATATACCACCTCTCTCTACACCTGCGCTGTTCAGTATAGTAGCCACTGGCCACATACAGTTGTTTAACTTAAAATTAAAATTCAGGTCCTCAGATGCACAGTAGCTACGTGTAACTGCAGGCTACCATATTGGACAGTGCCAATAGAACATTTGCATCTGCACAGCGAGTTCTGTTGGACAGCCCTATTCTGTACCATCACAAGCTAGGGATGGCACTCAGGGTCTTCTTTGCTTTGCACAAAGCAGCCCACAGAAAGCATCTGTGATCCTAAGAGATTGAAGTTTGCAGTGGTAGTTTACACCCCAAACATTGTCCCATGGAACAGATGTCCCCATCTCAGAATGCTCCCTGGTCCTCCTTCTGCCAGTTCCCCAAAGCTGATCCCAGCACTCTGCTGCCGCATCCTTCCTCCTAGAACTCCTCCTTCTGTTCCCTTCACTGTCTCCTTCTTTCTTGGGATGACCTCCACCAAATTTCCTCTGCTCTCCAATCCTTGGTTCCTGCTGACATCTATACCCACAGGTCTCATTTATTCCAAATGGCTTTTCAAAGTATTTTTCCAAATAGTAAGTTTCCTCTCTAAGAATTACAGTGCCAGCTGCTTTCAGAATAGTCATTTAAAAAAGCATCCAAATGCCATCTTATCTTCAGTCCCAAAGCAGGGAAATACTCTAATGGAATTAAAAGCATAAATGAAAAACGCTCTCTGCAGCTGCCTTGCCATCGATTTCAAGTGCACTGGAAAGGAGGGCTGTCCTTCCAGCCACAGAGGACAGAAGGTGCCTGCTGAGGGTTTTCGCATTAAGTTTGTTGAATTGAAATCCCAGACACATTTGCCCTTCCTGAAGGCTCCAAGCAAGCTGCAGCTGCCATCTCCTAAAGAGAAAGGGACTAGTTGTTCTGAAAAACCTTGGAGGGGAATCATGGACAGTCTTCCTTTGAGCAGTTCTGTCCGAACGTATGATTCATCTCTGAACTTTTAGCTCAGAACAAGCAAAGTTCACTATTTCGGCTTAGGTTTTAGAGAAAAATTAAACTGGTAGTCATCTTCCCATCTGACTTGTAAGTGGGCTGAAACGAAACAGGCATTGGTAGTGAAGCTCTCCCAAAGTCACCTGGCTGAGATACTGTTCTCGATAATGTGGACGGCAGCAATTGCTCTGCTGCAAGTGAGATCCGAAATAGAAATTCTCTCTCCAACACTGTGGCCAAGCTCCAAAAGCACTGGCTTCCAGTAATGTTGTATTGACTCTGGGTCCTGGAACTAATTTAGGGATTACAGAGAATGCTGAAGCTGCTAGCTGAACTGGTCTTGTGCTTGCTTTTGCTGTTAACTAGGGTCATGAACGGTCACCCAACTTGGAGATACTTAACTTTTCTGAGCTCCCGTCTCCTCACCTTTCCTTGGAAGCATCCCTCACCAAACTACTGTGTAGATAGAATGAGACTGTGCTATGAGAACATTTTTTAAAACTAAAATTCTCTACCAAGGGAAGAAATCACTGTCCAGAACTGGCTCCATTCCACTCTGTCTCCTCTGTTTTATTGTGCTCCATTTTTTATTTATCACTGTCTGAACTATTTTGTATATGTATGATGTTACTAGTATATATAGTTATCTATACTGTATTATACTGTGTGTGCACTCAGTCATGTACAACTCCTTGTGACTCCATGGACTGTAGCCCACCAGGTTCCTCTGACCATGGAATTCTCTAGGCAAGAATATTGGAGTTGAGTGCCATTTCCTACTCCATGGGATCTTCACGACCCAGGGATCAAACCCACATCTCTTACACTTCCTGAACTGGCAGGCAGATTCTTTATCACTAGTGCCACCTGTACTGTATACAATATATATATTGTATGCAATATATAATTACATATACTTAATCTGTCTATCTATATATAAGTTGCTTGTGTTTTATATGTCTCTTTCTTTAGAATGGAAGCTCCATGAGGACCTTTTTTGTTCACCATGCATGCCTAACTCCTGGAATGGTGCCTGGAACATAGTAGGTCTTCAGATATTTGAAGACTGAATGATTTATATTATTGCTATTCACCAAGAACACTATGAATCATTTGACATATGGGAATTTGTTTAACCCATATGGTCACCCTTTGAAATTGGCATTGTACCCACTTTCCATTAGCCCACTTGCCAAGTAAGGATAAACTTGTTGAGGTACCAGTGTCCGTCCTTCCTATTCTGCCCTCTGACAACCTCAAGGGGAAACCCTGTGTCCGACCATGGCATCATTCCATGATCAGGCATCATATCAGTCCTGGATGGATTATTAAAACTCATCCTCAGCTATGAAAAAGCCCATGCATGCGTGCTCAGTCGCTCAGTCGTGTCTGACTCTTGGCGACCCCAAAGACAGTAGCCTCCAGGCTCCTCTCTCCATGGGATTCTCCAGACAAGAATACTGGAGTGGGTTGCCATGCTCTCCTCCAGGGGATCTTCCCAACCCAGGGATCAAACCCAGGTCTCTTCTCCTGCATTGGCAGGTGGGTTCTTTACCATTAGCACCCACCTGGGTTCTCTCCAATTTAAAACTTCCATCTCACTTCCATGGAAGTAAGTCTCCCCCTCTCTATGCCTCAGAATTTGCTCTGTGAAAGGGGAAGGGGAGTTTTTTTCTTTCCTATTCTGACTCCTCCAGTGTTGGAGGAGGGGTCAGTGGAGGAGGGTGGCTAGAGGAAAGCAGCTGGAGCCATTTCGCCCAGTCAGTGCTCTCCGAAGGCTCCTCCCAGCTCTCAGTGTGTCCTGCTTGGATCGCCGTCCATGTGCCATGGGTGAGCATCCAGCAGTGTGTTTGCAGGCACCTCCTGTAGGTCCCCCTCCACTGGCTGCAGGGCGGTGCTCTCCAGCTGACCTCCCATTGCCCATCACTCTCACTCCTCCCCTGAAGATTCACCCTGTGGCTCTGGCCTCATGCTGGAGGGTTTTGACCAGCTCTCTGCACACCTTGTGTTGCACTTATTCTCAGAGACACCCAGATGAGTTCCCACAAGCGTAATGAGTGTGGAACAGGCCAAACATACGAACAGAAAATGGCTTTGCTTTGTTCCTCAACTGTGTTCTGGCCAAACTGCCTTCCTAGACCCCTGATGGTTTTGTGGCAGGTTGAATAGCTTTTTGGTTATCGACTGAAAAACAAGCCTCTTTTCAATAATGTGGATGCTCTTGTAGACACTAGAGTCCAGTCTAGTGCTCCAGTTAAAATTGCAGTCTCTCATTTACTTCAGAACTCCTTCCCTCCAACCCCACCCCATGAGTGGCCAGTTGATGGGGGTTGGAAACTTTTAGTGGGGGCGGGGGAGGGGAATGGTCTGACCTTCTGCTCATCCCTGACCTTTCCTTCCTTCTGCTGGTGCCTCCAGGCTTGCCAGGGTGAGAAAAAACACTTCCAAAGGGATAGCCCTAGTGCTCCAGCAGAGGCAAGGAAATATATATTTAGAGAACAACAGAATTGTCAATTGAAACAAACACAAGGTAATAGGGATCAGAATTGGCCTACACCTGACATCATACTCAGTCAAATTACCCAATCTTATTAAAGACAATTCTTTTTAACAGATATTAGAAGTATCTGGGTGTGGGTAGTGGCGGAGTCATGTCCGACTCTTTGCAATCGTGTCTGACTATAGCCATCTAGGTTCTTCTGTCCTTATGGAATTCTCCAGGCAAGAATCCTGGAGTAAGTTGTCATTCGCTTCTCCAGGGGATCTTCCCGACCCAGGGATCAAACCCAGGTCTCCTGCACTGCAGGCAAATTTTTTATCACTGAGCCACCAGGGAAGCCCTAGAGGTGTCTAGCTATGTGTAATTATAAATACAGCATTCACAGATGTTTAATAAAATTAACAAAAATAGCAAACACTTACATTAGTTCGGTTCACTCGCTCATTCATGTCTGACTCTTTGTGACCGCATGGACTGCTGCACGCCAGGCCTCCCTGTCCATCACCAACTCCTGGAGTTTACCCAGACTCAAGTGTATAGAGACAATGATGCCACCCAACCATCTCATCCTCTGTTGTCCCCTCCTCCTCCCGCCTTCAATCTTTCCCAGCATCAGAGTCTTTTCAAATGAGTCAGTTCTTCACATCAGGTGGCCAAAGTATTGGGGTTTCAGCTTTAGCATCAGACCTTCCAATGAATATTCAGGACTGATTTCCTTTATGATGGACTGGTTGGATCTCATTGCTGTCTAAGGGACTTTCAAGAGTCTTCCCCAACACCACAGTTCAAAGCATCAATTCTTCGGCGCTCAGCTTTCTTTATAGTCCAACTCTCTCATCTATACACGACTATTGGAAAAACCATAGCCTTGACTAGACGGACCTTTGTTGGCCAAGTAATGTCTCTGCTTTTTAATATGCTGTCTAGTTTTGTCATAACTTTTCTTCCAAGGAGCAAGCATCTTTTAATTGCATGGGTGCAGCAGTGATTTTGGAGCCCCTCCCAAAAATTAAGTCAGTCACTGTTTCCACTGTTTCTCTGTCTATTTGCCATGAAGTGATGGGACCATATGCCATGATCTTCATTTTCTGAATGTTGAGTTTTAAGCCAACTTTTTCACTCTCCTCTTTCACTTTCCTCAAGAGGCTTTTTAGTTCCTCTTCACTTTCTGCCATAAGGATGGTGTCATCTGCATATCTGAGGTTATTGATATTTCTCCTGGCAATCTTGATTCCAGCTTGTGCTTTATCCATTCCAGAATTTCTCATGATGTACTCTGTATATAAGTTAAATAAGCAGAGTGACAATATACAGCTTGATGTACTCCTTTTCCAATTTGGAATCAGTCTGTTGTTCCACGTCAGTTCTAACTGTTGCTTCTTGACCTGCATACAGGTTTCTCAGGAGGCAGGTCAGGTGGTCTGGTATTCCCATCTCTTTCAGAATTTTCCACAGTTTATTGTGATCCACACAGTCAAAGGTTTTGGCATAGTCAATAAAGCAGAAATAGATGTTTTTCTGGAACTCTCTTGCTTTTTCGATGATCTAGCAGATGTTGGCAATTTAATCTCTGGTTCCTCTGCCTTTTCTAAAACCAGCTTGAACATCTGGAACTTCACAGTTCACGTACTGTTGAAGCCTGGCTTTGAGAATTTTGAGCATTACTTTGCCAGTGTGTGAGATGGGTGCAATTGTGCATTATAATAGTTCGAGCATTCTTTGGCATTGTCTTCCTTTGGGATTGGAATGAAAACTGACCTTTTCCAGTCCTGTGGCCACTGCTGAGTTTTCCAAATTTGCTGGCATATTGAATGCAACACTATCACAGAATCATCTTCTAGGATTTGAAATAGCTCAGGTGGAATTCCATCACCTCCACTAGCTTTGTTTGTAGTGATGCTTCCTAAAGCCTACTTGACTTCACATTCCAGGATGTCTGGCTCTAGGTGAGTGATCACACCATCGTGATTATCTGGGTTGTGAAGATCTTTTTTGTATAGTTCGTCTGTGTTTTCTTGCCACCTCTTCTTAATATCTTCTGCTTCTGTTCAGTCCATATCAGTTCTATCCTTTATCGAGCCCATCTTTGCATGAAATGTTCCCTTGGTATCTCTAATTTTCTTGAAGAGATCTCTAGTCTTTCCCATTCTGTTGTTTTCCTCTATTTCTTTGCATTGATCACCGAGGAAGTCTTTCTTATCTCTCCTTGCTATTCTTTGGAACTCTGCATTCAAATGGGTATATCTTTCCTCTCCTCCTTTGCCTTTCACTTCTTTTCATAGCTGTTTGTAAGGCCTCTTAAAACAACCATTTTGCCGTTTTGCATTTTTTTTCCCCTTGGGGATGGTCTTGATCACTGCCTCCTGTACAATGTCACGAACCTCCATCCATAGTTCATCAGGCACTCTGTCTATCAGATCTAGTCCCTTAAATCTAATTCTCACTTCCACTGTATAATCATAAGGGATTTGATTTAGGTCATACCTGAATGGTCTAGTGGTTTTCCCTACTCTCTTCAAGTCTGAATTTGGCAATGAGTTCATGATCTGAGCCATAGTCAGCTCCCAGTCTTGTTTTTGCTGACTGTATAGAGCTTCTCCATCTTTGGCTGCAAGGAATATAATCAATCTGATTTCAGTATTGACCATCTGGTGATGTCCATTTGTAAAATCTTCTCTTGTGTTATTGGAAAAGGGTGTTTGCTATGACCAGTGCGTTCTCTGGCTTCCATAAGCCTCTTATCCTTCTTCATCAGAGAGCAGACAGACTGAAACCCACAATCAAAGAAAACTAAACAATCTGATAATATGGCAGCCTTGTCTAACTCAATGAAAATGAGCCATGCCGTGTAGGGCCACCCAAGACGGATGGGTCATGGTGGAGAGTTCTGATAAAATGTGGTCCGCTGGAGAAGGGAATGACAAACCACTTCAGTATTCTTGCTTTGAGAACCCCAGGAACAGTATGAATAGACAAAACGGTAGAACACTGAAAGATGAACTGCCCAGGTCAGTAGGTGCCCAATATGCTACTGGAGATCAGTGGAGAACTAACTCCAGAAAGAATGAAGAGATGGAACCAAAGCAAAAACAACACCCAGCTGTGGATCTGACTGGTGATGGAAGTAAAGTCCAATGCTGTAAAGAGCAATATTGCATAGGAACCTGGAATGTTAGGTCCATGAATCAAGGCAAATTGGTAGTGCAAACAGGAGATGGCAAGAGTGAACATCAACATTTTAGGAATCATCAAACTAAAATAGACTGCTGCTGCTGCTGCTAAGTCAATTCAGTCGTGTCCAACTCTGTGTGACCCCATAGACGGCAGCCCACCAGGCTCCCCCGTCCCTGGGATTCTCCAGGCAAGAGCACTGAAGTGGGTTGCCATTTCCTTCTCCAAAATGGACTGGAATGGGTGAATTTAACTCAGATGACCATTATATCTACTACTGTGGGCAAGAATCCCTTAGAAGAAATGGAGTAGCCGTCATGGTCAACTAAAGAGTCCAAAATGCAGTACTCAGATGCAGTCTCAAAAACAACAGAATGATCTCTGTTCGTTTCCAAGGCAAACCATCCAATATCATAGTAATCCAAGTCTATGCCCCAACCAGTAAAGGTGAAGAAGCTGAAGTTGAATGGTTCTGTGAAGACCTACAAAACCTTCTAGAACTAACACCCAAAAAGATGTCCTTTTCATTATAGGGGACTGGAATACAAAAGTAGGAAGTCAAGAAATACCTGGAGTAACAGGCAAATTTGGCCTTGGAATACAGAATGAAGCAGGACAAAGGCTAATAGAGTTTTGCCAAGAGAACACAGTGGTCATAGCAAACACCCTCTTTCAACACTTACATAGGACTTTCTACGTATCTGGCCCTGTTCTAAGCACTTTACATATGTCAACCTTGTCTAATCCCCCAAACAACTCTGTGAGGTGGTAACTGTTATTTTCGCCATTTCATAGATGGGTAAGCTGAATTCCAGAGAGGTTAGGTAATTCACCCAAGGTCACAAAGCCAGTAAGTAGATCTGTGATTTAGAATGTGAACCTGAGAAGTCTGGTTCCAAAATCCATGTACTTAACCGTCTCCTTTACACAGAGAAAGTTATTTTGGGGCTTAGGGTGGGTATGTGTAGAGGCAGGTTTTGCCTAAACAATTGTCCTTTAGACTTTGGTGTCATCATTAGCAGTCGCCTGGACATTTCCACGTGATCAAATTTGGGAGTGAAGTCTCGGCCTCTCCATCTCTCAGTTGTTAAGCATGCTGGTCACTGCAATTAAGATATTCCCCCTTCAGCTCTTCCCCTCAGTGTGTTCCAGGCACTGGAAACCCCTGCCAGTATTTTCCAGCCTGCCTCCCCCTCAGCCTGTGGGCTCACCCATTTATTAGGAGTGCATTTATCTCAGGAGATGGGCGAGAGGTTGGGAGTCCTCTGGGTGTTTGCACGTGAGAAACCGCAAAACAAGATGACAGGCGAGCCCTTGAGCTGTGAGCACCCAGGATGGGAGGGAGGGGTGCAGAGGAGGAAACTGTCACCTCCTCAGTGGCAGTCTGAGAACCAGGTCAGTCCGGAAGACCTCTCAGAACCCAGTATTGCCTTCTCCCAACCCACAGCCTTGTGAGATCCATGGAAGGCAGAAGTGGGTGTTCCCGTTTCACCAAATGCTTCTTTCTCCTGCTCTTCTATTGGTCTTTTGTGTGCTAAGTCGCTTCAGTGGTGTCCAACTCTTTGCGACCCTATGGACTGTGGCCTCCCAGGCTGTTCTGTCCATGGGATTCTCCAGGCAAGGATATTGGAGTGGTTTGCCATGCCCTTCTCCAGATCTTCCTGACCCAAGGATCAAACTCTCATCTCTTAATGTCTACCTGCCTTGGCAGGCGGGTTCTTTACCACTAGCATCACTGGTCTTCTAGAAGTTCTGAAAACGCCACCCAGGCCACTCTGCTTTCTGAGGTGGCCCACACTCTTGTCTGTCAAGTGTGTTTCTTTCTAAATAAATCCACTTCTTACCTAGCCAAAAAAAAAAAAAAATTCCATCCCTAAGACATCCCTCATGGTCCAGTGGTTCAGAATCCACTTTTCAATGCAGGGGATGTGTGTTTGATACCCAGTCAGGGAACTAAGTCCACGGCCCACACACTGCCCACAAAGAGCCCATCTCCTGAAACTAAGACCCACTGCAACCCCCAAACAAAGCAACAACAAAAAGCTCTACCTGCGCAGAGACGCAAACTGTGTTTAGCGAGAGTTAAGCTTTTCCAGAAAGAAAAACTGGGCCTCCGATTTCTGGCTAAGAGAACATCTCTAACTGGAATGCCTTCCAGGCACTTGTAGCAGATATTCCTTCCAGCAGAGGCTGAAATGCAAAAGAATGTCTTCTTCCTCAAACTTCTCTTGAGGGCCCACCATGTGCGATAGGTGAGGAGTTCCCAATAATGCTAGTTTTCTGAGCCCTGAATGTGAGGGTCTATCACCCTTACTCTCTGTGTGACCCTGGACAGGTCCCATTTCCCTCTCTGAACCTCAGTCCCTCCACCTATCACAGGGGGAAGTTACTCTACAAATGTGCAAAGATCTTTACCATATTAACTGAAGACACTTTTCAACTAGGAATCATGATGACAGCAACACTGATTCTCTCGCCAGGCACTGGGTCAAGCCCTCTGCATGCATTACCTCATTTAGTTTTTCTACAGCTCTGTGAACTAGATGCCTTCTTTGTTCCCATTTAAAGATGAAATAGTTGATTCTAGGGCCACTGGAGCCTTTCTTATGAGGTAAATCCTGGGTAGAAATCAGAAGGTGTATCAGTTAGGAATTGTGTTGGGTTGTGGTTAAAAGATGCCCCTCCTCATTCCCTTAAATAAATTAGCAGCTTTACTTTTCTTCACATAGAGTAAGTCTAAAAGAGGATAACCTATGCTGGCATACAGCTCTACAGTAGCATCAGGGGGCCACCGGGACTGCTTCTCTCTCTGTGCTCTGCCATCCCTAGCAGATGGCGTCTAATTTCTAGGTCACTTCATGGTCCAAAGTGGCTGCCTGACAACAAAGCCTATATTCCAGGCAAGAAGTATGAAAACAGGGTGTAGGGAGAGAAAGGTCAGAACTTCAGCCAAGTCAGCTCTCTTTAGGAGCTTTCCCAGAGCCCTGCCCAGCGATTTCCCTTTTGTCTCATTGGCTGCCCTTGGCTGTTAGGGAAGTGAGGAAATGTAGTCAGTCATCTCCTGGAATAAAAAATTAGAGTTTGGTTAGAGAGGGAAAGGGGTAGACATTTAGCCATTTTATCCATATAAGAGCTTTTCAGAAATTCATATAGCCCTTTTCTTAAAAAAAAAAAAAGAGCTGTAATTGACATTTAACATTATATTAGTTTTAGGTGTACAACACAGTGATTTGATATATGTTTATATTTCAAAATAATTGACACAATCAATTTAGTTGACATCCATCACTACACAGAGGTACAAGTTTCTTTCTTGTGATGAGAATTTTTTTAAATTCGTAGTTAGCATGAGAAATTTGTTTGTTTATTCTTGGCTGCGCTGGGTCTTCCTTGCTGAACGTGGCCTTTCTCTCGTTGTGGGGAGTGCGGGCTGCTCTCTAGCTGCGGTACGTGGGCTTCTCCTTGCAGTGGCTCCTCTTACTGCACGGGTTCTAGAACGCAGCCTCAGTAGTTGTGCACTGATTTAGTGGCTCCACAGCATGTGGGATCTCCCCAGACCAGAGATCGAACCTGTGTCCCCTGCATTGGCAGCTGGATTCTTAACCACTGGACTACCAGACAAGTTCCATGAGAACTTTTAAGATCAACTCTCCTCACAACTTTCAAACATACAATACAGTATTTTTAACTCTAGTCATTATATTGTATGTGACAACCCAGAACTTATTTACCTAATAAATGGAAGTATGCACTTTTTGATCACCTTCACACATTTCTCCCCCATGTGTCCTTTTTGTGTCCCAACTAGGAAATGGACCCCAGAATCCCGAGAGCGGGTAGGGTGTACTCTCAAATGTGGAGCCCACGGGATCCAGTGTAGGTGGCAACAGGTGACCAGCTTAGACTGTGTGTGGATAACAAGATTTATGGTCCACGGTTTGTTGAACTTATCAGGAAGAGGCTGATTCACCAACAGGCAACTGGACACCTGTGACCACAGGGCAATTTGAATACATGCAGAGGCCCTTTGGCCTCGCAAATACTCCTCCCCACTCCCCACCCACAGAAGGCTTGATGATTTCTCAAAATCCTTGATTCCTTTCATTAAGGCCTTTAGTTTGTCCTGTAAGTATGACAGAGCAGGATAATTCATTAATACTTACCAGTTACTAACACTTCAATACAAATAAGTTTAATCTATTAAAGGAACTTAGAGATCTGTTGGTGAGACCTCATCTTCCAGACCAGAACACTAATAGTCAGAGGGATTGAGTGAGTTTCCTAGAGTCACATATGCAGTGGCAGGGCTGTATCTGAGCAGGTAGGGGTCCGTCACTGGATGTCTGCTATGGGGCAGGAACCCCTATTAGAGGTAGGAAGACTGGAGGAAAGGGATCTGGGGCAGCAGACGCACTTTCATGAATTGAATTTATTTATATCCTGTCTTTTCCCCATGAGGCTTGAGGTACTTGGAAATTTGGGCTGTGGGTAGCACTTACTTGAATGTATGGCTCCTTCCTTCCTGCCATCCTTGCTTGAGCAATGCAAAAAACAAACGAACAGCAATGTTCTGGGACCTGTGCTTCTGTCAGCCACATAAATGGGGAACACAGATGAGGCCAAAGATTCCTCTCGTTTTAAGTGACTGCGCTCCTCCAGTACTCTTGCCTGGAAAACCCCATGGACGGAGGAGCCTGGTAGGCTGCAGTCCACGGGGTCGCAAAGAGTCAGACATGACTGAACGACTTCCCTTTCACTTTTCACTTTCATGCATTGAAGGAAATGGCAACCTACTCCGGTGTTCTTGCCTGGAGAATCCCAGGGATGGGGCAGCCTGGTAGGCTGACGTCTATGGGGTCGCACAGAGTCAGACACGACTGAAGCAACTTAGCAGCAGCAGCAGCAGCAGCTCCTCCTTGAGTCCTCACAATCTGCCTGACCCCAGGTTGCTCGCACCCCTGTGGAGGGGCACAGAGACAGACAACAGGACTCTTGAGGGATCTTTAGGATTCTTCAGGGATGGTCTTTTTTCAACTTGCAAAGGAAAAAAATTAAGCACATGGATAGTTTCCTTCAATTTCTTGCATATGTTTTTCTTAACCTTTAGTATCTGCTATAGTGTGTCCATATCAGAACGTCTAATTTCACACCAGATTCCACATTTTGTTACTTCAGGAGTCTTTACTGACATGCAGCCTGAAAAAGTTCAGAAATCAAAGTGTATGCGTTTGAATCCCATCTCCACCATTTACCTGCTGCATGAACTCAGGAGACTTCTTAATAGCTATGAGCCTCAGTTTCCTCCTCTGTAAAATGGGGACATGGTTCTAACCACCTGAGGACTGTTGAGATAATGACTGTTAAAAGGGCTGCCTTACCACAGTGCGTGGTAAATATAAACAGTCAATGCACTTCAGCTATAATTGTGCTTTCAGTTTACCTTTGCAACATTTTATGAGTTTAATACATCATGCTTTTAATATACCATCAGCAACATATCAATGTTTCAACCCTTCTAGATGCTCTTCCTTCTGAACAATTTTGAGAACAATTGTTCTAAAAATTTCTTACATTGCACACATGCTACTTTCACCACCCTCTCCCTCTCTTATTATCGTCTTCAGAATTATTCCATTTTTGCCTTAACCTTATCTTATGTAACTCACCTCATTCTAGCTAAATCAGTGTATGATGACGGTTTCCTTTTACACTCACACACATGACACATCATCCCATCAGCCTAAGGACAATCTTGGGCTCACATATGGATTTTGGGACTTCCTGGAATTGTTATCCACAGTACTTATCAAGGGGCAACAGATTGTTAGATTGTTACCTTTCTAGCCCTGGGAGTTTTCTTGGAATTCTTCACCAGTCTGTATGCATGATTTGAAATTCCATTTCTGTCTCATTGCTCTAGATATAAGTTTCTTGTAATTTTTTGAAATTTCTTTTGTGGAATTTCTTGTGGAACCTGCAGCAGGATAGAACCTTCCTCAACCTCCAGTGCCTGGTACCCAAATGTGCTACTTCTCCCCACATTATTACATGCATAGAGTTATAATAGTAAAATTAGTCTGGCAAACACCCATTTCAAGGTGGTAGCATTGAGGTATTGGAGAAGGAAATGGCAACCCACTCCAGTGTTCTTGCCTGGAGAATCCTAGGGACAGGGGAGCCTGGTGGGCTGCTGTCTCTGGGGTCACACAGAGTTGGACACGACTGAAGCTACTTAGCAGCATTGAGGTAAAGTGTTCAGGAAAACTTATTCATACTACCAGCCTTAACTATTTTTTCTTCTCTGAAAAAGGGACAAGGTCTGTTGTCAACAAAGAGAAAGAATATCCTGCTTTCAGATGTCAAGTTGTGACAATTAGGATCCCTTTTAAATAACTTCTTCCCCTCATCCTTTTTCTCTCTTGTTCAAAAAATTGTCGTGTGCTTTATGAGAAGGCCCAGGACTTCTACAATGTGTGGTTATAAAAGAACAACTTGTCCTTGTACTGAATTTATAATTTCGTACTATTTGAAAAGGCCCTTTTCTTTTCCCACACCAAAATGACCTCTGAAATAAGATGGGCAGCTTTTGTTTTAAAACTGTCTCCTGCAGCCTTGATTCTTTGTGCACATGAATTTGTCTCCCTCGGAGTCTGGGGGGATCTCCACTTCATTGCACTGGGACTTCTGGATTAGTTCTTGTCAGTGGCACATCTTTGCCTACTGAGCGGGAATGAACTTGGGGGAACAACCCAAAGCCTTTTCTTAGCACATCCCCGATGACTCCGTTTGGAGATCAACCTGGATCAGGACAGTACGACTTGGAGTCAAAATCAAACAAGGCCTATTTGTAGAGTAATGAGGCCAGTGGCTTCCGTATGTGGCTCTGAAGGTGTCTCTTGAGGGGACACCCACAGAGGACACTGAGGGTCTCATGCAGTTAGTGGATGCCTTGCTGGCTCCCTTGGGGGTCAGCAAAAGTGGTGAACAGAAAACACCATGGAGCTGGATCCCTGCTTCTCCAGCTTGCTGGTGTCTGTGAGTCCAGGCAGCCTGTATCGCCATAAAGCCCAGCCTCTCGTCTGTGGGACGGCAACCATCATGTTCTCCTCCAGTGTGGTTTTTAGGATTAACTTTAGTGCCAAAAGTAATACTTCGTCTAGTGTGTGGGCCTCCGTTCCTCCTCTTACTCTTCCCCTTCCTTATCTTAAAGGAGGCCGAGGGTTCGAAGATGCCATTTCAGAACCATTTGCCCAAACCCGCTTATATTTCTTAAAAGACTGCACCCACATGTCAGGGTAGCCTGTGTGCTGAGTTCTCTTCTACCTAAAACGATGTGTTGTATGGAATGAAAAACGGACCGTCGAAGGAGATAACCCAACCACTACCCAAGAAAAGTTTCCAGCAGCCCCCGAGAGACCAGCTCTCCAGAGCTTCTCCACTTCCCACCCCCCAGCCTGGGGAGCCCCCTGCCCTGTCTGCCCAGGCTGAAAGAGCGGAGGGTGGGATTCCCGAGTAATTAAAGGGAATTTGGAAGACTGGGATGTCGCGGAATGTTAGATCAGTAGCTAGAACAGCGTGTGGTGTTCTTTAGGCAGGCTTCATTGAATCCATACAAAAAAAGAAAGAGGGGCTGCCTGCCGTCTGCTCATTTATCAAACAGCGAAGCTCGGCTCTCACTGCTTCACAAAAGTGTTTGACTGTTTGCTGAGTCTTGCTCTAGAAATTAAAAGCTGAACAGCCTTAGTGGGGCTGAACCAACCCTGCATTTTGAAACTCCAACTAAATTGTGCTGGGCTTTCAGATTCAGGGGCCAGTTGATTATTTCGTGAAAGGAGAGGAGAATAATTTGTAATTTTCAGCCTATAAGAAACACTTTAAAAAAAAAAAAAAGCAAACTCCCTTCCCACAGGTTTTTGTTGTGGCTGGAGGGAGGAGGTGCTGTCGGCAACAGCTTTCTTTGCTCAGAGTGGGAAAAGTCTTGACCTCCAGTGGGGCAGAGAGCGATGTGGCGCAGCCGGGCCTCCGCCCATCCCCCACCCCCCACTGCTAACAGACTTCCTCTCCTCTTCCTGCTTTATCTGAAATGACCTTTCTCTCTTTTTGGAAAAGAGGATTTGGCTATCAGATATTTTTAGAGAAAAAGCGTTTTCACAAACGGAACTAAAGATGCTAACAGTGCAGATATATGGCTTTGGATACTGTTGTTTAGTCACTGAGTCATGTCCGATTCTTTTGCGTCCCCCCCCACGGACTATAGCCCTGCCAGGCTCCTCTGTCCATGGGATTTCCCAGGCAAGAATACTGGAGTGGGTTGTCATTTCCTTCTCCAGGGGATCTTCCCGACCCAAGGATAGAACCTGCTTCTTCTGCATTGGCAGATGGATTCTTTACCTCTGAGCCAAGATACCGCAAAAGCCTGAAAACTGAGTTAACTGAGAATCCTCTGAAGATCTATCAAAACATGGAAAGATACAGTGCTACCTCTGCCAATGAAGAGAATGTGCTAGAAAAGGATGATGGCTCGTGGAAGACATCATGAGGGAGGCAGAGATGTGTTAGCCGAGGTGACCCTCCCCAGCACCTCTTCACCGGTCCAGCCAGTGAAATCCCACTGAGGTGGATCCTCTAGCCTCCAGGCTCCTCGTCCTCCTGGCTGACAAAGCCCTAGGTCCACTCTCTAACTTCTCGGACCCTGCTCTAAGGCTGAAAGTCAGGCCGAAGAAGTGTTATTATCCTCATCTGATAGATGAAAAAGCCTGGTGTTCAAATGGAAGAAAGAGACATAGGGCATTTTCTGGGGGGGGGAGGGGCTCTTCAATTTAGCACATTTTAAAAAAGTGGGGTACAGCAGAAACTAACACAATATTGGAAAGCAATTTTACTCAAACAACAACAACAAAAAAGTGGTAATATCCTTCGATACTTCATCGGATGGGGAGGGGGGAAGACGAGAGGTGAGCCAGAATGAAGGAAGGAACTGGTGGGTTTGGACTTGTCTGGAGGCTTTACTGAGAAGTAGTTAAGGTGAGGCGTGCCTGGCAGCAGGGGCAAAAGGAGACAGTTGCAGCAACCCAGGTGTGAGATCCTGGCTGGTAAAGATGGAGATACAGGTTATGTTGACAACAGAGGGAGAGTGGAACTTGGTCACAGGCTGGAAGCAGTAGGTGCAGCAGTTTGGAGATGGAAGCGCTCTTACCTGGTCGGGGAATCAGGAAAGTTGTGATGGAGGCAGACGGTGTATATGGGGTAGTGGGTTTGAGGGCACAGTGGTGAGGAGGGCACAGACAGATGCAGGTGGAATGTACAGAGGTACGGAGCCCAGAAGCTGTGAAGCAGTCAGAGAACTCAGCTACATGCAGTAGGCTGACCTGGATGGAGCATGGGGCACCTGACTGGTAATTTAAAGAGAAAAGATGGCAGGAAAAGGTGGCATTGCACAAGGGCGTTGAGCTCCTGATGGAGGAGCCTATGGCCACAGAGAATTGTCAGTCCACTGAGTAGACAGGTATTGACCTGGGTTGTCCCCCGCTGGCAAATTCACTTCAGTTCAGTTCAGTTGCTCAGTTGTGTCCAGCTCTTTGTGACCCCATGGACTGCAACATGGCAGGCTTCCCTATCCATCACCAGTTCCTGGGGCTTGCTCAAACTTAAGTCCACTGACTCGGTGATGCCATCCAACCATCTCATCCTCCGTCGTACCCTTCTCTTCCTGCCTTCAGTCTTGCCCAGCATCAGGATCTTTTCCAATGAGTCAATTCTTCACATCAGATGGCCAAAGGATTGGAGATTCAGCTTCTGCATCACTCCTTCCAATGAATATTCAGGACTAGTTTCCTTTACGATTGACTGCTTGGATCTCCTTGCTGTCCAAGGGATTCTCAAGAGTCTTCTCCAACACCACAGTTCAAAAGCATCAATTATTCAGCACTTAGCTTACTTTATGGTCCAACTCTCACATCCATACATGACTACTGGAAAAACTTTGACTAGATGGACCTTTGTGGGCAAAGTAATGCCCTGCTTTTTAATATGCTGTCTAGGTTGGTCATAGCTTTTCTTCCAAGGAGCAAGCATCTTTTAATTTCATGGCTGCAGTCACAATCTGCAGTGATTTTGGAGCCCAAGAAAATAAAGTCTCTCACTGTTTCCATTGTTTCCCCATCTACTTGCCATGAAGTGATCAGACCGGATACTATGATCTTAGTATTTTGAATGTTGAGTTTTCAAGCCAGCTTTTTTCACTCTCCTCTTTCACTTTCATCAAGAGGCTCTTTAGTTCTTCTTTACTTTCTGCCATAAGGGTGGGTCATCTGCATATCTGAGGTTATTGATATTTTCCCCAGCAATCTTGATTCCAGCTTGTGCTTCATTCAGTCCAGCATTTCATATGATGTACTGTGCATATAAGTTAAATAAACAGGGTGACAATATACAGTACTCCTATACATCACAATTGATGTACTCCTTTCCCAATTTGGAACCAGTCTGTTGGTCCAGGTCTGGTTTTAACTGTTGCTTCTTGACCTTCACGTAGATTTCTCAGGAGACAGGTAAGGTGGTCTGGTATTCCCATCTCTTGAAGAATTTTCCACAGTTTGTTGTGATCCACATAATCAAAGGCTTTGACGTAGTCAATAAAGCAGAAGTAGATGTTTTTCTTGAATTCTCTTGCTTTTTCTATGACCCAACGGATGTTGGCAATTTGATCCCTGGTTCCTCTGCCTTTTCTAAATCCAGCTTGAATATCTAGAAGTTCTCGGTTCATGGACTGTTGAACTCTGGCTTGGATAATTTTGAGATTTACTTTGCTAGTGTGTGAGATGAGTGCAATTGTGCAGTAGTTTGAACATTTTTTGATATTCCCTTTCTTTGAGATTGGAATCAAAACTGACCTTTTCCAGTCCTGGAGCCACTGCTGAGTTTTCCAAATTTGCTGGCATATTGAATGCAGCAATTTAACAGCATCATCTTCTAGAATTTGAAATAGCTCAGCTGGAATTCCATTTCCACTAGCTTTGTTCATAGTGATGCTCCCTAAGGCCCACTTGACCACATTCCAGGTTGTCTAGTTCTACGTGAGTGATCACACCATCGTGGTAATCTGGGTCATGAAGATCTTTTTTGTATAGTTCGTCTGTGTTTTCTTGCCACCTCTTCTTAATATCTTCTGCTTTTGTTAGGGTCCATTCTGTTTCTGTCCTTTGTTGTGCCCATCTTTGCGTGAAATTGTTCCCTTGGTATATCTAATTTTCTTGAAGAGATCTCTAGTCTTTTTCCCATTCTACTGTTTTCCTCTATTTCTTTGAATTGATCCCAGAGGAAGGCTTTCTTATCCCTCCTTGCTATTCTTTGGAATTCTACATTCAAATGAGTATATCTTTCCTTTTCTCCTTTGTCTTTTGCTTCTCTTTTTTTCTCAGCTATTTGTAAGGCCTCCTCAGACAACCATTTGCCTTTTTGCATTTCTTTTTCTTGGGGATGGTATTGATCACTGCCTCCTGTACAATGTCATGAACCTCTGTCCATAGTCCAAATCCACCTGGGGACCTCATTTATCCAAAAAGGACTTTTTACTTTGTTAATATTTTCATCAAGCAGAAGGAGTGTTTAATCACTGGATTTCCTCTTTACTGGCTGTGGGTAGATCCAACCCAGGAGGAGACAACAATCTGCCTGCTGATGTCAGTCCTCTCCAAAGTTTCCCACATTTCCCGCCTATTAGGGGCCAGTGCTCTCAGATGCTGCTCATAGCCGAGGCCACCAGAACATTTCCAAGAGAGTCAGAGTTGGGGGGAACTGAAAAGAAACCTTCCTGGAAGTATAGATGGGAAGAAGAAATCATTTCCTTCCTCCAACACACCTGGCATGAACAAATGCAGGAATATGACATAAAAGAAAGACAAGTTTCTGTGAAAGGAAGGAATGAGGGACTTTGGGGCACCTTCATTCATTCAGAGGGAACCATACTGCTGTGGTAGAGTGTTGTGTCAGACGGGGTGCATTCAAATCCCAGGTCTGCACCTTGTGAGCTGTGTGGCTTTGTATGGGTTACTTAGCCTCTCCAAGTTTCAGTTTACTCATCTATACAGAGGAAATAGCAGTGGAACCTGGCTTGTAATGATTGACTGAGACAGTATGTGCAAAGTGATGGGCACAGTGCCTGAGCTAGGACTTGCCTGTGTGCTTAACCAACTCACCTCCGTGTCCTACTGCTTCCCGGCTTACTAGGAAAAGAGAGGCAGGGGCACCTAAGGGTTCATGAGTAGGGTCCCAGGGGAAGCGGGGGAGGCTCAGAGAGAGAGGAGCTCCTTGGGTTGAGTGGGAGACAAGGTGGGTTTGGCACTCCAGACAAAGGAATCAGCATGTCCCTGAAGCTCAGGGAGCACACTGGGGAAGAGTCCAGATTTGAGGCTGGGAGCTGGGCTGGGGGAGGTCACAGAGGGCATCCTGGGCTAGCCTGAGGATGCTGGCATTTTCTCCAGTGTGGGTAGTGAAGAGGCGCCCTCCGTTTTCTACAAGAAAATGAAATGATCGCACTTGAATTTTAGAAAGATCCTGCTGGTGGAGCAGCAAGCCCGGAGACAGGGCAGCCAGTTAGGAAGCTGAGTCTGTGGTCCAGGTGAAAGGTCATAGGAGCTGGAGCTATGGCAGGGCATCAAGAGAAGTGGCTGAAATCCACTGGATGTCTTGGGCAGAACCAACAGGAGAGGGGTTGTGCAGTGTTAGGAAGAGAGTGGAGTCTTGGGAGTGCCTCTGTCTTGGGTGACTCATCAAAGGGTGATGCTGATCTCAATGACAGTAAAACTGCGTGTATTGTTGTTGTTGTTTAGTCCCTAAGTCATGTCTGACTCTTTTTCAACCCCATTGACTGTAGCCCGCCAGACTCCTCTGTCCATGGGACTTCCCAGGCAAGAATACTGGAGTGGTTTGCCATTCCCTTCCCCAGGGGATCTTCCCGACCCAGGTTTCAAACCTGCTTTTCTTATATTGGCAGGTAGATTCTTTACCACTGAGCCACCAGGGAAAAGTGAAAGTGAAAGTCACTCAGTCGTGTCCGAATCTTTGCAACCCCATGGACTGTATAGTCTGTGGAATTCTCCAGGCCAGACTACTAGAGTGGGTAGCTTTTCCCTTCTCCAGGGGATCTTCCCAACCCAGGGATCGAACCAAGGTTTCACACAGTGCAGGCAGATTCTTTACCAGCTGAGCTACCAGGTAAGCCCAGGAATACTGGAGACTGTAGCCTATCCCTTCTCCAGGGAACCAACCCAGGTACCAAGCCAGGGTCTCCTGCATTGCAGGCAGATTCTTTACCAGCTGAGCTACCAGGAAAGCACAAGCCATCAGGGAAGCCCTCAGTATCTACACATATTTCAAAAGGAGTAAATAAAACCCATTGGCTCTGGAGGAAATCATAAGTTAAATTGATTGTGAATTTACAGTTCCTGTTCTATGACTTGATAGTTCCTCAAGAACCTAACGCAAAAAGTCACATACACGCTGGTTATGTTTTCTTGTCTCACAAAGGCAGGACAAGACCAGTGCCTCCCGAAGGCCTGTCCTCATTTCCCTGTGCCTCCAGACATGTCTCTGGACCAGAGTCTAGGGGCCAAGGGCCAGGCACTGCTGTTTGGTTTGTGGATGTTATGTTACACACCATTTGGATAAACATTTTAAAAGATTTCACAATTCTGCCCTTTCTGTTAAATCAAGTAAGAATCAAGCCTCTCAGTCAAAAAAAAAAAAAAAAAAAAAGAAATCTACGTATTGTCTGTAGGGAGTGATCTATTTTTAAAAAAGAAAAATAACCAGTATAACATTCTTACAGATTTTTTATGCTTCCTTCAAGAATATCTTGAACTTCCTTGTCAATTAAGAATATTTATAGGAAGAAAATCCTTTTCTATTTCCAAAAAAGAGTTGATTTTGTATACAACACATTATATAAAAATCTTTTATTCTCCCCACCATCCTGCTACCCTAACAAATATCCATTTTTATGTTTTCATTCCTATATTTGTACAAACATTGATTACAACCCTAGCATAAATTTTGATGCCTGCTGTTTCAGTTAATATTATGTCAGAAGCATTTTCTGTGTCATAGCATAGACTTTGTTACCATAATATTCTATTGGGTAGATATGCAATCATTTATTTAGCCAGTTCCCTGTCATTGTTCATTTCCATTGTTTCCAGTTTTTCAGTCTCATTAGTAGCCCTGCACAGAGCTTTTCCTTATTTTAGCTTTTTCCCTTGAAATTAGTAGAAAAAGTATAAATATTTTGTGGCATTTGATATTGATTGGTAAAAATGCTTCTCAGAAGGCTTGCACTAATAAACAATGTCATCAGCAATCTATGAGCTTTTCAGTTTTACCACACCCTTGACAGGATTCAGTATCATTGTTTTAAAAATGTCTGCTAATATCAGAGCATTTTTAAACATGGCACCTTACTGTTATGCCCATTGCATAGAAAAATTTCCCAGACTGAAAAAAAAAAAAAACCTCTGCTTTTCCTAAGCAACTGATATGCATTTATCTTACAGATGGGTTTCTCTGGTGGCTCGGTGGGAACGATTCCACCTACCAATGAAGGAGACCTGAGCTTGATCCCTGAGTCAGGAAGACCCCTTGGAGGAGGGCATGGCAGCCCACTCCAGTTTTCTTGCCTGGGAAATCCCATGGACAGAGGAGCCCGGCAGACTATAGTCCATGAAATCAAAAGAGAGTCGAACCCGTAGCTACTAAACAACATCTTATGGACACTGGACTAACTAACTTGACTGTATCTACTTTCTTTGCTTGAGTAGATAGAAAACTCAGAACCCAGATCACAACCCACTTTTAACTAAAGTGAAGAACATGTGGATCTGTCTTTACACTTCCTGTACTTCTCTCTCCATCGCTGCTGCCATGTCTCTAGCTGTTCAGTAATTGTACCCTATGAACAGCTGCTTCACATCTTGGCTCTGAAACCAAACATGGGGTAAGGGACTGGAGGGCATCCTTGGCCAGAGTTAATATAAGTGACTCAAGGGGATGAGGCCACTAAACCTTGGTGTGGTCTTAGGCTGCATAGCAAACAAAGTGTTAGAGTCCTGTCACTGACCCCCTGAGTCAAACCCCATGCTTAGTGCTACATTTCCTTAGGTGGCAACAATTTTAAAACCTGAGATATAGTTGGGCAAACTCCGGGAAATGGTGAGGGAGAGAGAAGCCTGGCGTGCTATAGTCCATGGGGTCCCAAGGAGTCAGGCTTGACTTGGCGACTGAACAACAACAACAAAAATAGTTGATTTACAATATTGTGTTAGTATCCAGTATACAGTAACATGATTCAGATGTGTGTGTGTGTGTATATAATATGTATTTTCAGATTATTTTCCATTATAGTTTATTCAGTTCATTTCAGTTCAGTCACTCAGTCATGTCCGTCTATTTGCGACTCCATTGACTGCAGTATGCCAGGCTTCCCTGTCCATCACCAATTCCCAAAGCTTACTCAAACTCAAGTCCATCAAGTCGGTGATGCCATCCAACCATCTCATCCTCTGTTGTCCCCTTCTCCTTCTGCCTTCAATCTTTCCCAGTATCAGGGTCTTTTCCAATGAGTCAGTTCTTTGCATCAGGTGGTCAAAGTATTGGAGCTTCAGCATCAGTCCTTCCAATGACTATTCAGGACTGATTTCCTCTAGGACTGACTGGTTTGGATCTCCTTGCAGTCCAAGGGACTCTTAAGAGTCTTCTCCAACACCACATATAGCTCCAAATTTGCCAACACCACAGTTCACAGTTATAGTTTATTACAAGGTATTAAAGTTTCTTGTGTGATACAGTAAATCCTTGCTATTTATCTATTTTATGTACGATACTGCACATCTGTTAATCCCATATTCCTAATTTATGCCTCCTCACTCCATAACCATACATTTGTTTTCAATCTTAGTTTCTGTCATGTAAATAAGTTCATGTGTACTGTTTTTAGATCCCACCTATAGGTAATATCATATGATATTGTATAATATTTGTCTTTGATTCACTTCATTTAGTACAATAATCTCTAAGTCCATCTGTGTTGTTGCAAATGGCAGTATTTCACTCTTTTTTATAACTGAGTAATATTCCACTGTATATACACTATATCTTCTTAAATCAATCCTCTGTGTCAATCATCTGTGGATGGGAACTTGTGTTGTTTCCATGTCTTTGCTAATGTAAATAGTGCTGCTATGCACATTGAAGGGCATGTATCTTTTTGAATCAGGGTTTTCATATTTTGGGGATGTATGGGTCACAACAATTTGAGAGGGATGTAGACAAAGTGAGAAGCTCACATCCTTGGCTTACAGGAGTTGAGATTAAAGAAACCAGGGATGTGTTGTCTCAGAAGTGACACCCTTAAAGAATTCGGAGATTTACTGCATCGCTTTGTTCTACAGAACAAATCATCACTACAAGATTACATCTTAAAAGCACTTTTTCTTACTTCCAAAAGTGACATCATGATGTTATCTTATTAGATTCTCTAACCATCCTTGTGAGGATTTCAGCTTTTTTCATCCCTTTTCAAATAAAGAAATACTGTGCCAGCCATTCTCTACCCTGGAGACAGTTGGCAACTTCCTGATATACAGAAATAATCAACCTTCATGCTGTCTATTCCAGATTTTCAATTTCTGTCTAATTTCTCCACTTCTTTCCACCCTGCTGATGCTGATTCAGTTGGGGCCACCAACATCTATCCCTCTGATGAGGGGAGAACTACAGAAGACCCTGAGTATTCAGATGTTGGAGGAGGAAACTAAAGCACCGAGAGGTTAGATAGTCAGTCCAGGTTCACATAGGACCACAGTAAATGTTTGTTGAATGAATGAGCAAATCAATCAATGAGAGAATCAATGTAGTTGGAAAAGGTGAGTGGACCAACAGAGATGAACGAAAAGATGCTCATAGCTCATGCCCTGCTAGTGGAAAACCAGCAACAGCCTCTCTCATGAAGGACAGTGTACACACTTGCTCTCTCTGACCATGCTTGCCTGCTCAATGCTGCATTAGAAGGGAAAATGAAAGTGTTAGTTGCTCAATCCTGTCCAACTCTTTGGAATTTTCCAGGCAAGAATTCCAGTATTCTTGCCAAGAGAATTCCATGGACAGAGGAGCCTGGCAGGTTGCAGTCCATGGGGTCACAAAGAGTCAGGCATGAGTGAGCAACTAACACTTTCACTTTCAAGCAAGAATACTGGAGTGGGTTACCATTCCCTTCTCCAGGAGATCTTCCTGACCCAGAGATTGAACCTGGGCCTCCTGCATTGCAGGCAGATTCTTTACAGCTGAGCCAGCCAGGAAGGGAGCTGGAAGAATGTGGCTAGACTTAAAAGTCCCTGGAAATGAGACAGAATGAATGAGTCATCAAGATAATCACTGGTAATAATGGGTAATGTTTATTGATCACTTACTAACTGCCAGGCACTGTTACAAATTATTTACATGTTTACGTTTTAAATTTTCACAAAGATTTTCTGAGGTAGATGTTATTATCATTCCCATTTTACAAATGAGGAAGCTGAGTTATTTGAATGTTAAATAACTTGCTGGAGGGCCCCAGATAACAAATGGCTGAGCTCTGATCTAACCCAGGTAATCTAGCTCCAAAGCCTTTGCTCAGAACCCCTCCACCATCCTGCCTGTTCACACACATCATTGCTCTAAACACCAAGAAAGACACGCATTGGTTGTGTTTTCACCTTGGCAGATGGCTCCTCCTCCTAGCTTTCTGGCAAATCTGTGTAGTTGTCCTGAGCAGCAGCAATTTGCATTGTCCACTAGGCAAATGAGCAAAGGAGGCTCTCCAGAGCCCCCGGAGTTGGGCTTCATGCCTTCATTCAATAAACACAGATTGAGCTCTCTTCACCTGTGGCCTGGGCCACGTCCCTGCTCTCATGGAGCTTGTGCTCAAGTGGAAGGAGATGTAAGATAAGTACTCAGAGAATAAGAGCTCAAGACAACTTCAGAGAGTTCAAAGTGAGAGAAAAGAGGAAAGCAGTGTCTCATGATGGGGGTGGGAGTTGTCTTCTTGTGTTACTCTGCACCTGCTGGGCAGAGAAGGCATAGGCAGAATGACTGTCCTGAGGCCCATATGTTGTAGGAGAAGGAGCTAATACTGTGAGGATCTGGGTGAAATGGGGTGCTCAAGGCAAAAAGAATCTCAAGAAATGGAGGCTCTCAAGGCACAAGCTGGAATCAAGATTGCTGGGAGAAATACCAATAACCTCAGATACACCAATGACACCACCCTATAAGAGAAAGCAAAGAAGAACTAAAGAGCCTCTTGATGAAAGTGAAACAGCAGAGTGAAACAGTTGGCTTAAAACTCAACGTTCAGAAAACTAAGATCATGGCATCTGGTCCCATCACTTCATGGCAAATAGATGGGGAAACAGTGGAAACAGTGAGAGATTTTATTTTCTTGGGCTCCAAAATTACTGTAGATGGTGACTGCAGCCATGAAATTAAAAGACGCTTGTTCCTTGGAAGAAAAGCTATGACTAACCTAGACAGCATATTAAAAAGCAGAGACATTACTTTGCCCACAAAGGTCCATCTAGTCAAAGCTATGGTTTTTCCAGTAGTCATGTATGGATGTGAGAGTTGAACTATAAAGAAAGCTGAGCGCCAAAGAATTGATGAATTTGAACTGTGGTGTTGGAGAAGACTCCTGAGGGTCCCTTGGAGTGCAAGGAGATCCAATCAGTCCATCCTAAAGGAAATCAGTCCTGAATATTCATTGGAAGGACTGATGCTGAAGCTGAAACTCCAATATTTGACCACCTGATGGGAAGAACTGACTCATTTGAAAAGACCCTGATGCTGGGAAAGATTAAAGGCGGGAGGAGAAGGGGATGACAGAGGATGAGATGGTTGGATGGCATCACCGACTCGATGGACATGAGTTTGAGTAAGCTTTGGGAGTTGGTGATGGACCAGGAGGCCTGGCGTGCTACAGTCCATGGGATTGAAGAGTCGGGCATGACTAAGTGACTGAACTGAACTGGGTGAAATTGTACTCCAGACAGAAGGAACTGCAGTGCTAGGGCCCCCGATGAAGAGAAAGCCTGCCATGTTTCAGAAATAAGAAAAAAAAAAAAGAAAGCCAGTGTGGCTGGGATCCAGTGAGTCAGGGTGAGAGTCAGCGAAGAGGAAGGCCAGGAGGTAAGCACAAGTTACAGAGGCTGAGGTGGGGGGTTGGTTCCAGGTACGTTGGAAGCCATCACTGGAGGGCTGTAAACAGGGGAGAGGCAGGCTCAGAGTCAGTGTGTGCACTGCCTACATTGTGAGCAGGGAGGGAAGCCCAGAGCAGCCAAGCGAGACCCTCTCAGGATCCAGAGCCCCTGCATCACTCAGGTGGTCTCTTCCTGACCCCCCTGACACCTGTGGTCCTCTCAGGGGGCCTGTCAGATGCCCTCATTGCAACCCAGGGTCCACGTTTTCCTCCAGCCCAGGGTCCACGTTTTCCTCTGTTGTTTAGATTGCCGTTTGTAAACGCAGTCACTGTGCTCCCAGCCTTTTCCGATGGGTAACTGGTTCTTGCTTGACTTGCAGATCATAAGGCAGCAGTTTCCTCAGTTAACCACCAGGAGACTCGGGACCCGCGGACAGTCAAAGTAAGCACCGACGGCCTTTCCACCTGCAGAGCGCGCGTCCATGGGCCTCCAGAGACCCAGACTCCAGGCCTCTCATCCTGAGCTCAGTCTGGGGAGAAGTCTGTGCCTGGTGGGAGTGGCCCCCTCTCCTAGGAGCCCTAACAGAGATGCTGTCCAAAGACCAGCTGCTTTAAGGAATCCGACTTGATGCCACCCTGCCTGTAGGTGTTTATGTGAAGTAGTCTTGAGCATCTTCTAAAAGGAGCACCTTGTGGTCTTTTGACCAGTTTCCAGGTTACTCAGATTGTTTTGATCAGCAAACTGTGTACTCTCACAGAATCCAATCAGCCAGAGAAGCAACACATACCAATGCCTGCAAGGGAGATGGGCCAAAAGATGCTGTGGTACCCAGGCATCCTGCTTCCCAGTCACCCATTCTGTCAACCAACCCCCCAATGTTTGGTTCTCATTTTCTGCTGTGAGATAATGGTGCTAACTGCTGGGGAGACATGAGCAGACAGGTCCCCGCACTCCTGGACGGAGCAAATATTCTCCACGGGAAGACACACACCCACAAATATCATTAGATTGTGAAGGGGGTTGCCCTAGGGAATAACAAGACAGTGGCCTGGTCTAGAAAGGGTAGCCTAGGAAGGAAGGCCTTACTGAGGAGGTGACCCGAGGAGTGAGAAGGCTGTGCAGGCGTCTGTCTCCCGGGTGAGAGTCATTGGGAAGGGAATCTCTGCCTATCCTGCCCAGGCTTCACAAAAATCTAGATTTATAAAGACTCATTTCAAAGGGTATTTCAAAAGACTGTTGGAAGTGACTAGGTGTTCTGTGAAGAAGGTCTGTTGACCATGAAAGTTTGGTAAGCTCTGAACTAAACAGGTTCCTTTATGCAGGACTTGTCAGAACCTTCATTATGCAAATTATACCTGGTGACTCCACTAGGGAGTGCTGTATTATGCAGCATTTCTAAACATTTTGACCATATTGGGTAGCGGATCAACATACACTGACTTATAAAACAATGAAACTTTTTATTAAAACACAGCAACCACATATAGGACTTGTAAGACTTGTCACTTAAAGTGCTTCAGAAGCAGTGTATCCAATACGGTACCCCTCATCCCAGCCCCCGGCCATCCCTGGGCAGCACATTCCTACCCTCCAAGGGTAGGTTTAACTTTGGAGCCAAATTGGATAAAGAATGTGGAAAGTAGATGATCAAACTGGGGAAACCCTTTTTAGTAAAGGTCTGAAAATCAAATGAGACTAATTTTTTTTAATGTGGCTCAAAAGTTCTGGGGGCAATTTTCAAAGAGAAAAATTTTGACCAAGGGGTATTTTGGAATACATTTCTAATAATTTTTCAGGGTGACTCCTCTGAAGAATAAATTTCATTCATACTGAAGAATTCAAGTATTTGTTTAAAATGAGTTTTCAGCCCTGGTAAGAGTATGAAGTAGAAAACCCAGATTCTTTCTTTCTTGTTTGCTGGTGAGCATGTGGTTGGCACACAAGGGCAATTCAATCCACAGATAAGTGGATGGCTGGAAGGCTATTCAATGAATGGAAAGGAATTATTTTTTCCTCCAGCCCATGGTCTTTTTAGCATCACTGGCTCCAATACATTGCTGCACATTTCTGAGATAAAAGAGTATAAGTAGATAGTAATGATATACATGGTAAAAATAGGCAATAAAAATAGTAAAGATAGAAGGAAAGTTTTCCCATCCTACATAAACTTGGAGAAAGTTTCATTCTGTCTACATTTAAGAGCCTGCTTTTGTTTTTTGTTTCCTTTTTCTTTGACCTAGAGGTTGGCAAATGGGGAAATATCTTTAAAAATTCAGTTTCATTGTATCCTCTCCATAAGCATCCTCCAAGGTTGGTCACACATTCAACCAAATGAAAGGTACTAAGAAGCTCTAGTCTCCAACATGGCACTTGGCCTTACGGAGACAGTCGTGCCCGACTCTTTGCAACCCTGTAGACTGTAACCCACCAGGCTCTTCTGTCCATGGGATTCTCTAGGGAAGAATACTGAGGAGGTTGCCATGCCCTCCTCCAGGGTATCTTCCCAACCCAGGGATTGAACCTGAGTCTCCTGCAGCTCCTGCATTCGCAGGCAGGTTCTTTACCGCTGAGCCACCAGGGAAGCCCCTTACAGCGACAATCCCTCAGCAAATTTACCTGGACAGACTAAATGGGTGTGGGGTGGTGTGCTGGTGCAGAGTGTGTTGACCTGAAATAAAAAAAACTTACAGACCTGAAATAAAAACCTGAGAAGTGATCAGAGCACTAGCGTCACTAGCTTCACTGCAGTTGGCAATTCTAGCAGTATACTCTGAAAAATCAAGAAGTGGTCTGATTTTACGTTATTACCATCTTGAGCTTAAGAAAGAATAAAGGCGGACTTTGTAAAGTTAGGGAGGCATGTCATAACTTCCTTCCCACCTGGAAGGGCTCCCAGAACAAACGGAACTCCCCCACCCCACCCACCAAAGGAGTGCCTTCCAGGTGGGAAGGCAGTTATGACAGTTGGCAAGTAGAAGGCACAGGAGATAGAAATCAGTTCGACATAAGGAAGAACTTTCTGATCACTACACTGACCTAAAATGAGCTGGGCTGCGTTTGGAGGGTCCGAGTTCTTCATCCCAGCAGGCATTCAGATAGAGGCGCGATGCCCTCTAAGCAGAAGTATCACAGAATGGTATCCGGAGTGGAGGGGGAGTTGGGGGAGGGAAAGTTACCTGTGCTCAGCTCTCCCCTCCCCAGGAAGGCTCTCCCAGAACTCAAGAGTGTTTTCTCCTTTGAGTTATTTCCTGGCTATCACCACCAAATCGCTACCAGTAGAAAAGAGTAGTTACCACGTTATACAGCATTTCTGAAATCGAGGTCCAGAATTACCTACATTAATATTGCCATGTGATTGCACAAAATGACCCTAGACCTGCTAAATGAGAATCTTTGGGGGTGGGACCTGGGAGTCTGTATTTTAATATGTTTTGTGGGTGATTCTTGTCATTAGTAAAGTTTGAGAATCACTGGCTTAGAGGTGAAAAGCACCATATTTACAGGCTCAAATCCTGCCTCTACTGCTTACTCACTAGGTGATCTGGGATGTCTTAAATTCTCTGGGTCTTAGTTTCCTAGTCTGTAATATGGGGATATTAATCAGTTCCAGCCTCCCAGGGGCTTTGTGAGATGAAATCAGGTAATGTGTGTAAAGCACTTAGCACCTTGTTAGCGGCTATGTTACAAATAGTAGATAATGACGGTCTCATCAAGCCAGGAACGTCCTGCAGGGCCACACCCAGCAGGCTTGTGGATCCCAGAGGGATGTGCATGCAAATTACCTGTGGTTTGTCTCAGTGCTGATTCTAGGGCCCTATCCCCTGTCCTGGGAAGGGGCCTTAGAATCTGTATTTGTATTATGTGCCATAAGAGGCTCTGACAAACATCAAAGTTTGCAGCAATGTGTTTTCTTAGTGCAGCACAGAGGCTCTGTGGTCAGACCGACCCACTTCCTCCCCTAAACAAGCTGTATGACCTTGAGCAAATTACTTAAGCTTTCTTGCCTCCAGTTCTCAGCTGTAGAAAGGTTATAATAATCTCCACTTCATAGCATTATTGTAAAATAAATGTAGGGAAAGCATTTGCCAAAGTGCCTGGCACACCATAAGTTCTTGATAGATAGTCGCTAAAATCCAAGCAAAATGCAGCCTTCATCCCTCATTAGTCTTAATTGAAAACATTACTATTATTAAGCCCTTCCTGAGCTAATAAAAGGTTCTGGTCTTTGTTTCCCATTCAGTGTCAACTGAAACACTGAGTTTATCTTTTTAGATACAGTTGTTTAAGACTGCTATTTACTGATTAAGAAAAACATAGGCCAAATGAATTTTTGTTGTTGGTACAGTTGGCAGCCATGAACACCCTCGTCTTCTTGGGTCTTTGCAGAGGGGGACATTCAGACGCTGTGCCTCTGGAATCATGCTTGGCTAGATACAAGAGATTAAGTACAAATGGAAATTTTTTCATCCCACTTTCTGCTTTGCAAAGTATTTGACTTTAACATTGTCTGTAGGAGGCAATTCTGGTTATTTTTACCTGTCTGATTGATGGCTGGCAACATGGAAATTTGTTTTAATTCTAGATTTCTAAGATGTTGAGCCTAACAGGGGAGTTAACTCTTTTGGTTCAGGGAGGATGGGTCCAAGCCATCGTTGGCCTTGGGCTCCAATGGCTCAGGATCCCCCAGCTGATAAGGATACACGTGGGTTTCTCTCTCTCTCTCTCTCTCTTTACGGCCCAGGTACCATTACTATGGCATTGCAGTGAAGGAAAGCTCCCAATATTATGATGTGATGTATTCCAAGAAAGGAGCCGCCTGGGTGAGCGAGACAGGCAAGAAAGAAGTGAGCAAGCAAACGGTGGCGTATTCACCCCGGTCCAAACTTGGAACATTGCTGCCAGAATTTCCGAATGTCAAAGATCTAAATCTACCGGCCAGTCTGCCAGAGGAGAAGGTGAGCACGCCTGCAGGACTGCTGGAGTGGGTGGTTTCTGTCTCTCTCTCACAATCACACCACACCCACACACACCACACCCACACACACCACACCCACACACACCACATCCACACAAACCACAACCACACACACACCCCACAACCACACACATCACATCCACACACACCACAACCACACACACACACACCGCAACCACACACACAACACACATACACCACACACACACACCATACTCACATACATCACTCATACATGCCACACTCACATACACCACACTCACACATACCACACTCACATACACAACACTCACACACACCACACCCACATACACCACACTTTTACACACTTTTATTGCAAAATAGTGAGTTTAAAAGTATAAGGATAGAAATCTGAATCAAGTTGGTCCATTAGTTATGACAAAGGTAGCATCCCAAAGCAAGATGTTAATAGTAGAGGTAATGGGGTATGAGGTATACAGAAGCTGTCTGAACTACCTTCACAACTGTCCTGCAAACCCAACCCTATTCTAAAATAAAATGTTTACCTCTCTCCCTATCCAACTTGTCTACCTACCTACCCATCTGCGATGCTGCACTGGTCTCATTTCATAGGGGAGGGCCCCCTCCTCTGCATAGATTTTTCACAGGATTAAGTTTATTTTCCCATGTGCTGCAGAGGATGTGGTGACCTCCACTCCCACAGACAAAGAAGATTTTAAAGGTGGTAGTGATTCAGAGAGTTTGGGCCTTGGCGTTGGGGAGAAATAATTGGAAACACCAATCTGGAGACTCTCTCCCAGGTGACCCCATCCTAAGCGATCTTTTTTTTTATGGGAGTATAGTTGCTTTATAATGTGTTTCTGAAGTGACTCAGATAGATGTATACATATATCCCCTGGTGTTTTTTTATCTTCTTCCTGTTTAGGTCATCATAGAAGCATTAAGTAGAGTTCCCTCTGCTATACAGCATAATGCATCTATCTTGATGTGACCCAGGGTACCAGCAGGTGTTGAGTTTCTACATATCACACTGGAATGCAGTGATGAATGAGACTTGATTCTTGCTGTCAGGAAGCTTACAGTCAAGCCAGGGAGACAGATGCTTGTACAATCAAACTAAGTTTGTATGAAACGTATATCTATGTTCTCAAACAAAAAGAATAAATAAATCCTTATTTTTCTCAAATTTGATTTTTTTCTCAGCAAACTTCCTGTACCATCGCTTTAAATTTCTTGGGAAAGTGAAGCTAGAGATGCAATTCTTTTGCTAAGCAGATTCCAGAGAATTTCCAAATGTCTTTTTTGTGATTTTGGCAAAAGCACCTCTTCTTATAGATATAGGCTGGATGTTAACTTTTCAATATCTCAGCTGATGAGAATTTAATCCAGTAGCCCTTACTGAACTCTGTCTACAATGTGTCAGACACTGAGCTAAATGCTTGATACACAAGCATGAATAATATGCTGTTTTTATTGGTATTTTCCCAAAATCCACAATTTCAGGGGGTAGACATGGGGCAAAAAGAGAAACCTGTTCTTTCTGTACAACAGGGTGAGTGCTCTGAGAAACATGCAGGTGCTATGGAGCACAGAGGAGGGAGCTGAGGGAAATGAGTTTCACTGGGACCTTACAAGATGCATAGGAGTTAGGCAAATTTCATCCCCTCGACAGAGAATAAATGACTTGAAATTCCAAAGGCAGCAGTAATGTGTATTAATGTATGCTTTTATTGTTGATCCTTCCCCACCCCCGCAGGTTTCTACCTTTATTATGATGTACAGAACACACTGTCAGAGAATACTGGACACTGTAATAAGAGCCAACTTTGATGAGGTAGGTCAATAAGTGTTAGGCTGTGAATACTCTGCATTAAAATATTATATTACAATAACACTAGCTTTGACTGTTTTCCAGGTCTCTAGAAGCCCTTGATGTACATTAGCTCCCTGGATCCTCAGTGATCCCAGGAAGCAAGCACTATCATTAGCCCCATTTTGCAGATTTTCTATGTGGGCAGCGGCTAGCATGGCTTTTTCCTTGTTCTAATGAGTGAACTACATCCTGCCCAGTTGGCCTACTGGGAACCCAGTTTTGTCAAGGTATCATTATGCCAGAATTATACATTCAGAAAAACTAAAGGAAAGCTTGTCTATATTTTGGGTTTAACCTTTTCCTGAGGCTCATCTGCTTCAGTGCATTTGGAACTGATTACCCTCCGTTCTCAAGTTCTGGTCCCCATGTCCATCTAACACTGCCCGTAGGGCCATCTTTGAATACAAACAGTGTGAGGATTTAATTTTTATTTTAAAATATTATAGTTAAAGAATGGAGAGAAGAAATGAGAGGATAGAAGCAATGGTTATATAAACAGAGACAATAAAATATTCTTGTCTAAAATGCCATCCGAAAGAACCTTCCAAAAGGATGGCAGGAAACTACACATTTCACCCCATAACCTGAGGCCATTCTGTTTAAAGAAAATGCCTTTCAAACAAAAACAAAAACAAATAAAACCACCTGGGATCAGATGTGGACATTGAATCTGAGGGAAGATAACCGAGACTCTGGGCTTCCGGGATAGCTCAGCTGGTCAAGAATCTGCCTGCAAAGCAGGAGACCCCAGTTCGATCCCTGGGTTGGGAAGTTCCCCTGGAGAAAGGATAGACTACCCACTCCAGTATTCTTGGGCTTCTCTGGTGGCTCAGACAGTAAAGAATCTGCCCACAGTGCAGGAGACATGGGTCAAATCCCTGGGTTGGGAAGATTCCTTAGAGGAGGGCATGGCAGCCCACTCCAGTATTCTTGCCTGGAGAATCCCCATGGACAGAGGAGCCTGGGGGGCCATAGGGTCACAAAGAGTCGGACGTGACTGAGTGACTGAGCACAGCACAACCTAAGCTTTAAAGGGGCTACAAGAATCTGTTGGTGGTGAAAAAATGCCTGAGATTTCCTGTTTTAGAGTGGGGGGTTTGTGTGCTGCTGGAGATGGAGGGGACAGGATGAGGTAAGGCAGTGAAGACTTGCTGAGCACTTGCTGGTGCCTGTGCGGCCCCTTGTACTGCCCCCTCTGGAGCCTGCTGCAAGCAGTGGTGCCCCCGTATGTGAGCTCTCACTTGATTCACAGACACAGCTCCAGAAGAGGGGGCCATGTGTTGATCGAGTAGGACTCTTCTTCCTGCTCTTGACTTTCAGCCACTAGGTTTTTAAATCTCCCAAATTCCTTCTGTGACCATTTAAGTGGATTTTTTTTTTTGTCTTAAAGAAAGAAAGCTCATTGCTTTCTCTCATATTGTGGTTTGGCTATGTCTTACATGTCAAAGAACCCTGAGATCTGGGCAAATCATGACTCATGATTGGTTAAGACAACACTGGCGTCTGTAACACACAAGCCCCAAGTCTCAACACAATTTGACAAGACATGTCACAGTCCAATGTGGACGCCCTCGATTGGATGGCTGGTTGCTGGGGATGGTTCAGGGACCCAGGCTCCTCCTACCTTATGGCTGTAGCCTGCCCTAGAGTCTTGGCATCCTCTTTTTCAGCTGGTGGATCAGGGAAAATGATTACAGGGAAGACATCCTCCCTTCTTGAACGTGTTGGCCCAGAGATAGGATGCATCACTTTTGCCCATATTCCATTGGCAAGCGCTGGTCTCATGGCACTCCCCCACCCCCCTCTGCTCCTGTAAGGGGAGCTGGGGCGTGCGGTTCCTCTCTGGGGAGCAGCTTATTTACTAGCGGAGATCTAGTGCTCCCTCTCTGCCACAGGTACTCACAACAAAACTGGTGATGGTCCTCGCTTACCATTCAAAACTTATCAAAACTTACTCATCGTCTCCCTTCACTGCGTTCGGTTTCTTAATTCTGACACTTATTGGGCATCGAATGACTTATACACTGCTAGATCCCAGGAATGGGGTGATAAGATAAGCCTCAAAGGGAAAAAAGTCATGCATACCAGTAACTCTGGAGAAGGGAATGGCAACCCACTCTAGTATTCTTGCCTGGAAAATTCCATGGACAGAGGAACCTGGCAGGCTGTAGCCGGTGGAGTCACAAAGAGTTGGATACAACTGAGAAACTCACACACAACAGCAGTTAGGATGCAGAATATATGGTGAGAGGTCCAGAAGCCTTGTGAGGGCTTGAGTGTTCCTGTGGGAGAAGGGCCAGACTTGGAGCTTAGGCTTGGATTCAAGATGTGGCTCAATTCCTCATCCTAGGAATGAAGATAGGAACTGCCTATCCGGTTCACAGGATTGTTGGGAGGAGGAGATGAGACAATGCCTGGTAAAAGGTCATACAAATGCTTGCTTTTATCAGATATGTTAATCAAAGAATTAAGGGAGATCACACAGTTGGTTAGATATTTGTCACCTAACACTGCTGGTCCAGTATTCTTTCCACCCCACTGGCAGGGGTATTTGGTGGCTGTTTTTGAGGTGGCTGATGAAAATGTGGTTGATTCTACCCAAACACAAAAAGAATGAAAGGGGATATTTTACCTCTGATGAGAATGGCTTTTTCCCCTACAGCTGAGAGAAGTCATCAGTAAATAGATGGTGGATGTCTCTGGTACATTTTGATGATATAGTTTGTTTCAGATCTTCAAGATCTTTAATATCCGTTGAGGTCACAATGTATGCTTGTATCACAGTCTTAAATTACCTTGTTTCCTTGTTCATTGTTTGTCTCCTGCTACCAGAACACAAGCCCTTAAGGGCAGGGACCTTGTTTACTACTGTATCCAGGTCAGCTATACTCTCAGGCTCTCAGTAAATATTCTTGGGTGGGTGAGTAGATGGACTGATGGATGATGGATGATGGAAAACCTCCACAGACTTACAGCATTATCAGCAGAGTGCAAAGAAGCCAACTCTGCACATAGGGGACTTCCTGCAAAGCCTTCTCCAAACTACATTGCACAAAGAGTTGTAAAATCAGATAGCCCCGTATTTGAGTCTCAAATCCACCACTTACCAGCCTGTGACCTTGAGAAATGTACTTAACCTCTGTGAGCCTCAGTTTCTTTTGCTGTAAAATGGAGGTAATAGCTATATCTACCTCATAGTAAAATTGTGATAATTACATGAAAATTGTATAGAGTATCTAATTTCAAACTCAGAGCATAATAACTGCTAGCTATTGTTTTGTCAAGTTCCTTTTAACACTGTAGCAATTAAGTACCCATGACTCGAAATCATCAGATAAATTTCCACAAGAGGCCAATATACCAGGAATAAAGTAAGTATGGACATGGAAAAGAAATAGAAAACTTACCTAGGTATTGCTAAGGAAATCACCTTCTGATGCTTTATTGAGCAGAGAGGAAAAAGGCTGAGAATTCAAGGGACAAAAGTAGATAATCCAGAAAACTTGTTTTAAATAATCATTTTCAATCATTTACCTGTGATTCACCATTTTTGCTTGCAAGGAGTAAGGAGAACTTTTTCTAATTATGTTTCCATTTGTTAAATGCCTTCATGATGCCTGGCATTTTATAAATAATCTTATTTCATCCTGCTGCTGCTGCTGCTGCTGCTGCTAAGTCGCTTTAGTCGTGTCTGACTCTGTGCGACCCCAGAGACGGCAGTCCACCAGGCTCCCCCATCCCTGGGATTCTCCAGGCATGAATACTGGAGTGGGTTGCCATTTCCTTCTCCAATGCATGAAAGTGAAAAGGGAAAGTGAAGTCGCTCAGTTGTGCCCGACTCTTAGCGACCCCATGGATTGCAGCCCACCAGGCTCCTCTGCCCATGGGATTTTCCAGGCAAGAGTACTGGAGTTGGGTACCATTGCCTTCTCTGTATTTCATCCTACTAATAGGTAAACATCATCTCCATTTTGCTAAAGTTGATAACTCTCTTTTTTACATAATTATTTAGTCCCAAGCTCCAGATTGAACTGACTTGCCATCTAACATAACATGGCCTAATCAGAGCTCTGACTTTCCACCCTAAATCTGTTTTTCCCGTCTTAGATAGCCACTACCACACATCCAACTGGTCAAGCCACAAACCTCAATTCTTCATATCTAGTCTATCAGAATGTCCTGTTGGCTCCACTTCCTGATAAGAACACTGCGTCTGTTCATTCCACACCTGACTTCCAAGTATCAGCCCTTGAGCTTTGCAGTGTTTTCCCTCCTTCTGAGGAACCAGCCCGTCGGACATTGTTGTTGTTCAGTTGCCCGGTTGTGTCCGGCAGACATTGCTGCTGCTGCTGCTAAGTCGCTTCAGTCGTGTCCGACTCTGTGGCACCCCAGAGACGGCAGCCCACCAGGCTTCCCTGTCCCTGGGATTCTCCAGGCAAGAACACTGGAGTGGATTGCCATTTCCTTCTCCAATGCATGAAAGTGAAAAGTGAAAGTGAAGTCGCTCAGTTGTGCCTGACTCCTAGCGACCCCATGGACTGCAGCCTACCAGGCTCCTCTGTCCATGGGATTTTCCAGGCAAGAGTATTGGAGTGGGGTGTCATTGCCTTCGCCGCCGGCAGACATTAAATGCTCTTAAATGCAGAGTAGGAAGAGAGATTGAAACTGGATAAGACGGCATCTACAAATGCTGCTCCAGTGACAGAACTGACGGCGGTTCTCAGTGCCAGTTGGACAGACTTGAAAAAGACAGATGGCTGCTCGTGCAAGTGATCCTCTACAGATTTGTTTTAATGTACACAGTCGCTGATGCTTTCCAGAATTTCTGCTGGAAACTGACTCATAAAAAGAGAGTAGGGCTACATGCAAGGAGAACTTAGAAAGACAAATGAATTCAGAATCTACCAAATATTAGGAATCAACTGGGCAGTGCTTCTTATTCAGAGTTGGAAGGGCAGGCAGGGAAGTCCAGGACCTGGCCAGAGGCCAATGTCCCGGGATGAGATGGGATCTGGGGACAGCCAAGGGTTGTCTGGAGGGTGAGTACCTTGTCTAAGAGATGCGGCTATTTTCAGGCCCAGGCCAGCTAATAGCCATACGTTATCCCAATGACAATAAGAGCCTTGATAGGTGAGCAGAGCCACCGTGGGGATCCTGGCTGGGTGATGCTCAGAAACTTAGGCGAGGGTGTCTCAAGTGTTTATGGCCGTGCAGGGATTTCTTGGGGCTTCCCAGGTGGCACTAGTGGTAAAGAACCCACCTGCCAATGAAGGAGACATAAGAGATGCGGGTTTGATCCCTGGGTTGGGAAGATCCCCTGGAGGGGGTCATGGCAGCCCACTCCAGTTCTTATCTGGAGAATCCCATGGACAGAGGAGCCTGGCGGGCTATAGTCCGTAGGGTCACAAAGAGTCAGACACGACTGAAGTGACTTAGCGCATATGCATGCACTGATTTCTTATGCCTGGAAGTGGTAGTGCCTCCATAATATAGAAATAGTAATAGAATTTAACATTTATTAGGCATTTAGTATGTGCCAATCACTATAATAAGTACTTTTATAGGAGTCTTTACCAAAATCTGGTTGATACTATTTTAATTCCCATGTCACTGATAAAGAAACTGAGGCATAGAGATATTACCCCTCTAGCTGGTAGTGGGGACTTAAAGGCAGTCTTCACTCATCTGATTTTTAGTTGTTGTTGATTTTAATTTTCAGTCTGGTTGAAAACTTTGCCATATTTTCACTGTCATGTGATTAACAGAACTGTGACTTGAGTTTTAGAGTGTACAAACCTGACCTCATTCACCTTGATCATGTTTTTGGCAATTAACCATTTTCCCTCTAGGAAGTCAGGGGGCATGCTTTTCTCTCCATTCCTCATCCATCAAGCCCCCCATCCAGTGTTTGCACTGAGAAGTCCAGCCAGGCCACGGGCATCAGGACAGTCTGTTCACCTGAGACTGAGCTGATGTCACCAGGCTGGGGTCAGAGGTAACCTGTAAAAAGGAAAGCGAGACCCCACTCCTAATGAGGGCTTGAAGGACATCTGCAGGTTTCCAGGGAGGGGCCAGAAAGCTGGGAGGCAAGGAGAGCCATAGGTCTCGGGAATGGGATACAAGTCCAGTTACCAAGAGAAGAGCAAAGTAGCCATGGGATTGATTTATGGAAAGATAGGCAGACTTGCGCTCTATCTATCCATTTCCTGACTTGCTGTCTGGCTTTGGACAAATAAGTTAATCTCTACAAGAAGGGAGCATCTATCCTCAGCTGTAGTATCAATTGAGAGAAATTCTGCTAAGTTTCTAACATATAATAGCACTCAATAAATACATAATGCTGACACCAATAATTACACCACCTCCAAAGTGTTAGATTCAAGTACTGAATTACTTCCTGCTTTGGATCAAGATTGACTTATAGAACCTGGGATATAGGCAGTGATATGCATGGGGTTCTGGAGTGCCTATCTGTGGAGGAAAGAATGATACCTGGTCTAGGAACCAAATTGAGCTTGTAAGAATTCACAGCAATTCAGTTATTTCTTTGCTAACCTTAAGATGAGTCATTCCTCAATGTTAGTTGTGTCTGACTCTTTGTGACCCTATGGACTGTAGCCCTCCAGGCTTCTTTGTCCATGGAATTCTCTAGGCAGGAACATGAAATGGTGTGCTGTGCTTAGTTGCTCAGTTGTGTCCGTCTCTTTGCAACTTCGTGGACTGCAGCCCACCAGGTTCCTCTGTTCATGGGGATTCATCAGGCAAGAATACTGTAATGGGTTGCCATACCTTCCTCCAGGGGATCTTCCCAACCCAGTGATCGAAGCCAGGTCTCTCGCATTGTAGGCGGATTCTTTACCGACTGAATCTCAAGGAGAGCCCACAGAGTGGGTAGCCTATCCCTTCTCCAGGGGGCCTTTCCAACCCAGGGATCAAACCTGGGTCTTTACATTGCAGGTGGATTCTTTACTATCTGAGCCACCAAGGAAGCCCCTTGAAAATGTTATTATATGCACTAAGTAAACATCCTCAACTCTGTCCATTCACTTCCTTTGTCTTGTCCCACCCCTCCACCCCCTACCCGGCTCTCTCACTGACCTCCAACTCACACCCTGGAAGATAGAGGTGTAGGGGCCTGCTATCCTGGTATTTACAACAATAATTCCATTTTGAGTACCTACTAGATTTCTGTCTGTTGCTAGTGGTTAGAGTTGTGGGTTGGGGGGTTGTCATAGCTTACTGTCCAGATATCACCATCTAGCATCCCGTAATAACACCAGCCAGCCAAGGCTGCACCAAAGGCTCTTTGAGAAAATGGTGGAATCTGGATACAAAGAGGCCCTTGCAGTTTATCAGTTTGGGGGGCACATGTGCATCAGGAGACTTCAGTTTGTAGCACCTACTCTCTTTCCTCCTAGACATATTCCTTTTACCAGCAGCTCATCACTGTTCTCTTCCTTTCCAGAACTCCTTGGGGCCCCCAGGGCACCAACAGGCCCAAAGAGTAGTTCTAGTGCTCCAAGCTTTTTAGAAGCCATGTCCCACTTTCCCTTTCTTAACCTTTTTACGCAGACCCCAGTAAGTATGAAGGTGCCAATGGGGTGACAAGCTACTTCTCTCTCCCAGGGCAGAGCAGACCCCAGGCTGCCAGGCCAGGTGCTCCTCCAGCAGGGGGCATGCACACAGATGGCCAGGGTCAGGACTTGGGATGGGAGGACCTTCCAAAGCTCCTAATCCACCCCAGGCTGAGAGCCTCTGCGTCTGCAGGGGGAGCAGAGAAGAGCACTGTGGACCGGAGTGGCCTTAACCAAGTCCCCAGGCTCTGCTGGGAGGGCCCTGTGTAACCTCATGGTTCTTCTCTCTGTGGGTCAATACAGGTTCAAAGTTTCCTTCTGCACTTTTGGCAAGGAATGCCGCCCCACATGCTGCCTGTGCTGGGCTCCTCCACGGTGGTGAACATCGTCGGCGTGTGCGACTCTATCCTCTACAAGGCTATCTCCGGAGTGCTGATGCCCACCGTACTGCAGGCGCTACCTGACAGGTGGGCACGCTTTTTCTCCTATCCCCGTGTGGCAGGTCCTCGGCCATTTCTCAGTTATGGAAAATAACTGTGCGTCCTTTGGGGTCCTCCCTTGTAAAGATAATTCATTTCGTTGTTGCTGTTCACTTGCTGTCATGTCTCACTCTTTGCAACCCAATAGGCTGCCACACACCAAGCTCCCCAGTCCTCTTATCTCCTGGAGTTTGCTCAAGTTCATGTCCATTGAGTCAGTGATGCTATCTAACCATCTCATCCTCTGCCGCCCCCTTCTCCTTGTGTCTTCAATCTTTCCCAGCATCAGGGTCTTTTCCGATGAGTCAGTTCTTCGCATCAGATGGCCAAAGTACTGGAGCTTCAGCTTCAGCATCAGACCTTCCAATGAATATTCAGGGTTGATTTCTTTTAGGATTGACTGGTTTGATCTCCTTGCTGTCCAAGGGATTCTCAAGAGTCTCCTCCAGCACCACAATTTGAAAGCATAAATTCTTCAGCACTCAGCCTTCTTTATGGTCCAACTCTAAAGTCTGTACATGACTACTGGAAAAATCACAGCTTTGACTGTACAGATCTTTGTTGGTAAATGATGTTTCTGCTTCTTGCTACACAGTCTAGGTTTGTCATAGTTTTTCTTCCAAGGAGCAAGTGTCTTTTAATTTCATGGCTGCAGTAACCATCTGCAGTGATTTTAGAGCCCCTCCCCCCCAAAAATATCTGTCATTACCTCCACTTTTTCTATTTGCCATGAAGTGATGGGACCAGAGGTCATGATCTTAGTTTTCTGAATGTTGAATTGTAAGCCAGCTTTTCCACTCTCCTCTTTCCCTCTCATCAAGAGGATTTTCAGTTCCTTTATGCTTTCTGCCATTAGACTGGTATCGTCTGCATATCTGAGATTATTGATATTTCTCCTGGCAATCTTGATTCCAGCTTGTGAATCATCCATTCTTGCATTTAGCATGATGTACTCTGGATAGAAGTTAAATAAGCAGGGTGACAATATACAGCCTTGACATACTTCTTTCCCAATTTTGAACCACTCCCTTGTTTCATGTCTGGTTCTAACTGTTGCTTGCTTCTTGACCTGCATACATGTTTCTCAGGAGGCAGATAAGGTAGTCTGATATTTCCCATCTCTTTAACAATTTCCCACAGTTTGTTTGGATCCACACAGTCAAAGGCTTTAACATAGTCAATGAAGCAGAATTGGACTTTAAATTTTAAAGTATAAGACATTAAATTTTATTTATATTTTTAAATATAAGTAAAAAAGTTTAATATTTTAAACCACTTGTACCTTTCAAAACTTTCCTGTGGTCCAGTGGTTGGGACTTCACTTTCCAGTACAGTGGATGTGGGAGCTTCCCTGGTTGGGGAGCTAAGACCCCACTTGCCGTGCAGCCTGAAAACAAAGACATAAAACAGAAGCAGTATTGTAACAAATTCTATAAATACTTTAAAAAATGGTCCACGTCAAAAAAAATCTTATAAAGCAAGATACAAAACATTAAAAAATTCAAAAAGTATGACATGGTACACAGTGAAACGTCTCTCCGTTCTATTCTTCTTCCCCAGACACCCAGGTCCCCTCCCACAAAGCATCAAATAGAAACATTTTCTTGCGGGGGGGGGGGGGGGGGCGGGGGGCATTCAGATCTGCTATTAACATGTAACCAGTGCATGACATATACTTTTTAAATTAAATTAAATTTTTAATTGGAGGATAGTTACTTTATAATATGTTTTTGTCATACATCAACATGAGTCAGCCACAGGGATACATATCCATGTCCTCTCCCTCTTAAACTTCCCTCCCAGCTCCCTCCCCATCCCACCCCTCTAGGTTGTCAGAGAACACCAGCTCTGGGTTCCCTGTATCATACAGCGAATTCCCACTGGCTGTCTGGTTTACAACTGGTAATGTATTTGTTCCAATACTACTCTCTCAAGTCTTCCTACCCTCTCCCTCCCCGACTGTGAGCAGTCAGTTCTTTATGGCTGTGTCTCCTTTGCTGATGTGCGAATAAGTTCATCTGTACCATCTTTCTAGATTCCATATATATGCGTTCATATACAATATTTGTTTTTCTCTTTCTGACTGACTTCACTCTGTATGGGCTTCCCTTGTGGTTCAACTGGTAAAGAGTCTGCAACATGGGAGACCTGGGTTCAATCCCTGGGTTGGGAAGATCCCTGGAGAAGTGAAAGCCTACCCACTCCAGTATTCTTGCCTGGAGAATTCCATGGATAATCGATGGGGTTGCAAAAAGTTGGACATGACTGAGCAACTTTCACTCACTTCACTCTGTGTAATAGGCTCTCGTGACACCCTATATATGCTGTTCTGTACCTTGTTTCTAAAAGGAACAAGTCTTGAAGACTGTGTTGGACAGCTTCTGTGCCCCTGCAGAGGAAGGCTCCGCTGTGTTCTGTGCCGCCTTCTGCCCTGTGAGGTGCAGCGGGGCAGGGTAGACTGTGTGGAGCAACTTATGGGGCTCCATTTCCCTTTGGCTTCCAGCTCAGATCAGCCAGTGTGAAGGTTGGGGTCAGCAGGGAGGTCAGAAGGAGGGAGAAGAGTGAAGTCAGGAGACTGCCTCTCTGCCTGCCTCCCTGTGAGGTCACCTCTGGCTGGCCACGTCCTCCTTGGGGCTCTGCACCCCTTCAGGCAGCCTCTCTCTCCCTCCACGCTGTCCTTTGGGTGTGAGGTGGGTGACAGCCTGTTGGCCCTAAACCCGGGTTGCTGCAGTCACCCTTATGGGTTCACCTATGCCTATCCATGCCTTTATGACTTGTCCCCTGTAAATAAACTCCACTATTTTGAGTGGCATCTGTTTCCTGTTGGGACTGTTACAGAGAGCATTCTATATCCACCTATGATGAGGTTTGTTTTTTTCTTCTTTCTTAACACCTGCATATCATGCCTTTGTGCTGAGTTTAATTTTTGTCTTCATGTTTCCAGTCTTGTCCCACTACTCTACAGTGCTATGATGAATAATGTTCTCAGTACATTCTTTTATACAGTGCAGTTTGTTAGTTTCCTAGGGCTGCAATAACAAAAAGTACTGCAAACTGGGTAGTCTGAAAAAAAATATATATATGCCTCACAGTTCTGAAGGCTGAAAGTCTGATATCAGGGTGCTGTCAGGGTTGCTTCCTTGGGCTTCCCAGGTGGTGCTGGTGGTAAAGAACCCACCTGACAATGCAGGAGACAGAAGAGACGTAAGTTTGATTCCTGGGTTAGGAAAATTCCCTGGAGAAGGGCATGGCTACCCACTGCAGTATTCTTGCCTAGAAAGTCCCATGGACAGAGGAGGCTGGCAGGCTACAGTCCATGGGGTCGCAGAGTTGGACACAGCTGAAGCAACGTGGCGCACATGCACACACAGGGTTGGTTCGTTGCAGAGCCCGAGAGAAGATCTGTCCCACACCTCTCTCCCAGCTTCTGATGGCCACCATCAGTCCTGGGCACTCCTCGGTTTGCAGCTGCACCACTCATCTCTGCCTCCATCTTCACACTGACCCCCACTCTATGTCTCACTGTCTCTTGTAAAGACATTTGTCATTGGATTTAGGGCCCACCCAGTTAATCAAAGGTTTCATCCTAAGATTCTTAATTTAATCACATCTCTAAAAACCCTTTTATCAAATAAGGTCAACTTACTGGGTTCCAGTGGACTTATTTTGGGGGAAACAACCCTTCATCCTACTGCATAGAGTATACATGCAGGATCAATTCCTAAAGGGCTCAATTCCTAATTCAAAGCCTATGTGACTTAAACTTTTCTCAGTGAAGTTTTAATTTGCATTTATCTTATTATGAATGGCATTAAATTATTGCATTAGTCTATCTTTTCTTCACAGATTTAAGGTGCCTCCTATTTTATGTAGTAAATGTGATATGTTATATATATTGGTACTATTTCTAGCTTTCCTAGTCTATACCATTTATATTGCTGAATATTCATGCTCTATGCTTCCCAGGTGGCGCTAGTGGTAAAGAACCCAGCTGCCAATGCAGGAGACAAAAGAAACGTGGGTTCAATTTCTGGGTTGAGAAGATCCCCTGGAGGAGGGCATGGCAACCCACTCCAGTATTCTTGCCTGGAGAATCCCGTGGACAGAGGAGCCTGGCACTCTATAGTCTACGGAGTCACAAAGAGTTGGACACGACTGAAGTGACTTAGTATGCACCCACGCACATTCATGCTTCAGGGTCACGCTATCTTTAAGCTTTGTGCTTTTTCTTTTTTTTCTCTTGAAATACAGAATTTTATTTAGAAACTGTTTAAAAATAGAAAAGAAAAAAAAAACCCTGTCAAGAAAGACCAGGTGGAAAATGGGTTCCCAAGAAAATGGAATTTTAGGGCAACAAAAGTCTAAAAGGCCACAAAAGAGAAATAGCACCACTGTTATTTGAACAATGGCTAGTTACTTGCATTTTTTGGCATTGTTAATCACTGAATCTGGGTTTTCCTCTGAATTCCACACAGAGCATGCACTACACAACAATTTTATCATACAATACCTGCTTGCTACACACATTTCAGGACAAGCTACCACCAGAAACAAATCAATACAAATACATCAGGAGCTGAGCAGTCTCGGTAGTGGGTGACACACACATTGCAGAATTCTGCCAAACAAAGGAACTGAGTCGGCTGTGAGCAAAGCAAGTGAGGGGGTTAAGGAATGAAATATTTTAAATATTAATAATTAATTCAGACATGGTACTCTATTTTCTGCAAAAGAAAATTAACATTTAGTAACACGCTAACATTTGTTTTATCTCCAAAGAGATTAGTGCACTGGGAAAGTATTCCAATAACAGTGGAGGGCTGTGGACAGCAGGTACCGAAAACAGCCTTGTGTTTTTAAATGTATTTTAATATTTGATAGGCTAGCTCCTCATACTTACTTTCTTTTGTAGAATTTTCCTCTTATTGTCAACACAGTGGCATGGTGGTTTTAAGTGTTTGTGTGTGCATGTACGTACATATTGAATATATGTACATATTTAAAACTTGTCAGTTAGAAATGCATACTCTGTTTTTAGGGGTGAAATGATACAACATCTTGAATTTGCTTAAAACACTCTAGAAAAGAAAGAGTAGCATGTTATAAATCAAACCGGCAAAATGTCTCTAATTATTCATGCTGGGTCATGGGTATTTGGAGGTTTAAAGTTTTTCATAATAAAAGTATTAAAAGCAAAACTTAACAGAAAGTAGAGTGCCCACTGAAATAGAAAACACAAGAAAAGAACCAGGTATGATGGGGAAATAATGAATTCTGTTTGAACGTGCTTAGTTAGATGAATCTTTGAGGGCTTTGAAATGGCGGTGTCCCCGGGGCTGCCCACCCCATCCCTGAGTTGCTGCTTTCAGTGACTCCTAATGGTTGCAGTCAAAACACCATCAGAGATCATAAGACTCTGTAGGGCCCTGCAGGGAGGACTGTGGCCTGTACTGTAGGGAACACATGAAGCCCTTTGTTGCTGTTGTTGTTTAGTTGCTAAGTTGTGTCTGACTCTTTTGCAGCCCCCATGGACTGTAGCCTGCCTGCCAGGCTCCTCTGTCCATGGAATTTCCCAGGCAAGGATGCTGGAGTGGTTGCCATTTCCTTCTGCAGGAAATCGTCCCGACCCAGGGATCGAACCCACATCTCCTGCATTGGCAGGTGCATTCTTTAACCGCTGAGCCACCTGGGAAACCCATGAGGTGCTAACCATGTGTCATTCCTCTTTCTAGCTTGACTCAGGTGATTCGGAAGTTTGCTAAGCAGCTGGATGAGTGGCTAAAAGTGGCTCTCCATGACCTCCCAGAAAATTTGCGAAACATCAAGTTTGAATGTAAGTACTAAGTTTGGAAGCAGAGGGGAAGCGAGGGTAACACTTTAGTACCAGGTATTTTATACAGGTTGTTAATAAAATAATAAGAGCTAACAATTTACTGGTGCCTACAAAGCACTGAGTACTATGCTTAGCACTTTCCATGCATTAATTTAGTTGATCCTTACAAAATGTTTATTACAGGTGGCACACCTCTCCTTTACAGAAAATGAAACAGGCTCAGAGACAGAGTCAGCGGCAGAGGGAGGTCTGTCTGTCTGATGTCCATGTTTCTGTTGCCACCTCCACACTTTTTATTCTAGTTAGTCCTCACTCACTCGCTGATGTAGAAAACAATATCCCTCTTCTGCTGATGAGGCTCAGAGAAGCAAAGAACATTTCCCAAAGCTACACAGCCACATAGCTGGTAATTAGGGGCCAGAAGTTGAACTCATATCTTTCTGACCCTAAAACTGAGATTTCCCCGAAGCTCCTGCCCACAAAATGGGGCTAACAGGAGATGAAAAACAGCTTCAGGGGTCCACATATTTAATTCTCTGCCTAAGGGGAAAGCAAAATTAATATTTCTCACAGGGTATTGGGACTATGGATCTTTTCTCTGACAAGCGTCACCCCTCAGTCCCCAGTAATCATTTTGCCTGAGAAAACTGGGCAGGCAATTGTGTGTCCATACTTGTGGGAAGTCTCACGTGCGATTAAGTAAAGATGAAATGATTTTAAGCAAAACAAAGTTTTGAGGTATATGTTTCTTAGAGCTCCATTTGAAGACAGCTTGCCATTCTTGCCCGAAATAAGTGCCAGCAAGAAAAATGAAGGAGATCAAATTACCTTCTCTCCACAGGCAAAGGGGGCCCTTTCAGACTCCCTTTGAGGCCGCCTGCCGTGCCCATCACCTATTGATAAAGCCCGCTTTATTTCACGGCTCTCAGTTCTTTTCTTTTCACGAGCACTAAATTCCACATCACAAAGTTAAAGAAAAAGTAATTAAGGAGAAGGATTAACGATTGATCGCCCTGGAAAATTAGAAGTTCATCTGTCCCCCCACCCCACCCACCTACCCCTCATTCCTCCACCCCACGCCCTATTTTTCCAACCAAGCTGGCTCTGAGCACAAATTGGAATAATCCCAGAGAAATTTCTGATTGTTTCTTGACCAGTTCAGAAATTAATGAGAAGAATGCCCCATGCCCATTTTAATTATGCTAGCAAAACAAACCTGTTGAAAGTCTGAAGCCAGGAGGTTTGTTGCACCTGCCACCTGTGGGTGCCTGGAGGCACCCGCTCTCCCCGGGGAGCCTTGGGGGTGCACTTGGAGAACTTACAAGGAGTAGAGACATACTCCTCTCCAAAGGACTCTGTAAGGACGAAGATCTCGGACTGGCATGTGGCTTGTCTGCTTCAAACTCTACAGATATAAGACCACCCCACTTCAAAGCATCAGCCTGTTATGTTAGCAGAGAACCCAGTCATCAAAACACACCAATAGGGCATGGAGACCGTTGGTTGAAAACGACAGATTGTGAATACAAAGCCATATTCAAGGTGCTGCCCAGGGTTCCATCCTAGAAGCAACCCTGCTCAATCAAGGTTTCCTAGTAGATACACTACTTTTTAAAGGGCCTTCTTCAAAGCCTCCACTCGATTCCTGCAATTATTTATGGGGAGAAGAGATTGAACTTGCAATTAGCGAAATGAAAGACAAGTAAATAATTGCTTTTACTCACGGTTGATTGACGCCACAATTTCTCACACCTGCCAGTGTGGAGTGCAGGCAACTTTGAAATATGTACCCCAAATATCGCCATCTTAGGAAATAGTTGTCCAAATGGGAGAACAGAAGAGCAGATGCAGGGTTTCATCAGCGGGTAATAGAAAATAGTGTTGGACCATGCATGAGACAAAGTTAGGCAAATAAGGAAGCTACTTTTGAAAATCGCCCCTGGAAAATCCCAGGTCAGACCATAAAGCATGCAAGTATTTCATACTCACTCTTTTCTTCTTGCAGTGTCAAGAAGATTTTCCCAAATCCTGAGACGGCAAACATCACTAAATCACCTTTGCCAGGTAGCTGTCCTGTGTTATACGTTCTAACGACGGCTAAGTCATTGCAACTGAGGGGCAAATCCACGGGAGACTCTGGAGAGGCTCCATCAGGACGTGGCTGTTTAACAGTACACTGTCATGGGACTTCTCTGGCGGTCCAGTGATTAAGACTTTACCCCCCCCAGTGCAGGGGGTCCAGGTTCTATCTCTGGTTTGGGAGCTATGACCTCACATACCTTGTGATGAAAAAACCAAAACAGAAAACAGAGGCAATATTGTAACATTCAATAGCGACTTTAAAATGGTTCCACATCAGAAAAGTCTTTTTAAAACCACTAGTACACTCTCACTATTATCTTGAATTTCTACAGATAAGGGATGGAAATGTGAGCCAATCACCAAGTGGTTTCAGCTAACATAGAAAATGATTTCTGATGTCATTTGTCCATTAACCCTTCAGATACTGTAGGTCCACCAGTTTGTGTTTTGCTTGAGTACGTCAGGGTTCCTCAGGCACTGTTGCCTTTGGGGCTGGGTGATTCTTTATTGTGGGGAGTTGTTTTGTGTATTGTAGATGTTGAGTAGCATCCCTGGCCTCTATTTACTTGATGCCAGGAAGGCCGCCCACCCCCAAGTACCACTTCAATTGCAACTGTCAAGAATGCCTTCCCCATTGCCACATGTGACCTAGGGGGGTGCAGAATCACCCCAATTTTGTTTTGCCCCAGATTTCTGTTCTTTTTAGCACAGAAGTGATATGTAGTCACTACCAAAAAAAAAAAAAAACTTATAAAGGTATGTATAGTAAAAATTAGAAGATCCCACTCTTGTTCTGTAGTTCTAACTGAAGGCATAAATCTTTGCATTTCTGTTCATTTTGCACCTCAAGGAAGCAAATCTAAGTCTGTTAAGGCAGCCCACTAACATTCATTAAAATATGAAGGACCTTAAAGCAGAGGGGACAAACTGGTGGCTACAGGTCAAATCTGGCCCTCAGATGTATGGCGTTATTTTTGTTCGACTGGCATAGGTTCAAAAATATTTTTTCATTTAGTCACTAACAGTGGAAACTAGGAGATGACAACTAAACACCCACATTTTCTGCAGAAAACTTTTAAGAGCTGCCACCCCAGAACTAATTCCCCCAGTGTAGCAAGCAGCCGGATGGGCTGAGCGTCTTCATCATCAACCCCACTTTCTCTTACGCTTGGCCCACCTCGCTCATGAGTGTCACCTGTCTGCCTTGTTTATGTGTTCGGGTCTGTAACTTCTCCCTTACACTGGTGGCTTCAGATTGGTGCTGGTTACTCAAGGTCGAGGTGGTGATGGGGGTCTCTAGTTGGAGTGGCCTGAAGGAAGGTGCCAGGCCAGGAACCAGAAAGTATAAAAGTACCCCCCAACACACACACACACACACACACACACACACACACCTCACTGTTCCAGCCCTGCCCCTGGAATAAAATGGCACAAAGGGTGATTTGGAGACCAGAGGGAGACCCTCCACACTCATGCTGTCACAGAGCCCACCCCGGGGCACTGTTCTGGGGTAGGGTAGAGCCTCACAGATGGGTGGGATTCAGGAAATAAGATGAATATTAACAAAATAAACACTGCCAGGGTTAGTTTTTAAATCCTACCTCTCTCCATCAAAAGGTTTTAGGATGGACTTGACATAAACCTGAGGGTTCCATTATATCACTAAACACGTAACATCTACCCATAAAGATCAAAAGTTTCTTGTTAAATGTTTTCTGCTAAATTTATATTGCATAGATGTGTATCTTGTTAAACAAAAACAATAATAATTTTATAATAACAAAATCAGCAATTTGATAGAAGCAAACATTTCCAGCCATTAAGGATGGTAAATTCTAGCTCATGGAAAGTCATATTCATCATGGGTATTGGGTCTTGGGAATTGTCATTTTTGTCTTTGTATCTTACATATTTATTAAATATAAAATATTTTAATGTGTGTATAGAATTAATTGATTTGAGGTATTCTTTTACAAAGGAAAAAAAGAAACATTGTCATATTTCTGAGGGTGACTGTCTTCTGGTTCTTTTCCCCAGCTTGGAAGAGACAGTCTTAGGGTCATATCAGGGAAATAGATATGGTTTTAGGACATAGAACTAGACACTTAGGAAGTGTGGAAAGGCTTGACCCTTTAATGTACCAGGTAGTAAAAGCATCCACTTGCATGCCTACAATACCCTACATGCTCATGTGCACACACAGACACACTCTCTCCACTTTCCAGACAGACAGTATGTAAGTTAATCAGCAATTATTACCTTTCCCATCTTCACTGGATAGCCACCAGACACATTCCTGGACCAGCCAAAGGATCAGGATTAGTGAGGGGAATGAGACATCATGTAACATCTCAGCTAATATCCCGGCGAGCTTTCCTAAACACACACAAAGCAAGTCAGACGAAACAACATCTGACCAAATGCCCACCTCCACCCCCGCCCCCCAGATACTTAAAACCAAGAGCCAAATATTCAGGCCCTTCTGGATACACTAAGCGGGCAACTTGGCATTCATATCTCAGCCATTCATCCCACAAAATCCTTTGAGTGCCTACTGTGTGTACCAGACATTTATGCTTATATCCCAGACACTTGGCCTCAGCAGGAAAAAAAAAAAAGACCCACCAAAAGAATGAAAAGTGATAAGTGTTATGAAAGAAAGTGAGTGGAAATAGAGGATAACCGGGCATTTTAGATCCTATTCAAATGGTGTGGCTAGAGAAGTCCTCTGCATGGGTGCTGCACTTCACTTGGAGCACACATGATGGCCGGGAGGCCAGGGTAGGGTGAGAGAAGAACATTCCAGCAGTGGGAGCAGTCAGTGCAAAGGCCCCTGAGCTGTCAGTGCCCTCCCAACAAAGAGAACCGACCTGCATGACAGAAGGCCCATTTAGTGGGCTCTTACTCCCTGAAGTGTGCACCTTGCAAACATTACCCCAAGGAATATCCAACAATGGCGCTCCTAAAGAAATGCATACTATTATATCTCTATTTTAGAGGTCAGGAAACGGAAATTAATCTTGCCTGCCTCTGATCAATCAGCTGGTCAGCAGCAAGGTCAGGATTTGAACTCAGTATGTTTGAATCCAGAATCTGAAATTTCCATATTCAGTTGTTCTCATTATCATTAGAAATCAACCCAACTCACCTTTCATGTATTCATATATTCTGGCTGCCTGTGTCCTTCAAGGCATTCTACACTGATATGAAGAAGATTTTACCTGTGCTCAGACAGTCTACGTGTAAAACGGGCTGTCAGTATTTACATCTGATTGGAAATTCACAAGCATTAGGAGAGTTAAAAGGTCCACTGTCTTTGAAATCTTGTTTCATTAAAGACAATTTTTGAAAACATGCAAGGAAAGGAAATGATTCTGGAAATGTTTTTCTTTGCTTTTATCAGTATTGTTCCAACTTGCTAGTTCCAACTATTGTTCCGAGTATTGTTCTAGCTCTCAAATTTAAATTCTGCTATGAGGATTGCTGGGGAAGCCACAGATTAAACACACAGACACACTCACATTCACACTCACATTAACAAACCACTGAGCTGTAAGGTAGAGTTTTCCTTTTCTTCTACCTCAATTATTCATCTTTGTTTTAGTCATTATAGTCACATAAAACCCGAAAAACAAAAATGTAGACCATAAATTGCTTCAGAATGTATTTAGATGAAAAATACACCTGGTAACATTTCTGAGGTTGAAATCTATCATAGTCCCAAGGGTAGTGGGACCTTTCCAAAATCTGAGCCGGTCAATTCTCAGGTGCTAGAGACATGGGTTGTTAAACACAGGGCTCTCACCCAGCAAGCTCCCATCAGGAGGCTGACAGATCTCTGGGCCTCATCCCACTGTTCCACCAGGTCAAGACCAAAGCCAGGGAGAGAGGGTCGGGCGTGGGGGGGGGGGAGGAGGGTGGGGAATAGCAGGTTTGTTCTGGCCCAGGCCACCGGGGGGTAGTTTCTTATAAACAGAGACATGAGGAGAGAGCCACAGAAAACAGTATACAGATCTTCCAAGTTACAGACTCATCTTCTGAGTTTTCTTGAATTTCAAAGCACTTAGCGAAGCCCCATGAGCAGATTCATTAAAAAGAACTGAAAGGAAATAAAGGGAAGGCTTTGAACTTAACAACCCACGAGCTAATGAGTTTATTGGATTGCATTTCCAGGCATCTCGAACAGTGATCCACAGTGCAGACATCACGTTCCAAATGCTGGAAGACTGGAGGAACGTGGACCTCAACAGCATTACCAAGCAAACCCTTTACACCATGGAGGACACTCGTGATGAGCACCGGAAGCTCATCATCCAGTGTAAGACGCTCCACCAGGGCGTGTGTCTTTTTATTTGTTTAAAAAGAAAGAGTATGTTGGTAAACAAAGTGGCACACTCCCACCCTGTCCTTCTCCCTGGGATCTCATCCCTCCTGTTGTTTCTGTTAAAGTGGTTGGCTCAGGTGGAGGAGCCGGTTGATTTACAAGGACGTGGGTCCACATTGCTGGGGAAAATGGGTTCTGGGATATCGGGCAGGACACATCAGGCATTCCCTGGGTGGCATCAACAAATGAGGAACAAAGCTTGCCACCTCTCTTGGCATACGTCAGGACACATCAGGCATTCCCTGGGTGGCATCAACAAATGAGGAGCAAAGCTTGCCACCTCTCTTGGCATACGTCAGGACACATCAGGCATTCCCTGGGTGGCATCAACAAATGAGGAACAAAGCTTGCCACCTCTCTTGGCATACGTCAGGACACATCAGGCATTCCCTGGGTGGCATCAACAAATGAGGAGCAAAGCTTGCCACCTCTCTTGGCATACGTCAGCCTGGAGGCAACTGGATGTGCTGCCCGCTTTTCCATGGAGAGTCACGGGAGTCAGCCCACATATTGACAGGTGAACCTGTCAATCACAGCAGATATCTGAGAAGGAAGTGGATGGTGACTTACTTCTGTGAACCTGTGGCCCCTGTGGACAAAGACTGGGAGACTATTGCTCCAGATATTATCCTGATATGGTCGGGTTGCTGTTCTTGGCAGCAGAGGACATGGGAGGACTACAGAACACCACCATCCTTAACATATCTGTGCTTTTCCTCAACAGCCCATCACAGTCTCTGCCTGGGGAATCCCCTAGACCAGAGTGTGTTGACTTCTTCCTTCCTTAGTTCAGCTGGCCCTTCTCATGCTTCAGGGCTTAGGGGGCTGGGGGAAGCGAGCATGAGGACAGAGGGTGAGTCCGCATTAGCTCTCAGGCAGCTTGGTGCTGATGTCATCCAGGAGGAAGGGGATACGGCAGCTGCTGCACCTTCTGAGAGGAGGAAGACCCAAGAACCTCATAGTAACATCATTTGGGAAGCTGCAGAGTGAGGTTCCTCTGAGAAGAGGGGCCAGCTCTCCTGAGAGCCCTCAGCCCCTTCAGTTTCTACTATACCCCCTCAACACTGTTGTCTTGCAGGGAGCCTTTCTGCCTCCAACCTAAGTAGGTCATGTTTATAAACAGAGTTCTCAAAGTTGCTCCTATTAGGGACCTCTTTTCAACAGCAAATGGAGCAGCTGACACATTGCGCCATGTCCCTCGAGTTTCTTTCCTGGTGACCTCAGAGCTCCTCTCAGGCTCATATTTCTTCCTCTGCAACAGCCTCCAGCCTGCTTTGCCCTGTTGAGAATGTTAGAGATTGTCGCTAAAAGCATAATTCAGCTGATACACTGCCTAGTTTATGCCAGATCCTGTGTCATGAGGGAAGATTCACTTCTCACCCCCATATTACAGATAAGCAAACTGAGCCTCCCTGAGCCAGTGAACCTTGCTCAAGGTAGCAGAGCTGACCCTGGAACCCAGGTCTTGTCTCCGTGTCCTTATCATGCACTAGTGCATGCCAGAGCAGACGAAGATAATGAGATGTGGGCAAGCTTCAGATGTTCCAGGACCATTCCAGGTTTTTACAGTCGTGCTCCCTGTCCTGCTTTTCCTTCTAGAAGGCAATGGAGAGCATGACTGTGAGCACCCTAACAGTGCTAGCTGTACCCAGATGGTCGTGCCCCCAGGGCCTCACACAGGGCCAGGTGTGGAGGAAGGGGCCAGCACAGTTTGTGGAGGACCAAACAGAGGGGTAAAAGCCCAGAGTGATCCATCTTCCTGGTTCTGCTCACCATTCCTAGCAGCACTGGACTCAGCTCTCTTCTCCTCTCTCCAGCTTTTGTGGGGGAAGAAACTGTGACACAGACTCATAAGGAAACATACAATCACCACTGCTTGTTTTGGGGCCAGGCTCTGAGCCTCTGCTGGAGCAGCATGCAGGTCACTACTGCCTCTCCTGGAAAGAACCTGTTGGGCCTTTCTCTTCTTGTTTTCTTCCCTGGAGGAGGGTACAGCAACCCAATCCAGGATTCTTGCCTGGAGAATCCCATGGACAAAGGAGCCTGGTGGGCTACAGTCCGTAGGGTCGCAGAGTCAGACATGACTGAAGTGACTTAGCGCGCGTACACACTTCTTGTTTTCTTAAGCTAGGGGCAGAATGTTGCCCTTTGAATCTTTGTATTCTTCTAGAGGAAGGGCGGAGAAGGCAATGGCAACCCACCCCAGTACTCTTGCCTGGCAAATCCCATGGACGGAGGAGCCTGGTAGGCTGCAGTCCATGGGGTCGCGAAGAGTCGGACACGACTGAGCGACTTCACTTTCCCTTTTCCCTTTCATGCATTGGAGAAGGAAATGGCAACCCACTCCAGTGTTCTTGCCTGGAGAATCCCAGGGACAAGGGAGCCTGGTGGGCTGCCGTCTCGGGTCGCACAGAGTCAGACACGACTGAAGCGACTTAGCAGCAGCAGCAGCAGCAGCAGCAGCAGCAGCAGCAGCAGAGGAAGGGAGTCGTAATGAAGTTTAGGTCAAGCCAGCTGGTACTTACTGAATGCCTGTCCTGGGTTGAACACTGGGCTAGATGCTAAGCAGAGAGCAGTGAATAAGATAGACCCTGCCCTTCCCACATGGAGTTTAGAGCTAATGGCAAATCAGAAATCAAACAAGTAATTTCCAAATGGTTGCTTGCGTGCATGCTAAATCACTTCAGCTGTGTCTGACTCTTTGCAACCCCATGCACTGTAGCCCACTAGGCTCCTCTCTCCATGGGATTCTCCAGGCAAGAATACTGGAGTGGGTTGCCATGTTCTCCTCCAGAGGATCTTCCCAACCAGGGGTTGAATCCATGTCTTTTATGTCTCCTGCATTGGCAGGCAGTCTTTACCATTAGTGCTACCTGCGAAGCCTTCCAAATGGATGAGTTTTACCAAAGGGAACATGCTAAGTGATGTAGTGACAGGATGAAGGAGGTTGAGGAAGCCTGAAGGCAGATGGCCTGGCACATGGGTGTCACCCTTGCTCCTTCCAGACAGCTGGGAAGCCAGTCCCTGGACACAGTGAGCTGGACCAAGGGCCAGTCTGAGAAAGACCAGAGGTAACTGTGTACTACATTCTTCCTCCCTTACAACCAATTGACAAGTCTTCAGATTCTTGCTTGAGAGGGTTACCATGATGTAGATGCTGGTAGGGGATGCTAATTTACCTTCAGTTAAAAAGTGCACATAAGGATTTGAGCGTGCTGATTAGAAGGAGTGTTAAGTGGTACTGCGATGAGAACATGGGGTTGGGATGCCTGACAGACCTTAAGTCAAACGTTGGCTCTGGTGGACTCTGGCTACCAGATCTGTAAAATGGGGATAATGCAAAGAGATTAAATGGGACAATGTGTGCCTTGCTCTTGGCACATAGTGTAGAGCTAGTGTAGTGAAGAGGTTGCAAGGCAAGCGCTTGAGTCCCACTGTGTTTGAAACTTGCCTCTAACCAGAGGTGAAACCTTTGGAAAGTCACTCATCTCTGAGTGCCTCTGTTTCCTCACTCGTCAAAGAGGGAAGTAGTAACAGTACCTACCTCTTGGGGCCATTCATCCATCCAACAAACATTTGAGCAGCTACCAAGTATCAGGCACTGTTCTCGGTTCTGGCCTCGTGACATTCACATACATGCTGGAGGTTGTTTCAGGTTAGAGGGTGTCCATATAAAACATTTTAGGGCAGTACCTGGCGTGCAGCAAGCACTCAGTAAATGTTGGCAGTTAACGCTTTCACTGCAACCATGATCATTATCATCATATCATCATTGATTGAAGCACAGTAGCTTGGGCACACAGACCGTGCCAGGAAGGGGGAAGTGCCACCAAAGAGAAAGTGGTGCCAGTTCCTGTTCTGCCACCAACTCATCTTCTGACTCTGAGGGGGTCATTTGACCTCTTAGACATAGACATGAGACATCCTCATCTCGAAAATGAGACAGATCAACTAAATGGTTTTGGAAAGCCTTTTCTCGTTCTGAAGTGTTTGACTTTGGGTCCTGCAAGCCGACCTCTTGCAGAAGCTATCACAAGTAAAGTAGAGCAAATTGGTTGGTCCTGGAAAATGGAACAACAAAAACTGCTCAGACAAATGAAAACTGTAGGAATGCGTGGTTCCTGAATTATGGCTTGATTTATCGAGCCCCACAAACAAAAACACACAAAAATATAATAAAACAAGATGTTTTTGATTGGAGATCATCACAGCAATGCCTGTACTTTCTACAGTGCTCCAGTGATTACAAAATCTTTCTAGATTCAGTTGTTTGACTCGTGCCTGAAGACAGGTTGTGAAGTGGTACGATTATCCTCCTGTTAGTAATGTGGAAACTGAAGAAACAGAGATTGCTCCCTCTACTCCACAAATATTTGTTAAGCATCTGCTACATGTCAAGCACTAAGAGGCTGGTTCAGCTACTTGGCCGATACCATCATGGTTCAGAAACATTTGAATGATCAAATGTGCCGAGAGAGTGCAAGAGAGTATTAGCATGTGTCTGCCTGTTTGCACAAGCAAGTACTTGCTGGATAAGAGCTATGTCACAGGGAATGCACCAGCTAATAAAGATATCAGACAAAGATGTAGCAGGGGGACACACCCATAAACACCACTGACTATAACAAAGGGCTCTTTGTGACATGGTGAAGGTAAGAATACAAATAATTAAGGGCTACGAAAATATAGAGGAAGAATGATCAGCTCTGCTGACAAGGGGCAGAAGAGGGTAAGTAGAATTTCACAGGAGGATCATTTCCACTGTTTTGTGATGGACTAAACAATCCAAGCAGAGGTTTGCAGGAATGGTAAGCTGGGGATGGCCATGGTTGAAAGTGTTCCTAGGCATGGAAGATGAGCTTGGAAAGGTAAGTTGGGGTGTATTCTCTAAATCCTTGAATGTGTGCCTGTTTAAACCCAACTACATGGTGTGGGGGGCTCTCCTTTGTTTGACAGTGTATCAGGAATTTGACCACCTCCTGGAGGAGCAGTCTCCCATCGAGTCCTACATCGAGTGGCTGGACACCATGGTGGACCGGTGTGTTGTGAAGGTGGGTCTGCTGACCGGAAGGTCCCAGCCCTGTATGGCAGTCCATCACTCTTGTTGATGGCACTTGGGTCACCAGCAGCAAGCTAGCTGAGTGTTTCCTTGGCGGCCTCAGAACCCTAGGGATCCAAGGCAAAGCTTGGGCCCCTCCTTAGGAAGTAGGCAGCAAAGAGAGTCAAAGGAGGCAAGACTCCGAGGCTCCCTCCGCTGGCTCAACCAGGCCAGAATCTCTTTTTTCTGTTGTACACATTGAGTCTTGACTTAAGATTTCATTTCTTAGAGTAAACTTTTGCTGCTAAAAATAAAAAGCCAAAAACCACCGTTCCATGGTATTGAACTTAGAGACACATAAACCTTCTTGCCATTTTTTATAAGAAAGAATAATAAGTGAAGATCAAATCAGCCACTCTTAAAGCTGTTCACTCTCTCTTAGGTGGCTGCCAAGAGACAAGGATCCCTGAAGAAGGTGGCCCAGCAGTTTCTCTTGATGTGGTCCTGTTTTGGCACAAGGGTGATCCGGGACATGACCTTGCACAGTGCCCCCAGCTTCGGTAAGACAACCCCAGCCCCCTCCAAACCAAAAACGTCTTTTCTGGGCTCCCTGGATCAAGTCCATCTCTCCAGAGTTAGGCATGGTCTTGTTGTCTCTGAGACCATAAGGGCAGCACCTAGAAACATCCTCTGTTCTGGGGGACGTGATGTTAGGACTTTCAGGGAGAAAGATGGCACTGCATGCCAAAGGAGAAGTATTCATATCTGCAGATGAGAGGTTGGCACGCACTACTATTTGAGTTTAAAGAGGAGTAAATAGCAGTGGCTGTGCTCCCCTTTTTCTGGAAGCCCCAGTCATGGCTACTTTTACAGGACTATTATGACAAATTTCATAGTGCAGATATGCCAAGACTGGGCACATGAAGAAGCCCCTGAGTCCAGACATTTGCAAATGGCTTGATTGACAGGCCAGCAGTGGGTAGACAAGTTTCTTCGATGACATGCCCCGGTCTGATCCCTCGTGAAGGACTTCTGCATTCATTTTCCCCTTTGCTTTACTGACCCCTTGGGTTTGCACCACCTCCAGGAGACATCCCTACCCCAAGTCCTTGTCTTCTGTTTTCTATTGTTAATGAGACTTGAACCCTCTGCCCAGAGGTGCTTCTAGTAGTCGCTGTGGGCAAGAACCTAATCACTGACTTGGGGGGGAATATTATGTTTCATTAGAAAGAATGGCATATGCACGGAGTTCAGATCATCATTAAACAAGTGACGTAGGACTTCTAGGCATTATCCAGACATTTGAAGTCTCAAAAACACTCTGGCCTTCAATTTTCTAGGCATTTCAGCAAAAGGCTGTTGGCAAATTTTCAGGGTAATTGCCTTGTTCTCTGTTTAACTTTGCAAGTAGAAATGTGGTTTTTGCTTCTCATTATCTCCAATTAAGCCAATCAGCTCTGGGCTTTGCTCTGGGTTTAATCTAACACTTTTCCATCTAGTTTTTTGTGGTCTTGTCAGTATTTTCCAGTTGTGCTATACAACGTGGTGAATATGTGTTGAAACAAAGAATGCACTATTTTTTCTAAACAGCTCTGTCTGTGAAAGACTGTGTTTACCCAATTGGAGAAGTGTTTTGCTGTGGATTCTTTAATCTCAGCATTGGGAAGTTCTCTGAACCTGCCTGCACCATGGCTACAGACAGAAATTCTCTCTGAGCTGTGTATGGAAATGCTCTGGTGACCGCTACCTGGGCAGTGACATCAGACACGGCATTTGGCATTTTGATGACTTCCAGTTCAACACAGTTAGTGTTAGCACATGTTACTTCTGGCTCTGGGAAAACCATTTGTGCATAACTGCTTTCAGTTAAGCCAATAGGTAAAAAATACTCAAGATTTTTTCATTGCTTTAGAATCAAAGAATGAACGATGCCACACAAATAAATATATACACAGCCACAAAGCAAGCATCCTCTCCTTGCTTTATATCTTATGCTTCAATTTGCTGATTCTTGAACTGACTATATTATCAAATACCCTTCATTAGATAGAGAACGTAGTTGACGTTGTAATAGTCTTTGAAATCCATTTGTATTTACTAAGTTAACAGTCGATGTTATGGACAGTAGAACAATGAGAGTTCAGTGAATAAGTACTAAGAAATACTATTCCTTAAAATGTGTTTGTTTCTTTTTGAACCATACACTATTCTAGGATACACCAGAAACTCGGGCAAATGGCAAAGAATGGTCACAAAACTTTTAGAAAAGGACAGAAAAAAGATATGAACCCAATTTCACTTTTACAGTATTTTTCAACCATGAACCGATGGAAATAATACCTGTCTCCAAGTCCGTTTAGCAAGGTCTCTGAAATGGTCCTGCTCATCCGACTCATTGTTGAGTTTTGTGGCTTGGGATGACAGGCAACTTGAAAGAATTTGCGGCAGACAAAAGCCCAGCTCCCCCTTTCTGCCTGTATATGTCAAAGACACAGTTGGTGGTTGTGTTTGGGTCATGTGTTCCCTGTATAAAAACAGCTAATTAGGAAAAAGAGCCCTCTGTTCCCTGGCCCCACCCCCAACCGCAGGGGCCAGCTCTATATATCTTATAACTCCCACACGATCCTGGCCCTGTGAATGGTGCGGGCGTTTGTGTGTCTGCGTAGCAGGCTGACCGTCACAATGATCGTGTGGAATATCACAATGATCCCGCAGGGACTCTATCACCTCTTCCCAGAAGAGCCTCTTTCAAAGGTAGTTGACTCCTTTCTTCTCCTTAATTCCTTTTCATTCGTTTCTCCCTAATTCCTTTTCACTGAAAGAGCCTATGCTGTGAACTAAAGTAGCCAGACTTTCTTTCTTTGCTGCAAGCAGCACTTTCTAGCAAAATTAGTCAGCAAAGGTAGGGTGGTGGGCAATGAACTTTTTCATCCTAATGGAGCTGAGGAAATTAGAGACTCTATTTAAACAACAACAACAACAATGCATTTGTGGTTGACTGCTCTGAGTCCAGTTCCTAGGATACCTGGCTCCCGAGGCAGGCAGGTGTCTTTACCTTTTCACTCTGGGTTTTCACCAGATGCCCCTGTTTTCACTATTTGGGAACATCCAGAAGGCAAACATAGTTCCTGGAAGGGCTTCAGCATGAAATGGTGTGGAAAGCTGCCTTGGATTTGAAGGCTAAGGGGGTGGGGCTACGTACCATTTCCCAAGTTTTCACCTTTCTGCACACTTTTGTCCTGGCCTAGAGTCAAAGCTCACCCACTCAGGCAGGGCAGTGCAAGCCACATGGGAGCAGCTCCCAGGCCAAGTGACTGACGGACAGAGCCTCCAGACTACTTCTCAAAGTTTGGATGTCCTGGCCTGGCTCTCTTACCCAGAACCTGCTAAACTGTAGAATCTTGACCTTCAAAATGTCACTCACAACCCCGCCAAGCACCAGGTGGCATGAATTGCTTTCCCTGTATTGGAGAGAAAAAGCAGAAACCCAGAGAGGAGACGGGGCTTGCCGAGGATGTACAGCAAACTGAGCTGAGCTCCCCCACTAGGGGCTCCCCTGCTAGGGCCACACTGCTAAGGCTTCTTCTAACTGTCTTCAGCCAAATAGTAATAAGAAAAACAAAGTAATGTTTATTCAGGGCCTAGTATACACTAGACACAGTATTAGGCACTTTCTCATTGAATTCTCACAACTTACGAGGTCCACTAGTAGTGCCCTCAATATAACAGATGAGGAAGCTGTGATAGAACAGGAAGCAAAAGCAAGATAATGCTACTCTTTTTGACAAATGGGTAGGAAGCACACAGTACCATTTAATTCTCACATCAACTCTGCAAGGCAGACAATCAATATGGTAAGTGGCAGAGCTCTGTTTCAAAATCAGATCTGCCTTGCCACAAAAGCCACGCTTTCTCAATTACCATAATTAAGACAAGTATCCTGGGCTCAGATGCATGGCACAAAAAAGGCTAGATAAACTGTTTACCCCTCGCTGATGGTTTTTCTAAAGCCATATTGATGGAATAAAAAAAATATTTAAGCTATGAGAGAAAAGAACATTAATTAGATGATCATGAGTAACAAGAGAGATGCCAGAAGACAAGTGTTGAGAACAAAGAACTGTCAACCATTATAGAAAAATGAGGGCAAAGCAAAGATATTTTCAGTTATACAAAAAGTCAGAGAACTGTGGTGCCCATAGAACTTCACTTAAAAAAATTAAACAGTGCATTTCAGTAAGAAGAAAAATAAAACCATCACTAAATTCTGGGATGCAAGAAACAGCAATGTTCTAGATATTGTTGTTTACCAAAAGTGTAGTGGTTTAAAACAATATTATGCCTACAGATTTGATGGGTCAGGAATGTGAACAGGATCCAGCAGGGATGGCTGGTCGCTGTTCTATGATGTCTGGGACTTGAGTCCAGCAGGGATGGCTGGCCTCTGTTCTGTGATATCTGGGACCTCAGATGGGAGGACTCAAAAGCTGGAGCTCACTCAGCTGGAGGCTGGAATCCTCTGGAATCCTTGGGTGTCTGGTGCCTGGGCTGGGATGACTTGGAGTCTAGGACAGCCGATCAGGGTGCACTCAAATGGCCTCTCTGTGTGGCTCACTTTCAGTGCTGTGTGCTCACAGCACAGTGGCCTCTGAACAGTTGAACTTCTCTCGTGGAGGCTCAGGCCCCCTGAATGAGTGTGCCAAGGAGGGAGCAGCAGTGCCTCTTATAACTCAGTCTCAGAAGTGAAAGTGTCACTACCCTTGCTCTGGTGATCAAAGCAGTCACAAACCTACCGAGACTGAAGGAAATGCATAGACCACCCCCACCCCAACCCCTGCCCCCCTGTACAGCATACACAATTTTCCCAGGAAGGCTTGTTAAAGAATTTGGAGGCCTTCTTTAAGATGAAAGAAATTTTAAAATATATAAGCAAATTTAAGTAACTTTGGATTGTAATTTAAAAACTAACTTTGGTTGTGTGTTTTAAAAAGGTAAAATCAAACTGTAAGAAACAATAAAACACAGGGAAGTGGGGAGAGAATCTTCCAGGAATAGTTAGAGTGTGCTAAAGGTCTTTGTCTTGAAATACTATATAACTTTAGATTTTGTTGAAAAGAATGTATAGTTTGGACCTAATAGATGTGTAGGATATAGAATCATCACTGGAAGAATAGAATCATAATTTGCCAAAGAAAAATGGAAAAATGCGAAAATTTAACTGACAAGAATTAAGAAAATAAAGGAAGTTTAGAAAAAATATATAGTAAACTCAAAACATGAAATAGGATGCTAGAAATAAGATCAACTAATAATCACAGTAAATGAAAAGATCTCTTCCCTCAAAAAAATCAGGCATTAAACTGCAACTTTTACTAAACCTTTAAGAAGCATAAAATCCTTAGTTAATGAAAATTAATATGAAAATTAGTGTTTTAGAGAATAAAAACAAAAGAAGGAAAGCTATACAGTTAATTTTATGAAGCTAATATAATCTCAGCTTCAAAACTTAGAAGAGCTATAGAGGAAAAGGAAATTATGACTCAACCACACATAAATATAGATGAAAATATTCATCTATCAGTTCAGTTCAGTCACTCAGTCGTGTCCAACTCTTTGCGACCTCATGAATCGCAGCACGCCAGGCCTCCCTGTCCATCACCAACTCCCGAAGTTCACTCAGACTCATGTCCATTGAGTCAGTGATGCCATCCAGCCATCTCATCCTCAGTCGTCCCCTTCTCCTCCTGCCCCCAATCCCTCCCAGCATCAGAGTCTTTTCCAATGAGTCAACTCTTCGCATGAGGTGGCCAAAGTACTGGAGTTTCAGCTTTAGCATCATTCCTTCCAAAGAAATCCCAGGGCTGATCTCCTTCAGAATGGACTGGTTGGATCTCCTTGAAGTCCAAGGGACTCTCAAGAGTCTGCTCCAACACCACAGTTCAAGAGCATCAATTCTTCGGTGCTCAGCCTTCTTCACAGTCCAACTCTCACATCCATACATGACCACTGGAAAAACCATAGACTTGACTAGACAGATCTTAGTCGGCAAAGTAATGTCTCTGCTTTTGAATATGCTATCTAGGTTGGTCATAACTTTTCTTCCAAGGAGTAAGTGTCTTTTAATTTCATGGCTGCAATCACCATCTGCAGTGATTTTGGAGCCCCCCAAAATAAAGTCTGACACTGTTTCCACTCTTTCCCCATCTATTTCCCATGAAGTGATGGGACCGGATGCCATGATCTTCGTTTTCTGAATGTTGAGCTTTAAGCCAACTTTTCCACTCTCCACTTTCACTTTCATCAAGAGGCTTTTTAGTTCCTCTTCACTTTCTGCCATAAGGGTGGTGTCATCTGCATATCTGAGGTTATCTATATATATATATATGAATAAAATACTAGCAGATCAAATCCAGGGCAAATTTTTTAAAAATCATGGTTGATGAGTATGATGCCAAGAATTCAAGTATGATTCAAAGTCAGAAAATTACTCATTAACATACATTACAAATTAAAGGTCTTCCCTGTTAAAAGAGAAAAATGATATAAACATCTACAGATACAGAGGAAAACATGTATTTGATACAATTTAGCTTTTAAAAACTTTTAAAAACTCTTGGCAAACTAGGAACAGAAGGGAATTCATTGAATATGTTAAAGAGTATTTTAAAAACCTGCAGAAAACAATGTACTAAGTGGTGGAACTTTAGAAGTTTTCCCGTTTCAGTCATGAATAAGAAACAAATGCCTTTTAATACTGTTTCTGATAGCTATGTACTGGAGGTGCTGGCAAATGCAACAAGAAAAGGAAATGAAATATAAGAATCAGAAAGGAAAACACAAAATTGTCTTTATAGATGTCATGATGGCTGACAAAAATTAATCTACAAACTAATAGAACAAATAAGAATTCAGGCAGGTTACTGACTTCAGTTTTAAAAAAATCCTTAGCACTCTTACCATTAAATAGAAAATAATAGCTATCTTTATGTAACAGTCTAAATGTCTATATCTATATATTGCATTCATAATGGCAACAGAAAGGTGTCCATAAAATAATTCTAACAAAAATTATTTTAAGGCCTTCAAGGGAAAAATTTAAAAGTATTATTTACATGTACCCTGTTCATGTTTGGAAAATAATATGTGATAAATAATTTAAATACAATCTTCAAAAAAAATACCCTAACAGAAAAATGGGCAAAGAATATGAATAGATAGTTCACAGAAAAGGAAATTCAAATGGAAATAATCATATGAAAAGAGATTGCACCTCTAAAAATTAGGGTACTGCAATATAAAGACAGTAACATTTCACACCCTTCAGATGGCAAATACTGTGTTAACTACACTACCAGTAAGGAGGTGAAAGATATTAGTGAGCAGTTTGGCACTACCTCATAAGACTCAAGAATGTAGATGTTCTTGGACCCAGAGATTCTACCTATGGTCCTAAACACAAGGCAACAGGTACAAAAATTAAAAAAAGGGATTCATTACAGCCAGTTTCCAATAGTCAAAAATGTGAATAACCTAAATTCCATCAACAGGAGGATGGACAAATAAATCGTGCTATGGTCACACAATGGCTATGGCCATTAAACAAGAGCAATGTGCCTTGGTGTGGATAGATCTTAAAAAACCCAAGGTATCAAGTGCAGGTTGCAGAATGCTCTGCAAAATATGGTACCATTTCTATCAAGTTTGAAAATAAAAAACAATATCATTTGCTTTTGTGGATACATAAATGTATGTAGAAATGTGTTTGAACAATAAATGGCAGATTTGAGACAGTGATTACATAAGGGCATGCTACGTCAGGGCATGCTGTGTCAGAGCAAGTTAAGGAAGGGAACACTGGGGCTTCATTTTTATCTTCAGTTAAAAAATTCAAATATGTGAAATGTTAAAATTTTATAAAGCTTGGTGTTGAGTACACTGGGTGTTGATTTTAAAATTCTTTCTCTTTTTTGGGGGGGCCTTTGGAGAAGGCAATGGCAACCCACTCCAGTACTCTTGCCTGGAGAATCCCATGGAGGGAGGAGCCTGGTAGGCTACAGTCCATGGGGTCGCAAAGAGTCGGACACGACTGAGCGACTGAGTGACTTCACCTTCACTTTCACTTTCCCATGCAACATGTGAAATCTTAGTTTCCCAACCAGGGATCGAACCCAAGCTCCCTGCATAGGAAGTGCGGAATCCTAACCCCTGACTGCCAGGGAATTCTCTTCAAATTATTTATACTTTTCCGTATATTTGAAATTTTTCAGAAGAAAAAGCAATGCTTTGATTCTATAAGACGGCATTAACTATGTCATCCTATAACAACACCAGTCTCCTTTTGTCTGTATCCTAATACCTTTTTCCATAACAGACTCCAATGCTCAATAGCTCTGTGACTTTAGGCAAGTGCTTTAAAATCTTCTGAGCTTTCATTTCCCCATGTGTTAACTGAAGATAATATCTTCTGCACAGAGTTGTTGGAAAATTAAAAGGGCTTAGCACTGTGCATATGGTAAGTGGTCAGTGCTTACTTATTTCATTTATTTGTCTAACAAATAACCATGGAGCCTCCACTGTGCCTGACACTGTTCTAGATGCCCAGTAGAGAACAGCGTGTGTGTGTGTGTGGTGGGGGGGGGGGGGTGTGTAGATAAAAAGACATAAAATTCCCTCCTTTTATGACACTTACAATCTAGTGTAGGGAGGCACATAATAAAGATAAATAAATTCAGTCTATAGACTAGCAGATGTGTTAAGTGCTAAGGGAAGAAATAAAGCAGGAATGTTAGCTGTAATTGCCTCTCTCCTGTCTTTGCTGCTTCTGTCTTTCCTCTCCCTCCCCTCCGCTCCCTCCTCTCACCAGTCTTTCTGAGTCTCCTTTGCCGCTTTCCTCCCTCCTGTCTGAACTGCTCCCATGGTCACGACACCCTGGCACTGAACTGCTTGTCGCCTAATAATCTTAAGGATGGATTTCTGCTCACCAAGGACACTGTAGCTTTTGTGGAGTCAGTGACTGAGCTTGAAGTTTCCTTTGTACTCAAAGCACTTCTCACGGTGGTGAGCGAGCAGCAGTAGCTCTACAAACTTTCCTTGTTTGGAGGATGATTGAAATTATCAGGCCAGTTGGGTAGCTGATCAGAGTCACTAGGAGGAGAGCTTGAACCCCCAGATCAACACTTCCCCTGGAGTACTGGCCTCCAAGCCCAGCTCTGATATTTTCTAAGAGGGTGATCTTAGTGTCTTCACTTCATCAGATCTTGTTTCTTTATCTGTTAGACAGGAGTATTGTGTAGATGATCCGAGGTGCCTGTCTGTGCTAAAACTACTAAACCCATTTTTATTATCTAGGGTTTTCCCTTCTAATTTGGTTTCATAATGTCTTTCTCTCTATCCTTGTTGACTTAGAGCCAGATCTCAGCAAATACTTCTTCATTGTGGAGACCCTTTGGAACTTTTTGGTATATGCTGCCGTCTTTTGACTTCTTTGACTCTGTGAATGAACAGTCACACCATAGGACTTAGAACGTTAGAATGTTCTAATCTTAGAACATTACTAGCAAAAGAGACCTTAGCCACTGTTCATTAAGCACATGTACTTTTCTTCATTATGGCACTTCTGTAAAATAGAGTTGACTATTCCGCTCTCAGAGAACCTTATTACATGATTGATTGAAGAACAACTTCAGAATCAGTCAGACTTGGGTTCAAGTCCCATGTCTGACACTTAATAACCATGTGACATTGGACAGTTATCTTTACCCATCTGAGCCTCAATTTCCTCCTTTGTAGAGGGAGGGTATCACTCATCTCAAATGGTGGTGATGAGGATTAATGCAGTAGTAAATTTCCAGCAGTTAAACCAGTGGCTGCCACAGAGCAAGAGCTCAGTAAATAACTGGTTTTGTATCTAACATTTCCAAGGAGCAACTCATCCAAGCCTTACTAAGTCTTACTAAGTAGCAGAGCTGGAGTTCAACCTGGGCAGTTTGATCCAGCCCCACGCGGTTACCCACCGTGCTCTACCTACAGCTCACAGGACTCATTCCAGGGAAGTGGATGGAAAGTTTAGTTGTGGAAGTCTGCATCTCACAATGACTCAAAAACACCTGAATGTTCTGAATTCCAGATGGGGTCAAACAACAGACACAGCACCCTGGGAATGGAGGAAGAATGAGGACCAAGTTCAGGATGGGGGACATGGTCCTGGAGCTCTGTGGAGGGACTGGGGTAGATATGCATGATCTGGGGGCATCTGGGTGGCCTCAGCGTTAAGCCAGGAATCTTGTTCTGTAGCATTTCTGGACCAAAAGAATCAATCTATCTGAACTGAAAGGTGTTGTGTGTGTGTGTGCACGTGCACAAAGAACCCAGCTACAACTAAAAAGCAGAAAATAAATTCCACCTAAGAGGAGCCATCCTAAAGCCCCCAACTGGCCCTTATCAACTTATTTCTGAGACCTGTAAAAGCATAGCACCCAGCTCACATGGCCCTTCTGAAGACCAAACCCTTTAATCTTCCCATCTGTGCTATGAGGAAACTGAACCGGATGGATCTGTATGGGAAAGGGGAACAGAGTTTTGGAGCCAGACAACCTGAGACCAATCCTTGCTTAATTCCAATCGAGAGACTCATTTCCTCATCCATAAGAGAGTATAATGGGCTTCCCAGGTGGCTCAGATGGTAAAGAATCCACCTGCAATGCAGGAGACCTGGGTTCAGTCTCTGGGTTGGGAAGATTCCCTGGAGGAGGGCATGGCAACCCACTCCAGTATTCTTGCCTGAAGAATCCCCATGGGCAGGAGAGCCTGGTGGGCTGCAGTTCATGGGGTCATAAAGAGGCAGACATGACTGAGTGACTAAGTACAGCACAGTTCAGTTCAGTTCAGTTCAGTTCAATTCAGTCGCTCAGTCGTGTCTGACTCTTTGCGACCCCATGAACTGCAGCATGCTAGGCCTCCCTGTCCATACCAACTCCCAGAGTCCACCCAAACCCATGTCCATTGAGTTGGTGATGCCATCCAACCATCTCATCCTCTCTCGTCCCCTTCTCCTCCTGCCCTCAATCTTTCCCAGCATCAGGGTCTTTTCAAACAAGTACAGCACAAGAGAGGATAATACCACCTATCTCACAGTTTTGTTGAAAGAATGAACTCTCTGTTAAGTGCTTAGCAAGGTCCTTGGCATATAGTGAGCATTCAATAAATCTGTGATGACAGTCATAGTGGTGTTGATGATGATGTGATGATCAGATCACGAGATAAATAATGCTGGGGAGTCTCAGAAGGCCTCTAAAAAAGGCAAGGTGAATGGGGGAAGGAGAGGTCAGTGAGAAGTGTTGGACACTTCATGGGACAGCAGGATATCCATGTGGAAATGTCCCTTTGAGAGGTGGAAACATGGGACTAGAGATGAGGGCTTGGCCCCTCTCTCCGACTGCTGACATGGAGTACCCTCCCACATGCGGATCCATGTCCATTGGAGGCAGCACAATATGCAAGAAATGAGGGTTTTGAAGTAACGTATGCTGTCATTGTGAACAACTTGACTTTGCAAAATAGAAATAAAAGCACCTACTTTTACAAAGTGGTTATAGAAATTGAATTACTGAATATAATATTTTGAGAACAAAGACTGACACATTAGAAAAATCTTCCAAAATGATTGTTCATATCCCTTTTAATGAAATAATCTACTCTAAGTTTAAGATGAAGACTACTACTTGAGGATACCCAATCTTCTCAAGCAACACCTTTTGTAAGCACCATGTGGTAAACAGAGGTCTCAGAAACACTCAGGGAAATAATTCATTTGTTACTAACTTAAAACATCGATTATGCTCCTAGAATTATGTCACATACATTGGTAGACACCAGTGAGTTAGAAGACAAAGTCTCTGCTGTGGATATCCTTACAGTCTAGTCAGGGGAATCAGAAGCTTGTGGAAGAGAGGAAAATGCAAGACACTATGTCCAGAAATGCTGAACAAAGTGAAGAGTGCCTGGACAAGGATGAGGACAGTGTGAGTGGAAGAGCTCAGATGCATTTTGACAGATGGCTCAATAGGTGCCATTTTTGATGATGTCCTATTAATAAATTGAGCAAGGAAGAGACTCCCTTGCTCAATTTATTAACTGAGACACTTCAGTCCACTCAGTCGTGTCCAGCTTTTTGAGACCCCATGGACTGTAGCATGCCAGGCTTCCCTGTCTATCATCAACTCCCGGAGCTTACTCAAACTCATGTCCTAGAGTCAGTGATGCCATCCAACCATCTCATCCTCTGTCATCCCCTTCTCCTCCCACCTTCAATCTTTCCCAGCATCAGGGTCTTTTCCAATGAGTCAGTTCTTCACATCACGTGGCCAAAGTATTGGAGTTTCACCTGCAGCATCAGTCCTTCCAATGGATATTCAGGACTGATTTCCTTTAGGATGGACTGGTTGGATCTCCTTGCTGTCCAAGGGACTATCAAGAGTCTTTGCCAACACTTAACCTTATGCTAAACCCCAGGCTAGGAGAGGAGATGGCAAAGGAGAGCAAACTCTTGGCAACAAGGTAATTCGTACCTGAGTGGGAATGAGGGTCTGGGACAGGTGGTCAGAGCACCGCTCAATGTGTTGTCAACCAGACCAGAGGGCACACCTGAGCTGAGACGGCTTATCTTTCCTTTGGATCTCCTCTTACCAGGGTCTTTTCATCTAATTCACTTGATGTTTGATGACTACGTGCTCTACCTGCTAGAATCGCTGCACTGCCAGGAGCGGGCCAATGAGCTCATGCGAGCCATGAAGGGAGAAGGAAGCACGGGTAAGCTGGCACTTCACTGGGACGTGCCCTCCTTCTCACATTGACTTGGATCCTTACGTCTGTGCTCTGTGTTTCTTCAGCTCCACATCCCAGAGAATTTAGTTTTGGTGAACAGGTCAGATGGTGGGAAACCAACACTGTCTTTTCCTTCTTGAGAGTGGGCATGTGTGTATGCAGGAATCGCCTCGTGTGCCACCATTGTGATGGGAAACCATCAGAGATTTTAATCAGAGGAGTGCCATGATAGGGGCTTCCCAGGTGGCATCAGTGGTAAAGAACCTGCCTACCAGTGCAGGAGATATAAGAGACGTGGGTAAGATCCCTGGGCCGGGAAGATCCCCTGGAGCAGGAAATGGCAACCCACTCCAGTGTTCTTGTCTGGAGAATCCCATGGACGGAGACTGGCGGGCTACAATTCATGGGGTTGCAAAGAGTCAGACATGACTGAAGTGACTGAGCACACAGCATGCACATGACTTGATAAATACCACAAGAACATTTCCTTTTTAAAAGTCCTTTAAGGATAACTTGCCGTGACCTTTGGTTCTAAGAATCCATGCTTCTTCTTCCCACAGCAGAAGTCCGAGAAGAGATAATCCTGACAGAGGCTGCCCCGCCCACCCCTTCACCTGTGCCATCATTTTCTCCAGCAAAGTCTGCCGCATCAGTGGAAGTGCCACCCCCCTCTTCCCCTGTCAGCAACCCATCGCCTGAATACACTGGCCTCAGCACTACAGGTAATGAACATCCCTCCAAGGCTCTGAGTGGGGAGATGATGTGTAAAGCCAGGGCTCTGTGGAAAAACATTCTCCCTCCAGCACCCTCCCAGAACAGTGCCAACATCTGAGTATCCTCTTGGATTTATCCATTTATTCGTCTGCTCATATTCCTGATACTTCTGTTTTCAAGTTGGCAGATTAAGTACATGATAAAATCTCCAGATTCCCCCACCAAAAAAGAGAGACTAAGTCACTGACATGGTTGAAATTATATAAAACACAGGACACAGACATTCTAGAAAATGAGAAAGGGTTCTCCATGAACCAGAAACTGAGAGGTATCTCTGGAAAATGCGGAGACAGGAAGCCATATGATAAGCCGTGGCCGTACTAAGGTAGGCGGGGCAGTAAGCAAGGTCCGAGCTAATGCTGTGGGTCCCCAAGGAAGGGGAGAGTCCATCTAGCTGTGGAGACCTCACAAGGAAGAGAGAAGCTGACACTAGATTTTAACTGACAAAGGTATTACAGAAGGGCCTCTGGGCAGAAGACAGTGTATGCAAATGCACAGGGGTGGGAAGTGTGGGACCCTTTCAGGGAATGGTAAACTGGCTAAAATATGGGTGGGCATGAAGGCGTGTTGTAAGCCTGGGAAGGTAAATTCGAGTCACATCCCATAGGATCTTGCATGCCAAGACGTTTGAAAATGGAAGAAATGTTACAAGGATAATCATAGCTAGTTGCTAATATTTAAGTGTTACTTTACCATGAGCAAAGGACCCTCAGCATAATTGTTTTACTCGATTACAAGGTAACTATTGTCCCATTTTATGGAGGAGGAAAAGTAAACAGTGGAAAAGAAATTCCCAGTCCTGGCAGGCACCAGAGTCAGCAGTTGCCATAAACAAATTTATTCATTTGGTCATTCAGCAAATGTCCTAGCTCTCAAGACTTGTGGAAATGATATATTGTATGTGGAATATGTAGTAAGTGTTGGGTAATACAAATGAATAGAGTGCATGTGTGTATGGGTGTGTGTTTGTGTGCACCTCTAGGTTTTCTCATGTGGTTACAAATATGGGAATTAGATGAGGTAAGAAAAGTCTAAGTGCTTGGTTAACAGTGCAGTGCTATCTAGACAGAAGTGGTTACTGTTCGGATTGCCTATAAGATGAGGGCTGTGGCCAGGAGCACTGTAGGAGTTGAGAGAGAGGAGCAGACCCTGTCCATCCCACCAGAACCACAGGCAGGCAGGAGCGAAGCCTTCGGGAGAGGGGTGAAACTCAAAGGCAGCCTCAAAAGATAAGAAGGAGTCAGCTAATAGGAGAAGAGTGAGCACGTAGGAATGAAAGGCAGAGACAACTTTGTGCTGGATGGGCCTGGGTGAGGGTGGGGGTGAACAGACCAGACTGTAGAGTGGAGAGCTTGTGATAATAATTCTGTGATAATTCTAAGTCTGTGATAATAATTCCTTATCTTTCCTTTTTTATTTTTAAAATATTTACTTGGCTGTGTCAGGCCTTAGTTGTGGCATGTGGGATCTTGGTTAAGGCGTACAGTCATGACTTGTGGGCCCAGCAGTTGTGGCACCTGGGCTCTCTAGTTGTGGAGAGTGGGCCTAGTTGCTCTGCAGCATGTGGGATCTTAGTTCCCTGACAAGGGGTCAAACCTACTTCCACTGCAATGCAAGGTGGATTCTTAACCACTGGACCACCAGGGAAGTCCCTCATTATCTTTTCCACCCAAATCTGCTCTTCTATTCTGCCATTTGCCCAAGTATCAAATCTGGGAATCAGCTCTCCTCTCCCTCAACTCCTCCTGGATTAGCTAGGGTAGGCTAAGCCGCTGTAACAGACCCAAACATGGCTGGAGTTAACACGATGGGAATCTATTTCACACAGGGTGTTTCAGTCAGAGAGGAGGCTGTCTTTAATACAACCATTTGGAAATGAATGTCCCCTCAATGTGGGGCTCCACCATACCCCCAGGGCATTGCTTCTCAAAGTGCGGTCCATGGACCAGTGGTATTAGCATCACCTTGGAACTTTTAGGAAATGCTTGTTATCACAGCCCATCACAGACCTACTGAATCAGAAAGTCTGGGTAGTGACTTTCCTGGTGGTCCAGTGGCTAAGACTCCATGCTTCCAATGCAGGGGCCCCAGATTCGATCCCTGGCCAGGGAACTAGATCCTGAACACCACAACAAAGATCAAAGATCAAAGATCCCAAGTGCTGCAACTAAGATCTGGATCAGCCAAATAAATAAATAATTAAAAAAAAAAAAAGAAACTCTAGGGTGGGGCCCAGCCATTTGCTCGAGAAAGCCTCCAGGTGATGGTGAGGCTGACTAGTTTGAGGACCACTGGCTTTGGGCTTTGTTAAGCCTGCAACCAGCTGAGAGAAATGGAAAGTGGACCTGAACGGGGAAAAAGCCACTGATAGAAGCCCTGGCCTGAAGGCAGCACGTGCCACTTCCACTTCCATCCTCTCAGTGAGGATTTTGTCACATGGCCTCATGTACCTGCACACAGAGGGGGAATGTGGATAGTGAGCCCCCAGGCGGGAAGAGGGAGAGATTTGGGGGAGACAGCTGGCATTCTCCTCCACATCTCCCAAGGCCAGTTGTTCTAACCCAGACCTTGACCCACCATTCCTTCCAGCCCACTGCGGCCACCAGGTTCAGGCCTTTCCCACCCCTCACGGGCAACCACAGTGACTCTGGAGCTGGGTTCCCTCCAGGTTAGAATCTTGCTCCAGACCCTCATAACATGGGCTTAGTTATATCACAGTTCCAATTCAAATACACTGGGAACGACATTACGTGTTTGTGAAGATCAAATAGGATGAGATTGTCGTGTTTAGGTTCAGTCTTTTATCTCTTCATTCAGTCACACATCTATGCATTTATCTATTCGTTTATCCCATAGATACTGTGGCAGACTTTATTTTGGGGGGCTTCAAAATCACTGCAGATGGTGATTGCAGCCATAAAATTAAAAGATGCTTACTCCTTGGAAAAAAAGTTATGACCAACCTAGATAGCATATTCGAAAGCAGAGACATTACTTTGCCAACAAAGGTCCATCTAGTCTAAGCTATGGTTTTTCTAGTGGTCATGTATGGATGTGAGAGTTGGACAATAAAGAAAGCTGAGCACTGAAGAATTGATGCTTTTGAACTGTGGTGTTGGAGAAGACTCTTGAGAGTCCCTTGGACCGCAAGGAGATCCAACCAGTCCACCCTAAAGGAGATCAGTCCTGGGTGTTCATTGGAAGGACTGATGTTGAAGCTGAAACTCCAATATTGTGGCCACCTGATGCGAAGAGCTGACTCACTTGAAAGACCCTGATGCTGGGAAAGACTGAGGGTAGGAGGAGAAGGGGACAACAGAGGATGAGATGGTTGGATGGCATCACCAACTTAATGGACATGAGTTTGGATAAACTCTGTGAGTTGGTGATGGACAGGGAGGCCTGGCGTGCTGCAGTTCATGGGGTCGCAAAGAGTCAGACACAACTGAGAGACTGAACTGAACTGATTCAATAGATATTTCTCAAGTGGGTTCTATGAGCTAAACACTTCAGAAGTTGGTGATACAAACAGGTGAACTGTGGTGCCTGCCCCTGGGAGTTTATTGTTAGATGCCAGGGTTCTGATGGGGCTTCCCTGGTAGCTCAGCTGATAAAAGAATCGGCCTGCAACACAGGAGACCCCAATTCAATTTCCGAGTCAGGAAGATCCCCTGGAGAAGGGATAGGCTGCCCATTCCAGTATTCTTCGGCTTCCCTGGTGTCTCAGACAGTAAAAAATCTACTTGCAGTGCTGGAGAGAAACCTGCATTGGGATCCCTGGGTTGGGAAGATCCCCCAGAGGAGGGCACGGCAACCCACTCCAATATTCTTGCCTGGAGAATCCCCATGCACAGAGGAGCCTGGCAAGCTACATACAGTCCACGGGGTCACAAAAAGTTGGACATGACTGAGGAATTAAGCACAGCACAGCACAGGGTTCTGAAGATCAAGACAGTAGCTATAATTTAAGGTAATGACTGCTGAATTGGAAGAAAGGTCAAAGAGTTAGGGAGCAGAAAGTGGGGCCTCCAGCCTGTACTTGAAGGATCTGGGGAGCCAAATAATGAGAGAAAAGGTATTCCAAGCACAGGCTTGGAGGCAAGAAACAGCATGTCATTTTCATGGGACTTCAAGTATTAATACGTATCCCAGGAGACCTTTGTTTAATTCTTTTCCAAATGTTTCCAGAGCCGGAGCTACTCAGAGAGGAAATGAGCAGATGCTTAAAGCCTATAAGGTGCCTGCCCTCTTTTCCACATTGCCAGGGACAGAAAACGTGCTAACCATCCCAGCGGCCCTTCATCAGGGACAGTTCAGGAGAATGGTTCTTCAGAGCAGTGATGGGAAGCAGGGTTGTCCATAACTGGCATTAGATGGAGCAGTGGTTTCACTTTGGGTCCACAGCTGGAGAGAGTCCTCCTTTTCAGTGGAAATTTAGATGCGAGCATCATCACATTTATTTACATGTGTGCTCAGTTCAGTTCAGTTCAGTTCAGTCACTCAATCGTGTCTGACTGTTTGCAACCCCATGAATTGCAGCACGCCAGGCCTCCCTGACCATCATCATCTCCCGGAGTTCACTCACACTCACATCCATCGAGTCAGTGATGCCATCCAGCCATCTCATCCTCTGTCATCCCCTTCTCCTCCTGCCCCCAATCCCTCCCAGCATCAGAGTCTTTTCCAATGAGTCAACTCTTTGCATGAGGTGGCCAAAGTACTGGAGTTTCAGCTTTAGCATCATTCCTTCCAAAGAACACCCAGGGCTGATCTCCTTTAGAATGGACTGGTTAGATCTCCTTGCAGTCCAAGGGACTTTCAAAAGTCTTCTCCAACACCACAGTTCAAAAGCATCAATTCTTCAGTGCTCAGCTTTCTTCACAGTCCAACTCTCACATCCATACATGACCACTGGAAAAACCATAGACTTGACTAGATGGACCTTTGTTGCCAAAGTAGTCTCTGCTTTTGAATATGCTATCTAGGTTGGTCATAACTTTTTTTCCAAGGAGTAAGCATCTTTTAATTTCATGGCTGCAGTCACCATCTGCAGTGATTTTGGAGCCCCCCAAAATAAAGTCTGACACTGTTTCCACTCTTTCCCCATCTATTTCCCATGAAGTGATGGGACCAGATGCCATGATCTTTGTTTTCTGAATGTTGAGCTTTAAGCCAGCTTTTTCACTCTCCTCTTTCACTTTCATCTTCACTTTCTGCCATAAGGGTGGTGTCATCTGCATATCTGAGGTTATTGATATTTCTCCTGGCAATCTTGATTCCAGCTTGGGCTTCTTCCAGCCCACCGTTTCTCATGATGTATTCTGCATAGAAGTTAAATAAGCAGGATGACAATATACAGCCTTGACGTACTCCTTTTCCTATTTGGAACCAGTCTGTTGTTCCATGTCCAGTTCTAACTGTTGCTTCCTGACCTGCATATAGGTTTCTCAAGAGGCAGGTCAGGTGGCCTGGTATTCCCATCTCTTTCAGAATTTTCCACAGTTGATTGTGATCCACACAGTCAAAGGCTTTGGCATAGTCAATGGAGCAGAAATAGATGTTTTTCTGGAACTCTCTTGCTTTTCCGATGATCCAGAGGATGTTGGCAATTTGATCTCCGGTTCCTCTGCCTTTTCTAAAACCAGCTTGAACATCTAGAAGTTCATGGTTCACGTATTGCTGAAGACTGGCTTGGAGAATTTTGAGCATTACTTTACCAGCGTGTGAGATGAGTGCAATTGTGCGGTAGTTTGAGCATTCTTTGGCATTGCCCTTCTTTGGGATCAGAATGAAAACTGACCTTTTCCAGTCCTGTGGCCACTGCTGAGTTTTTCAAATTTGCTGACATATTGAGTGCAGCACTTTCACAGCATCATCTTTCAGGATTTGAAATAGCTCAACTGGAATTCTATCACCTCCACTAGCTTTGTTCATAGTGATGCTTTCTAAGGCCCACTTGACTTCACATTCCAGGATGTCTGGCTCTAGATGAGTGATCATACCATCGTGATTATCTTGGTCGTGAATATATTTTTTGTACAGTTCTTCTGTGTATTCTTGCCACCTCTTCTTAATATCTTCTGCTTCTGTTAGGTCCATACCATTTCTGTCCTTTATCGAGCCCATCTTTGCATGAAATGTTCCCTTGGTATCTCTAATTTTCTCGAAGAGATCTCTAGTCTTTCCCATTCTGTTGTTTTCCTCTATTTCTTTGCATTGATTGCTGAGGAAGGCTTTCTTATCTCTTCTTGCTATTCTTTGGAACTCTGCATTTAGATGCTTATATCTTTCCTTTTCTCCTTTGCCTTTCGCTTCTCTCTTTTACACAGCTATTTGTAAGGCCTCCCCAGACAGTAGTCATGTCCAACTCTTTGCGACCCTAGGGACTGTAGCCCACCAGGTTCCTCAATCCACAGGATTTCCCAGGCAAGAATACTGGAGTGGGTTGCCATTTCCTTCTCCAGGGTATCTTCCCCACCCACGGTTCAAACCGTGTCTCTTGTGCCTCTTTCATTGCAGGCAGACTCTTTGCTGCTGAGCCACAGGGGAAGCCCTTATTTATGTAGATGCACCTCAAATCGCATTTCATTTTCTACTTTGAGGACGAAGAATCTGACTCCCTCTCACCTCCCTCCCATTTTTCCCTCCACAGTGGGTTGTTGTAGTTCCTGCTTAGAAGGCTCAGGAAGAAAAGTTGTGCATCAAAGAACAACTTTATCTGCTGAAAATAAAATGGGATGAGAACTCGAGCATTGTTCGAGCTCTGCTGATGCTCAGGGGTTCTTTGGAGGCTGAATCGGGGGTCTCCTTCCTCACTCAGGAAGGAAGGGCAGTGAGAGCACCTAGAAGCCTCTTACCTGAATAATCCTGCCCGTGCACACACCCCTCCCCCCCCCACCACCTCCTGGCAGACAAGCACATCAGTCAGCCAGTGATAACATCCATAGTTCTAAAATCAACAGGGAAATTATGCAACTGGAACAGCTGTGCATTATGAAGCAGAAATAATTTGAGTGGAATCTTTTGGCCAACCTAGCAACAGATCAAACAAGAAGACTCCAAGGCAGTAAGGGGAAGGAGGAGTGTGAAGGAAAGACTTCTAGGGTCTCATCATCTTTCTCAGCCAGCTCACAAGTCTGCCGCTGACTTTCTTTGTACTAATGTGGAGGCCTCAAGGTATGGCAGGTGTGATAGTCAAAGGCACAGGAATATCATAAACGTGTTGAGAGATTTCTGTGCAATGTGTTCAGGCGTCGTAAAAGTAGCTTCTTAGAAATACAAATGTGAAACAGGTTCTCCTCAGATGACTGTAACCTTTGAAGATTTTGGCACATTCCAGCTTTGTTCTCAGATATCTCCAGGGGGCATTAAAAATGTCATCCTGTATAAAACTATCTGTAATATTTTTCTCAAGTACCACTTTTGAAATACTCCATTGCTAAATTGGACTGGGCCTTGGCATGCATTGTGGCTCAATGTCTTGGAAGAACCACAAGCATAATTTCCTAACAGCATGTATGGTTTTATAGATACTATGATATAAAGCACAAGTTATCCATGGTATACACCTGAATATCAGGAAATCTATTACAGTAGGCTTAAATTTGGGAATTTGTGTATTTTTTGAACAATATTGTACATTGGAAAGCAATTATTGGAAATCTTTTAAAATGCATCTGTCATGTTTTTTTAACTCAGCATATGGTTTTCATGCTCAGTTAGTTTTTATTTCTATCTTTAAATGATTGCTTGATTTATATAGTATTACTTTCCAAAAAATGGTTAAAAATTTTAGAAAAAGCAAAACCATTTTGTTTTTAAAAGGACCCAAACCAGGAAGCAAGAAGTAATTAAGCAAGAAAAAATTAAACAAAACAACTCTTGGCTGAAACAGCTTATTAACATCTTAAATGAAATTTTGTGTGATTCAGTGACTCTGTTGGGCTTCCAGCACTCTGAATATCATTGCTCAGATGATGTACATATTATCAAGTTCAGCTCCTTGAGTATTAGAGCCAATCAGGTGTTTGCAGGTCTTCCACAAATCAGCATCTCACTGTTGATGGACACTTCCTCATTTTTCCAGCTGTGAAAAAGAGAACAGTATTATGTCTGCTTGGTGAGCACAAAGAGAACATTAATTCATTGCACACAACCTTTGGGGATCCTTTGATACAAGGAGTACAAAGTAGGGTGAGAATGAGCTATGATTCACTAGGAAAACCACATCCCACCTATATCTGTATATAGTGCTCTGTCCATCCCTATATGGATTTCTAAATATGTTTTTTAAAAAGATTTATTTATATATGTATTTCTGGCTGTACTCATTTTCATTGCTGTGCCCCGGCTTTCTCTAGTTGTGGCAAGCAGGGACTGCTTCTCCTTGCAATGCACAGGCTTCTCATTGTGGTGGCTTCTCTTGTTGTGGCTCGTGGACTCTACAGAGCACAGGCTCAGTAGTTCTGGCACACAGGCTTAGATGCTCCATGGCATGTGGACCAGAGATGGTCCTTTGATGGACCTGCTGGACCAGAGATGGAACCTGTGTCCCCTGCACTGGCAGGTGGATTCTCAACCACTAGACCACCAGCGAAGCCCTAAATATGTTTTAAGATGGTATTTATTCATTGTTTTTAAAAGTCAGAGGGAAAAGGAAAGGCACATCAAGCACCTCGAATTGCACATGATGCACGGCCAGTTTTGACTGGGTATGTCAGAGTCTATAGGAATGCCTTGAGAGATTTCGTAAAGCGTTCCATTTTAACAGATTTCCACAAGGCAGAATCAAGCCCATTTATCCTTTTTCCCCCCCCTCTAATGTTGGTGGCATGCCAGCTCCTTCATGACCCAGCAAGGTTCAGAAACCTTAGCTTACTTTAAAAAACTGGAGCTTCTCCTTCTGAGGAGCATGGCAGGTGGTTCCAAACTGAGTAGCCCACTTAACATGACACTGGGCTGCAATTCTTGAATGTCTTTAAAAGCAAAATGTTAAGATCCCACTCTCTCCAGGTCAGGCCACCGAAGGATTCTAAGAGCTTGTTTATGATGTCATTTTAAGTATGCCCTCTTTCAGCAATAAAAGTTAACTATTAAACTCATGTTTTCAACTTCCCATCATGGGTTCCCTACAACACAAAACCAGCAAATTAAATCACTGAGATGCTAGGATGCCTAAAGAAACAGAGGCAAATTCCTCATAAATAGCCCTAACTGTAGAACATCTGGCCTGCCCAGCTGCATTTTCTCTGCATCCGTTGAGGATGTAACAAAGATAACTGGCCCCTAGTCTTTCCAAATAACAAAAGCTCAGTTATTCTGAGGGAAGCCGAAGTGAGTGGGAGCTGGTGGTCACCGCAGCCCTGCCACAGAGCCGCATGACTCACTCACAGAACTCAGAATGGTCCCTGCCAGTGAATTCATCCTCTTCCATCCCTGTTGCTTCCTTTTCTCTAAAGGAACAGGATTAGGAAATAGAAGCTGGCATTGAAAATAAATTGTTTAATCTGCCCCTGACTTCACACCACCAAGGTCTTGGCTTCATGTTGGGATCTTTAGATTTGTTCATTCATTCATTTGGTCATTCATTCAGCCACAAGTAATTCCATATCTAATCTGTGCCATGTCCTAGGGTACAAAAGTGAAGGAAAAAAAAAAGGTGCAGTTGCTGTCCTCATGATACTTATATTCTAGTGGGTAAGAGAGTCAATATGGAAGTTAAGCATCAGGTAACTATATAATTTAAAATGGTCATAAGTGCCATGGTGGCATCATCTTAGTTGGGTGGTCAGAGGAGGCCTCTCTGAAGATGTGACATTTGTCTGAGACCTGAAGTGTCACAAGGGGCTAGCCACATAAAGACTAGGGAGAAGAAAAGATCATTTTAAGTAGTGGAGTACAGCATGTGTACGGGTTTGAGGCAGAAAAGAGCCTGGCATAGTCAGGACTGACTGATGGGTATAAATGAGGGGGAGAGTACAGGAGAGGAAGCTGCAGAGATGCACAGGGGCCAGGTCATGAACCAACTTATCTCTCTGGGAGCTGATTCACTTGCTGCCCCTGATCAGTTTTGTCAGTCTCCTTTTGGCCATGGAACTATTGGTAACGTGTAATTCAAACAGATGAATTTTCAACTTAGAAAATATTCTTCTTAAGCACAGCTACCTTTAGGATAGATGATAGCCAGTGGGGATGGAGCCAGATGTAAAATCTTTCTCTTCTCAGTTTTGAATGTTATGGGAAATGTTGGTTTAGTGTCAAATCCTCTCAAGCAATCCTATCCAAATAGAACTTTCTGTGATGATGGGAACTTTTTTTTTTTTTTTTAACCTGAGCTGTCCAAAACAGTAGACACCAGTCACTTGGGGCCATTGAGTAACTGAATGCAGTTAGCGCAATGAAGGAACTGAATTTTTAATTGTATTTAATTTTAGTGAATTTAAATTCGTACTGGCTACTGTATAGGGCAGCAGCTCTAGAATCTAGATGTACTTCTAGGAGCTTATTTCTCAGGAGGGTACTAAGAAAGGCTTAGGTTGGCCCAAAACCTGAGCAACATCTGTGACGGTTCATAGAATCCTTGTGGGGAAAAGGTTCATATGATTTAGTCCAAGACCTGAAGGGAGGGTATGGCCAGATAGACTAGGAAGCAGTTTAAATGTTCGTAAGTCTGTACCGGAGTCACAGCTTGTGATCTGTAATGGCCCCAAACATGTAAAGCACATGATAGGAGGCAGTGTTTCCTAGAGGCTTGCTGCTCAAAGTGTGCTCCGTGAACCAAGAGCATTGTCATCATTTCAGTTCAGTTGCTCAGTCATGTCTGACTCTTTGCAACCCCATGGACTGTAGCACATCAGGCTTCCCTGTCCATCACCAACTCCTGGAGCTTGCTCAAATTCATGTCCATCGAGTCAGCGATGCCATTCAACCATCTCATCCTCTGTCATCCCCCCTTCTCCTCCTGCTTTCAATCTTTCCCAGCATCAAGGTCTTTTCCAGTGAGTCAGTTCTTCGCATCAGGTGGCCAGAGTATTGGAGTTTTAGCTTTAGCATCAGTCCTTCCAATGACTATTCAGGACTGATTTCCTTTAGGATGGACTGGTTTGATCTCCTTGCAGTCCAAGGGATCACTTAGAAGCTTGTCATCATTTAGAAGCTTGTTACACACGCAGAATTGATGGCTCAACTCCCAGTCTCCCAACCAAATCAGATTTGCATTTTAACAAGATCTCCAAGTGATCCAAATGCACATGCAAGTGTGAGAAGCAATTATTACTGTTGGGTTCAGATCCCCCTCTGCTACTCACCTGACCAAGTTTTGGGCCTCAACTTTGTCACCTGAAAAAGGTGGTAATACTGCCTACTTCAAAAGGTTGTTGTGATGATTCAATGAGTCAATGTATAAAAAGAAACTAACGTGAGGCTTGGTCTATGTTGATGATCATTCATGATGATCATGTCTATGGATGATCATTCATTCATTAATTCATTTAACAAGTTCATTATTGATTTCATGTTATATTCTAACCATTCTCCCCGTCCCAAGGCACCCTCTTTTTAAAGCAACCCCTTTCAAGGAAAAAAAAAAACACACATATATAAAAAACTCAGGGAAGAAGAATATTTTATTGAGGATGAGAAGGAAGGAAAGTACTCCTCTCCAGTAGTTACAATATTATCATTCTCAAATCCTATAAGATCTTTAGAGGATTCTCAAAGATCAAGGACATTCACCACTATTCTCAGACTTAATTAGAGGTGGTAGACCGGGGAGGGGAGAAGAGAAAGATACGGAAATTAGACAAACAGGGAAGGTTTGTTATTGTTTTACCAACAAATAAAAAGCATTAGAGCTGTCTTAGAAATGAGGCACAAACTGTTAACTGCACAGATTTTCTTTTATTAGTTTCCTTAGAGAAGCAGCAGCAGCAATTCTCATTGGAGGTCCCACCGGTAGGAAAGGGAATGCAAGGGGTGTTCTTTTCTGCTCCCTAGGCAGAGAGGGTTTCTCACCCAAGCCAGTAGGTGTTAATCTGCTTAAGCCTGCCTGACTGGATCTGTTAGCTTGCTGGCACATGGCCATTTAGGGGTTTTGTTTCCCAGACCACAGGAGCCCATTTTTCCAAGAGTTCCACTAGCTTTTTGTTTGATAACGTCTATTTCTAGCAGCATTTACTCCTTCAACAACAAATTCAATGGAACAAAAATTTACTGAACACCTACTATTTGGCAGACCCTCTGTTGGGGATACAGAGATGAATAAGGAGCAGTTGCCGTGCTCCAGAAACTCACACAAAAGTAACTTCTGCATTCTCTCAGGTGATGGCTATTCTCACTGTGTCTTCCTACTGCTTGAGGGTGGGTAGGGGGAGAAAATCCTTTGGCTTCCTTGGTTGCCCCTTTTAAATACCCACTGACCTCACTCTGCCCTCCTGAGGGCCCAGGGGCTTGAAGGGTTAATTACTTGCTTGCTGTGGCTGGTTCATTGTTTGCCCAAACTTCTCACCCCCTCCAATTCCGTTTCTAATTGTGAAATTTGCTTAATATATTTTAATAATGCTTTTCTTTTCACAGAGGCAATATACATCCTTTATAAGAAAATACAGATAAACCAAAAGAAGATAAAATATTAAAACCGTTCTCAGCAATAACCTGTTTTTAATAAAAAGGGTACTTAAAATTATAAGTTATTTAATTTTATATGAAGTTCAAAATATAGAGGAGAGCAGTCACCCATAATCCAATCATCTGAGACATGGGCAATTTATTTTTATTTTTTTCCTTCCAGTCTTCTTGCATTTATTATAAATGACAGCTAGCATATAGCCTGCTAAAGTCATTATCTTTGCGGGGGAAATATGGTATGGATGTCTAAACAAGGAAGGGGTACTTTTAGCTGTACTGGTGGATAAGGATTTTGTGATTTTGCAGAAAGACATGAATTTAGAAGTTTACTCACTGTTAGTTCAAGTCACCGTTGCTATTCAAACATTTCATCCCTAATGACAGAATCTGACCCAAGAAACTTGTCTTCTTTGGAGTCTGAAATGGGAAATAAAGAAATGTCTACTTTAATAAAGTCTGATATGAGACTTCCCCGGTGGTCCAGTAGTTAAGACACCATGCTCCCAATGCAGGGGGCCAGATCAGGAAATTAAGATCCCACAGATGTCATGAAGCAGCCAAAAAAAAAAGTCTGATAGAAGAATACCTGAGTTCATAAGAGTGCTTGAATAACATTAAAAGCCTACCACATGCCAGGCTCTTTGACATATATTATCAGAATTAATCCTCATAACAGTCATACAAGATAGGTGTATCTATTCCTAATTTACAGATGATGAAATAAAGGCATATAAATTTTAAGAAGCTAGCTCAAGATCTGACAACCAGTGCGCGGCAGAACTAGGACCCAGAGACATTATGGTAGAATTCCACTTTTAAATGAAAACCTTTCCTTTATCTTCCCAGAAGAATTTCAAGATAAAAATGGTCTGCTGCAGAAAGTACAAGATTGGAGGACCAAAGTTTTCTCTTCGCAGTTCAGTTCAGTTCAGTCGCTCAGTTGTGTCCGACTCTTTGCAACCCCATGTACTGTAGCACGCCAGGCCTCCCTGTCCATCACCAACTCCTGGAGTTTACCCAAACTCATGTCCATTGAGTCGGTGATGTCATCCAACCATCTCATCTTCTGTCGTCCCTTTCTCCTCCTGCCTTCATTCTTTCCCAACATCAGGGTCTTTTCAAATGAGTCAGCTCTTCGTATCAGGTGGCCAAAATACTGGAGTTTCAGCTTTAACATCAGTCCTTCCAATGAATACCCAGGACAGATTTCCCTTAGGATGGACTGTTTGGATCTCCTTGCAGTCCAAGGGACTCTCAAGAGTCTTCTCCAACACCACAGTTCAAAAGCATCAATTCTTCTACGCTGAGCCCTCTTTATAGTCCAACTCTCACATCCAAACATGACTTGAAAAACCATAGCCTTGACTAGATGGACCTTTATTGACAAAGTAATGTCTCTGTTTTTTAATATACTGTCTAGGTTGGTCATAACTTTCCTTCCAAGGAGTGAGCATCTTTTAATTTCATGAGTGCAATCCCATCTGCAGTGATTTATTTTGCCTTAAAAATGACCTCCGTTTAACGAGTTCTTTAGTCTTCCATGTGCCTAAAAAGAGGTGTCTAATCCTATTCCCAGAACCTTTCAAAATCGGTTTAATCATTTCTACTGTATCAACATTCTAACACTTATCAGAAATTAAGTTGATGAATTTATTGTCACTATTAGTGATTTCTTAAATTACCCTTTTTTATTCTTACCATCTCATAAAGTTTCTAAGCCTCTTGAAGTTTTTAAATTTTGTCAGGTTCTTTCCCCAATCCCTAGCACTTTCAAGGTATCCAATTAAAAGGCAAATTAATGGAATTAATAGTATGTATGGACTAGGTCAGCATTAAGGTCACTGTCTAATAATCTTTAAAAAGACCTGGGCAGGTGGAGCCCAATAATCTCCTTACGTTTGTTTAAAGCAATTTGTTGGATCCTTAACACCTGTTGAGTTGAGTGTTGAGAAGTTATTTGGAGAGCCCATTGGAGCTACATCGACTGAGCTTTCTTTGTCCTCTCTCCATTCTTCGATCTTTTTTCTTGTTTTCCCTTTCTTTTTTCTTTTTTAAAAAAAAATTTATTTTAATTGAAGGCTAATTACTTTACAATATTGTAGTGGTTTTTGCCATACAGTGACATGAATCAGCCATGGGTATACATGTGTCCCCCATCCTGAACCATCCCCCCCAACCTCCCTCCCCATCTCATCCCTCAGGGTTGTCCCAGTACACTGGCTTTGAGTGCCCTGTTTCATGTATCAAATTTAGACTGGTGATCTATTCAGTGCTATTCTCTCAAATCATCCCGCCCTCACCTTCTCCCACAGAGTCCAAAAGTCTGTTCTTTACATCTGTGTCTCTTTTGCTGTCTCGCATATAGGGTCATCGTTACCATCTTTCTAAATTCCATATATATGCGTTAATATACTGTATTGGTGTTTTTCTTTCTGACTTACTTTACTCTGTATGATAGGCTCCAGTTTCATCCACCTCATTAGAACTGATTCAAATGCATTCTTTTTAATGGCTGAGTAATAGTCCATTGTGCTTATGTACCACAACTTTCTTATCCATTTGTCTACTGGTGGACATCTAGGTTGCTTCCATGTCCTAGCTATTATAAACAGTGCTTTCATAAACACTGGGGTACACGTGTCTCTTTCAATTCTGGTTTCCTCAGTGTGTATGCCCAGCAGTGGGATTGCTGGGTCATATGGCAGTTCTATTTCCAGTTTTTCAACGAATCTCCACACTGTTCTCCATAGTGGCTGTACCAGCTTGCACTCCCACCAACAGTGTAAGAGGGTTCCCTTTTCTCTGCACCCTCTCCAGCATTTATTATTTGTAGACTTATTGATAGCTGGCATGAAATGGCACCTCACTGTGGTTTTGATTTGCCTTTCTCTGATAATGAATGATGTTGAGCATCTTTTCATGTGTTCGTTAGTCATCTGTTATGTCTTCTTTGGAGAAATGTCTGTTTAATTCTTTGGCCCATTTTTTGATTGGGTCATTTATTTTTCTGGTATTTAGCTGCATGAGCTGTTTGTATATTTTTTAGATTAATTCTTTGCCAGTTGTTTCATTTGCTATTACTTTCTCCCATTCTGAAGGCTGTCTTTTCACCTTATAGTCTCCTTTGTTGTACAAAAGATTTTAAGTTTAATTAGGTTCCATTTGTTTATTTTTGCTTTTATTTCCATTACTCTGGGAGGTGGGTCATACAAGATCCTGCTGTGATTTATGTCAGAGAGTGTTTTGCCTATGTTTTCCTCTAGGAGTTTTATAGTTTCTGGCCTTACATTTAGATCTTTAATCCATTTTGAGTTTATTTTTGTGTATGGTGTTAAAAAGTGTTCTAGTTTCATTCTTTTACAGATGGTTGACCAGTTTTCCCAGCACCATTTGCTAAAGAGAGTGTCTTTTCTCCATTGTATATTTTTGCCTCCTTTGTCAAAGATAAGGTGTCCATAGGTGCATGGATTCATCTCTGGGCTTTCTGTTTTGTTCCACTGATCTATATTTCTGTCTTTGTGTCAGTACCATACTGTCTTGATGACTGTAGCTTTGTAATATAGTCTGAAGTCAGGCAGGTTGATTCCTCAAGTTCCATTCTTCTTTCTCAAGATTGCTTTGGCTATTCAAGGTTTTTTGTATTTCCATACAAATTGTGAAATTATTTGCTCTAGTTCTGTGAAAAATATCATTGGTAGCTTGATAGGGATTGCACTGAATCTATATATTGCTTTGGGTATTATACTCATTTTCACTATATTGATTCTTCAAATCCATGAATATGGTATGTTTCTCCATCTATTTGTGTCATCTTTGATTTCTTTCATCAGTGTTTTATAGTTTTCTATATATAGGTCTTTTGTTCCTTTAGGTAGATTTATTCCTAAGTATGATGTCTTTAGGGATTTCTAAGTAGAGGATCATGTCATCTGCAAACAGTGAGAGTTTTACTTCTTCTTTTCCAGTCTGAATTCCTTTTATTTCTTTTTCTTCTCTGACTGCTATAGCTAAAACTTCCAAAACTATGTTGAAAAGTAGTGGTGAGATGTCGTGTTCCTGACTTTAGGGGAAATGCTTTCAATTTTTCACCATTGAGGATAATGTTTGTTGTGGGTTTATCATATATGGCTTTTATTATGTTGAGGTATGTTCCTTCTATGCCTGCTTTCTGGACGATTTTTATCTCAAATGGATGTTGAATTTTGTCAAAGTCTTTCTCTGCATCTATTGAGATAATCATATGGTTTTTATCTTTAAATTTGTTAATGTGGAAGAAATAGAAAATCTTAACAGACCCATCACAAGTATGGAAATCAAAACTGTAATAAAAAATCTTCCAACAAACAAAAGCCCAGGACCAGATGGCTTCACAGGTGAATTCTACCAAAAATTTAGAGAAGAGCTAACACCTATTCTACTCAAACTCTTCTAGAAAATTGCAGAGGAAGGTAAACTGCCAAACTCATTCTATGAGACCACCATCACCCTAATACCCAAACCAGACAAAGATGCCACAAAAAAAGAAAACTACAGGCCAATATCACTGATGAACATAGACGCAAAATTTTTCAACAAAATTCTAGCAAACAGAATCCAACAACATATTAAAAAAGATCATACATCATGACCAAGTGGGCTTTATCCCAGGGATGCAAGGATTCTCCTTTTTCTTTTAAAATTTTCATTGAAAACCCTTTGGCCATCAGTCTCTGTATTAAGCACTGGTGACCAGTGGTGGGCAATATAGGCAAGGCCCCTACCCTCATGTAGCTGACAGTCTGGTGGGGAGGGGGTTCATACATTAATTCAATCACACTCATGAATGGCTGTAAGGTTACAAATTGTGGTAGGCACAATCATGCTGTATGGGACCTGACTTAATGGGATCTGGGGTTAGGAGACAGCTTCTTTGTATTGAAATATGAAGAATGAGTGGGTACTTAGGGAAGACTGAGGGTTCCAGGCAGTGGAAATGGCTGTGCAAAGGCATGTGCAAAGGCCTTGTGGTGCTAGGAATTGTGGTACTCTGGAAAAATGAAAAAAAAAAAAAAAAAGCTATGGTGGCTGGATCAGAGGTACAAAAGCAGGGAGTGAGGGATGCTTCTGGTGAGGTCAGCAAGAACCAAGACACAGGATGTGTAAAGATTCTGGCTTTCAGCTAAAGAGCAGTGGGAAACCACTAGCATGCTAGAGAAGAACTGGGGGAGTGAGAACTGCTGGTGATGATGCATCTTTGCTTATCTCTGCAGGAGCGATGCAGTCGTACACATGGTCTCTAACGTACACGGTGACAACAGCAGCAGGGTCCCCAGCTGAAAACTCTCAACAGCTGCCCTGTATGCGGAGCACACACGTGCCTTCCTCTTCGGTCACACACAGGATACCAGTTTATCCCCACAGAGAGGAGCACGGGTAGGCGGCTTTCCTGGGATGTTGTTTTACTTTTGCTTTGAAAGGACAGGGTTTACTCAGCAGTGGTTTCCTCAGAGGACAAGAAGGACTTTCCCTTTGTTGAGGTCTGCCCACACCTTGTATGACTATCTCATGCAGTCCCCTCAACAACCAGGTGAGGTGGGCAGGTGACCCACTTGACAGATGAAGAAACTAAGGCTGGACTAAGTTCACTTCCTCAGGCCACATGGCTGCAAAGGGTGGGGCTGACTGAGATTCTGTCTGCCTCCTTTAGGAAAGAAAATGGAAAAGTCCCTTTCACCAGCTCTCCTGGGTGGCTACTTTATAGGCACATAACATACAGCTTCATGGTGGGTCCAAGTCTCAATCACAGGGGGGCTTCCCCACCCAAGGCTGGGGGTCCCTGGAGGACAGGGCTTACTCATGGGGTTCAACTCCAAGTGGGTTCCAGTGGTGATTTGGACCCTGAATAAATAAATCATTTGTTTTGCCCATATTTTCCCCTAAATCTGTAGTGGTGTTACTGTGATGTATAAATTACAAATCCCCTTAAAAGGGTAACCTGAATCATAGCAGCTTTTTGCCATTTTGCATTGTCTTTATGAAAAGACCTTCCTCCTCCAGTGTCTACTGTGCCCTGATCTGAGAAACACTGATATTATAAAGGGCCCTCCTTCTTGAGAAGGTGAGACTCGGCTCTGACGGCACAGTGAGCCTCACAAACCAGGTTCCAACAGACCAGCTGTGGGGGACACAGGAAGGGAGGAAGGAGGACCACTCAGGTCCCTTCCATGCAGTAACTGAGGCCTGACTGTGGGCATACTTGGAGTTAATTCCAAAGGCTCAGGTGCCCCTGCCAGTCAGTGGGACAGCCATTATTTTCTCAGGGGACCCCTGAGAGTATTTCCCCCACACATTCAAAATCGACTTAGAATTGTTTCAGAGAACTTTCAATTCTGCAGAAATGACAGCACAGACACTCATGTGGTCATACACCAGCATCTTTGATGTAAAGATGCTATTAAGAATAGTGGTAACAGTGCTCTGTGTTTTCAAAGCAGTATCCTATGTTTATAAAGTGTCTTCACATATATGACTCTCAGAGTAGCGAGGTGCAGCATTTTTTACAGATATGAGAAACAAGGATGCAGGTAGCCCAGGGCCCCACAGCTGGGAGCTGGTGGAGCCAGGCTTAGAACCGGAGGCTGACGCCTGGTTGGCCATGTTGTTTTCCCCAGGAGAGAGCTCAGAGAAACACGCTGCATCCTTCCCCAAGATGGAGAAGCAGAGGACTGAGCAAAACAAAAACATAAGTCCCAAAGTAATTTCTTCTTTTTTTCCTATTTGACTTCAGGCTATAATGTGGGGCTTTTTACCACAACAGGAGACAAGGTCTCCATCACTAATGATGTTTTGCTCAGGGCTGTTTTAATTCCCTGAGCACTCACTGGGTGGTGAGGGAGGTATGCCGAGGCGAGAAGGAAGACCCACCTGGGAGTTTGACACTGTCACAACAAAGCCAGAGTGGAGACGGTAGGAAACAAGAAGAAAAAGAAAAATGTAAAACAAAAAGAAAGAAAAGAAGGAGTAGATGAGGTTGATTGTTAAAGGTGTCAAACTGCTTTGTTCTCCCTGCTATTACTCACAATATTCCATGCGCCTCCTGCGTTTTAGATACACGGGAAGCTATAACTATGGGAGCTATGGCAACCAGCATCCTCCCCCGATGCAGAGCCAGTACCCAGCTCTCCCACATGACACAGCCATCTCAGGACCGCTCCACTACTCCCCGTACCACAGGAGCTCTGCGCAGGTGAGTCGGTGGTCCTGCTTGCCTGCCCAGGCCTTGGTGAGCTTGATGCCAGGTCTAGTCAACACAATAAGCACCTTCTGCATACTGTGTGTGCAACCTCTGTGCCTCCAAGGGAAGGCTGGTCTTTTCCTCCGTGCCACTTTGTCCCTCCCGTGGCTGCCCACAGTGGGTGCTCAGTCAGCGTCATCCCAACTTGCTTTCACCTACGTGGGTACCGACCATGTGCCTCTAGTTCTGTCCTCCCTTTGACCTCTCTCCTGGGAGCCAGTCAGCAGTGAGGTCTGTTACCCTTTTTTCGGGTGGCCACCTTCAGACTGGATCTTTTGTCTCCTCTCCCATCGCCTCTTCGTGGTGCAGTCAGACCTTCATCAAGTGCTGTCAGGATGGTCATCTCAGCATCATCCTAACTGGTCTCTCAGTTTCACGTGTGTTCCTTTTCTGTCCAGCAGCCCAACCACAGACTCTTAGTAGAAGAGTCTTCCTTAAATGGACCCCTAACACATCATTCTCAGGCCTTTAGGTCTTCACTGTCTCACAAGCCACACTAATCCTCTGTGGCCTTGGTGAATGGGAATGGTGGCTGCCACTGTTACACCAGTGTTAGGTGCTCTCCATGCCTCAGACGCTTTGCTGTCTACTGGCCCCAAACACAAGTGTTGCCAGTTCCATCCAGTTCTGCATGCTTGGTGTCTCTGGACCCTCACCGTCCTTGCCTCAGATCAGGTCTTTATCTAACTTAGATGATGACCAAAGCCTTCCCGTCTGTCTGTCTCTGTGTCAGTAACTTGTCCCATCCTTGGTCCATCCTCAGTACTGCAGCTGAGAGAATCTTTTGGGTAAAACAAATCAAATCAAAAACCTGGCCACAACACTCTTCCTCTTTTGCATATCATCACTTTGAGGGTCAAGTTCAATTCCTTAGCACGTCTCTCAAGACTCATGACCATCTGGGCTCTGCCTGCCTTTCTGGCCTACCAGCCACATCCCACCTTTGTCCCTCCATGCCAGTTCATGTGTAGCTCCCTCGGGTCTTTGCAGATGCTGTTGCCTCGGGCTGGGACTCTCTTTCTCAATAAGCAGAACTCTTCTGCTTATTGTTCAGGACAAGCATCCCATTTGCTGACACTGTCCTTGTCCTTCTTCCAGAACCATATTAGGTGCCACTCCTCTGTACTCAAATGGTGCATTGGGCTTTCCACTATTGGTACACTTCTCATCACTGACTTTCCTGATACCTGCAAGAGACCCCAAAATTTCCTGAAGGCAGAAATTAAGTCTAGGATCCTCAGGTCACTGCACTCATCAAAAAGAAAAGCTAACTGTTACTAAACATTGTCCTGTGCCAAGCACAGTACCAAGCACCTTCCACATCTCCATGGTAACCCTTGCAGAAAGGAAGTGAGGGTAACTTGGTCAAGGACTTAACCCCGGGCAGCATGACCCCAGCTGTACAGGCTCCTAAGCCCTAGCCTCTGTCACCATTCAGAGAGAGCACTCGCTGCTTAATTTAACAGAGGAGTGAACAGGAGGTGGGTCAGCAGAGACAACTGTGGTGTGAGGCAAGCAGGGAGGGAGCCGCAGGAGGTCTGGGAGACATGATGAGAGTTCAGCCTAGGAAAGAGCTTCTGTAGCACTGGTGAGACCAGGAAGTAGAGAGGGGACCGGCAGAGCAGGGAGGCTGCCAAGGAAGCACATGCAGGAGTCTTAGAACAGAGGTGGCAGGATGTGAGCTAAGTGGAGGCTGCAATTACATCAGCTGTCAGCACAGACTTGCCTCCGAGGGAGAGCGCCGAGCAGAGTGTATCCACAATAGATGGGCACTTGGGGCAAACAGGCATCTGTTTTGATGTCTATCTGCAGTCCCAGGGGAGCCGCAGGATAATCCCTAGACAAGCCAAGGAGTTGATTCCTCTAAACCATCACCTGAGGCATTATTATAGGTCTCCATCTGCGTCACATGGAGACACCTGCTCCCTAGGTCCTGCTTCTCTTGGGACCAGGGTCTGTGCTCCCCATGGTGATCCCTTAAATGACTAAGAGCTGCCACCATAGACTGGGTCACACTTTCACAGTATAAGCAGCCTATCCATCCAACCATTCATTCATTCCCCCATGACCGTCAAGTACCTACTGTGTGGCAAGCATTGCCCTAGCCTGTGAGAATAAAGGGAGAAGGAGATGGAGGCAAGCCTGCTTTGAGAGAGCTTCCACTCCAGTAGGAGACCCTGGCGAGACCAAGCTGAGATCCCAAGCCACAGCTCCCAGCATTCTTCCCTCTTTCTTCACCCCCTCATCTCTCTTCCTGAAACTTCTGGAGCTGGTTTTTCTGGGTATTAAATTTTTAAAGCCTCTTGCCATAAAAAGAAGCCACGGGCTCCTAAATGCCCACACAGCCCACAGTGGTCCAAGACAGGCTGTAGCATCCACTCTAGAAACCACAATGGTCCCCAGCTGGAGCACCATCATGTAATCACTCATCCTAACTGGAGAGCTGGGGACTAAACGAACACCCATGGAGGAGCCGCTGAACCCAGACTGGCTGTGGGAGGCCACAGGGTCCTGCAGCCCCTTCACCACCATGCTCTGCGACTCTCAGGTCCTTTCACAACCTCTGACCCCCACCACATACTCACACTCTGCACTTTATGGTTAATGCCTCCGTCTCCGTTTGTAAAGTGGGGTGGGGAGACATTTAGTTACACTACATCTCTGCCCAGGTTGATGGATGAGGTCAGGGTTTCTTCCGGGGAAGGTACTATCTAGTACTTTCTAAATCCTTCCTTCCTTTTTGTCCATTCACACTGATGCACGTTGAGGCACTCTGAAATACATAGGCTCACTCAAATCTCAGAGCAACCTCCCAAGGAAGGCATTTTCCCCACTTTTTAAAGATGAGGCAAAACTCAGAAGGCAATTTGCCCAAGGTCATGCATCTAGTAAGTGACCAAGCAGATTCAAAGGCAAATTCTCCAAATCCCAACCCCAAGCCCGTGGCACTGAACACTTACAGGGTGTGTGTTTTAGAGGACAGGAGGTAAATTCAAGAGGTTACTGAAGCTATTCTCAACAAGCTTCAGGTTCCCAAAGAGGAAAAAACACACACCAAGATACTGTATTTCTTTCCTTTCCTGGTAGTGCGGTTTAAGGTTGAACACACAGGGGAAAATCTACTGTAGGCCTAATTAGTTTTAGCTTCCCAGAGCAGAGGTCAAACCATTCCAATCCTGAATACCAAATATCACACTTCATTATAGCAGACTCAGCGGGGAAAAGATTAGTCTGAAGTGAAGAAAAATCATAATGATAAAATATGGTTAAAGAATGCAATTGGTCATTAACACAAGACACTGCTTTCTGCAAATAAATGCCTACCATGTTAGTCTTACAGAACTAATACAACATCTTTGTGAAGTCCAGTAATTATAGACATCCCAGCATTTATATACTCAAAATAATGTGAAGTCATTTGTTTTTTGAACTATGGTACCGTGTGCCCTTGTTTCTACTATTCATTTGTACAAGACATGCTTTCCTCATGAGTACTACAAAGGTAAACCTCCACACTCCTGCTTGAATGCTCATAATTCCTCAATTAGTAAGTCCAGATGGATGAGGCTGCACAGGGAAAGGTCTGAATTATTCCAGAAAAACACCCTTCTTGCTGCTATGCTGCACTTGTCCCACATCATAAGTGAACAAGGGACAGTATCAGTGGCCCCTTCCCAGGCGCCCCATCCTCATGCCCAACCAGAAAGAAAATAAACATGGAACCTCTACCTGTCTGCAGCCGTGAATGTGAACTGGGTTCTTGAGCTCAAAAGCCGTTAGATCAACCATAAGCAAACTGGCTGGAAAGACACTTACAGTGAACCAGAAAGTTGTTGCTCATTTCTCAGCTGCATAGCCAAGACCCAGCCTTACCAGCTGGTCACACAGCTCTCACAGTGTCTCCAGTGGACCACGTCCAGTGGGTCCTTGATCTCAGAGGCACAGTGATTGCTTCAAAGTTTGCTTAGCATGCTCCACTTTGGGGTAGCATCCTCGGCCAAAGGTGAGTAAAAATAGAAAAACAGATTTTCTCTGACTATAGAGCCAGGCTTCCTGAGTTCAAATCTCAGCTCGGCCTCTGATTAACTTGGTGCCTCAATCTCCTCATCTGAAAAATGGGGATAATTCTAGTACTTATTTCATAGGGTTGTTGTGAGGGTTGAGTGATTCAACAAAGGTTAGGACAGGGGCTGGCTGATAGTTAACACTATCTGTGAATATTATTATGATTATTCTTTGTAACACCACAATTATTACTATTTTTTGTAATTGTAGAATTAATATCTGTCCTCCTCACTATACTAGCCCTGTGAAGGCGAGGGGGTCTAGGTCCTTCCCCTTCTGACCATTATATTCCCAGGACCCAAAACAGACCTGGCTCTTGGTTGGACCTCAGTATACAATGGTCAGTGAATGAAGGGATGAATGGATCCTTACTCTGGCTGTAAGTTGTGTGTGACCGCAAGAAGATCATTTATCCCTCTCCTGACCTCAGTTCCCTCATCTGTAAAATGAGAGGTGGGATCAGATGGTCAATCACTTAAGGCTCTTCCTAGCATTAGTAGACCACGAACCTATGACTCGAGGAAGAATAATATTTATAATTGCAACTATGTTTTGAAAACTTATTGTGTGGAAGCTCTGGGGCTTCTCAGGTGGCGCTAGTGGTGAAGAACCCACCTGCCAGTGCAGGTGACATGCAATATGGGCTCGATCCCTGGGTCGGGAAGATCCCCTGGAGGAGGGCATGGCAACCTACTCCAGTATTCTTGCCTGGAGAATCCCATGGACAAAGGAGTCTAGCAGGCTACAGTCCATGGAGTCGCAAAGAGTCGGACATGACCGAAGTGACTGAGCACACGGACACACTGTGTGGAAGCTCTAAGTGTTTCACATGTACTCACTTAATCGTGACCCAAAAAGCTCAGCAGACGTGGACTGTCCAGCACAGATTTGGGGGAGTTGTGTCCTGGGTGGGGGATGCCTGTTGGCAGGACTTTGGGCAGTGAGAGCCGCCTTTCATGGGAAAACAGGGGGCCACCTATCACCCGTTCTCCAGTAGAGGCCCGTTTGGTGAAGGTCAGGGATAAAGGGCTCATTCTTCTCTCTCCACGTGCAGGAAAGTCAGCGCTTGGTGTGAGAAGTCACTTCTCAAAATAGCATTTCCTAATATGGTTCCAAAGAGGCTCAGGGTCAGTCTCAGCAGAGATGGACTCACACCCTGGTCCTTTGAGGGAATCTTTGCCCACTTGTGCACACACACACCCACACATGCCCACAGACACCCCTCACACACCTCCCACAGGGTGGGGACTGGGGACTTACCTCCATTTTCACATCAGTAGCAACAGCCCTTGATCTGACCTAGAAAAGGGTAACTTCCAGTTAGGGCCTTCAACAAAAAGCACTTTTATCCTGGACAGAGCTCTGGGGACCCCAGGGTTTGTGCCCAGCATCTGAAGGAGCCCCGTGAACCCGGATGTGAAGTGTGAGCGGTGAGGCGGGTGCTCCCATTGGACTGAAAAGCAACTTCACTGGTGGCTTTAATGGCCGGGCCAGACAGCCGGCACTCCAGCCTCTCAGCTTTCAATGGTCTCTTCACCAAGGGGAAGACGAGGCACTGACTCATTTGCAATTAGCTGACCTAACGGGACAGAATTTTCCAGGCCGGATCCTGTGGTAACAGAATTTTATTGTCACGCTGGAGATATTTTGAGCCCGTCTCATTTCCAGGCAATTACTCTTTTGAGCCTGTGACACAACCCCTGGGCACAGCTGCATTGAGGGGCCTTGATCTGGCACAAAAGCCACCCTCTCTTGGGTTCTATGGGGAGGAGGCTGCGTGATACAGTCCCTACGCAGGCCAGGCAAGCGAGGCGCCTCTCAGGAGCATCAGGCTGAGGCCTGGTTGGGATTACCAGACCCTGTGGTCTGCAGTGGGAGGAAGGTACTTAAAGGCAGAGTGACAGAGAGATTCAAGTTTAATGTGCTGTGTTCCAAAGGAGAGTCTTCCTCTCTGAATTCTCTGGACTTCAGTTGTGTGGTGGCTCCTGCCTTGTTTGGGCCAGACTGACGTGGGGGGAAAGAGCTAGCCCAGGCCCGGGCTCCCCTGCCAGCTCATCCACTAGCTCACCATGGGCTCTGCACCTCATCCTAGCTGGATCCTAGCTGTCTCATCAGTGCAACGTGGGGTCGGAGTACATGAACCCTGAGGTTATTTCTAGCAGTAACAACCTAGGGTTCATTTGCCGGATAGTAATGTGGCACCTGCTAGGTACCAGGCATCATTCCAGATGTTGGGAACACGGTGGGGAAGATGACACCACCCCACCAGGAGCTTAGGAATACAAGCCAGTGGGAAGAGATACCTGACAAGCAGGATGCTAAGATCCTGCCCTGAAAGGTGAAGGTGGGGCACTAGCTTGGAGAGACAAGACGTCCAGAAAAGTCTCTTTGCGGTGGTGACATTTGAGCTGAGACCTGAAGAATGATGAAAGGGCAAGCAGGGAAGGGGCTTGGAGGGAGGGGTGGGAGAGACATGCTCCAGGCGGAGGGAACAGGTGGGACGAAATACCTTGAGATGGGAACCAGCCTGGCATGCCTGAGGGCCAGAGAGGAGGTCTCCGTGCTAGGGAGGGGACATGTATCCGAGGAGTTTACTAGAGAGGCTACTGGGAGTGGGGAGCAAACTTTTGGGAAAAATTAAAGACCATTTTGTAATAATACGCTTTAATATTACCTGTTTAGTACCTGGGGGCTCATTATCTTGGTCAGGACCCAGTCTTATCATGGTCTCTTTGGGGTTCAGAGGGGCTGCCCGGCCCCCCCCCGCCCCACATACACACAGCTGCTTTGGGGAGTATGAAAGCCTCCAGAGGCTCCTCGTGGTCTCCTTGGCAACAGCCCTGGGTGCCTCCTCTGCCCTGAGCTCCAGATACCACCTCTGCCCTTCTCACTCTTTTCCTACCTGTTCTTCTGACTGTGTAAGGCAAGCTGTCTGTCCTGTGGAAGACCAAGCCCTCACTACCAGACGTCCTTCTTCACCTGTGAATAGCTGGTTCTCTTTGCCTGCTTTGGGCCTAACAGCCTTCCCCCACTGCCCCTCAGACTCCCACTCAAAAGGCGGAGAACAGTTCACTTGGCCCCCTCGGCAACAGAGAGCAGCCATTGCTGTCATAACCCCTTCTCCTGGCTTGTCTAGGCTTCAGTCTGTCTGTCTCCCTCACACGGAGGCAGCCTCCCACCTAATCCCTCAGGGCTCCACTCTCCAACTGTCAGGGAAGACAGATGGGAGAACAGAAGACTTCGCACATTCGCAGGCAGACTCTCTCCCTACTCGCTGCCCTTGCCATCCTGGCTGACTGGCTCCTGTTCATGTTGGCGTGGTCCTTAGCACAGCAAGGAAATCTTTGTGTTGACCAGCCTGCAAACGGAGAGCTCTAGCAAAGGGAGCCCAGGACTCCTCCCCTTCCTCCCCTCTGATCTACTAAAAGCAGCTCGTTTGCATAGCTGTCTTGGAAACTGAATAGAATGTAAACGAAGCAGCACTTTGGGGCACTTCTCTTATTTCTGATTCTTTCTAGAAATGTGTGTTTTTCTTTTTGTTTTTGTTTTGCCTTGTTCTGGTAGCTATTAGCACCCTTTTCCCTGACCTGCACAAAAGCACCTTCCTCCCCTCCCAAGGGGCTTATCTTGACTCCTTCCAGGTTCATACCAAGGCCAATAACTCGCCATCCTATCTTCTAGGACTTCAGTGAATGTGAACCCAAAAGAGATGTTCTCTAAATGATAGGCACTAATACTAACCTTCGACACTGTTGACTTGATTCCTCTTCAAAAACCTGCTTTTAGGCTGCAGTTCATAAGTGGATTCAATTGCAAAATGCTATTTTTAATGAGGTCGTTGTGTTTTTCTTGGCAGTATTGTTCTCTTGGGTTGATGGAGTGGGACCTATCACAACTCCATAAATGATAAAATGATACAGCTCAAACCCATCCATCCATCCATGTCTATTTGGACATACTGTGACTCAGGTACACACGCACTCACTCTTTCTCTCTCTCTCCTGTATTCCCAGTGGGGTTATTCCTTCTTTGGGGTTTGACTTCCCCAAACATTGCAGATGAAGAGCACAAAGTCTGTATGACTGGTTGAATGAATATCAGCCCAGCTCTGGCTATGAAATGTTTTGCTCTTCTCCTGCCGGATGCTTCCTAGACCAAGAGTCGGTCTTGCAGAATCTCACTGATGACTTCCCACAAACTTTCATTAACAGAGTCTTAAGAATTTAACGTAAACTGTGAACGTGACTGATACTGTGTACATGCAACTTCAAGCTAATTTTAACTTTGTGGAATTTCTTTCCCCTCAACAAGTACCCTTTTAATAGCCCCACTTCCCGGATGGAACCTTGTCTGATGAGCAGTACTCCCAGACTGCATCCTACCCCAGTCACCCCCCGATGGCCAGAGGTGCCCACAGCCAACACGTGCTACACAAGCCCGTCTGTGCATTCCACGAGGTATGGAAACTCTAGTGACATGTACACACCACTGACCACGCGCAGGAATTCTGAGTACGAGCACATGCAACACTTTCCTGGCTTTGCTTACATCAACGGAGAGGCCTCCACAGGATGGGCTAAGTGACTGCTTTCATAGGAATCCATATTTAATATTAATAATAATTAATAATAATAATAATAATAAACCCATCACCCACCCACCCCCAGAAGACTTTATCTCTCTACATTGTAACTCCTGGACTATTCCTAGGCATCCACTTTCCTAATGAACATGAGGCTGGGATTCAGGGCGGGATGAATAAACTTTAGTTCTGAAACGGGGCTCACTAAGAGTCAGTGAGATTGGGTTCCTGTATCCAAGCCAGACTTGACTGTACAGAGCACTATCTCAGGCAGGCCGACCGACCCGTGACATTTCCCTCTGTTCCATGACTTCGCAACCACTCCCAGTAAACCACTTATTTTCCTGTTGACAAAAACTCTTTAGTCTTGAAGGATGGATACTAGAGACAGAATCTGGTTGGCGCTCTTGGATGGGCACATAATTGACCAAGAGCATTCACCTTTCTATCCGGCTGTCATCTTACTGTACAATGAATGAACAGCCCTCAGAAGTGTCTTAAACATCCCAACTTGCTGGTGGTGTCAGCACTGCTTCCTGGAGCACCAGGGCTAAATGGAGGTGTCCAGAAGTGCTAGAGTCCCTGTTACACTCACGCTGTCACCGTCCCTGCCTGGTCTTGGAACATAAGCACTGTTGAGAGGGAAGGAAGAGGCCTGTTCCGTATGCCTTAAGTAGATCGAGGTTTGTAGAAGACCGGTTCTTCTACATTCAAGTATTTGTCTAAAGTTTGCACAATGGCTAGTGTCAGCAAAAGGCAGAAGAGCATTTTCTAAAGTTCTGTGAGAATGCGGACTTATGGCATTCAGTATCACACTCAGCTCTGCTGTATTAACTTTGTGAACCTGAACGGACCAAACTTTTAACTTACCAAGCACCAAGTGTGAAGACAACTTTCATGGTTCCTTCATAAGACTATAATAATTTCCGACACTTTGATAGAAAAAATTCAAAGCTGTGCCTTTGAGCCTATACTATACTGTGTATGTGTGGAAATAAAAAAAATGTATTGTACTTTTGGAAAATTTTTTCGTAGGCATTTTTCTGTCAGATTTGTAGCAATTTGTGAGGTTTGTTAGAGATTAACATAGGTTTTCTTTCTGTATTATAAAAAACACCAAGAAATTATGGTGGACCTATTACCCTATGGGTAAGAAATAAGTGGAAATATGACATCGGATGTTTTAGCAATTGTTCTGTAAATAAAATCTTTGATCACACCACTCAGTGTGATAATCATGTCTACAGCTAAAATGGAAATAGTTTTATCTGTACAGTTGTGCAAGATATGAATGGTTTCACACTCAAATAAAAAGTATTGGAATGACTTTCTTTCTTTTTGTTCATTTTGCGTTTGATACGACCTCTGTGTATGTGTGCACATATGTGGTTTTTGTGTGTGTGTGTGTAATATATATGACATTCTAAATACCTATGGTATAAGTAGGCAAAACAAAAGTAAATGGTCTTCTATAGTTGTACTTATCGAGTTCCTTGTGATCTTGTCATTATTAAAATGTGGATAGGCCACACATGCAGTCCTTAAAAAATGATTTAGCACCTACAACCTGATTGTAAGAAGCAGTCCTACACACAAGGACTGACCTAAAGTTTTCATGATGGCTAGTGTCAGCAAAGGGCAGAGCCTTTCAGCTCTTACAGAGGATATTATTCTTCAATGCCAATATCACTAGGAGGTCCCCTGACTCTCAGTTCATTATGCTTTAATGATCGCTAGGTGTAAAGATATTTTGAGCACAGTGGTTTAAATGCTAATAAACTTCTGAAACAGGACAATAATATTGTTAAATAGTTAATAAATATCAACAGATTTTTTTTTCCAGGACTGCAGTTTGATTCTAGGGCTGGAAAGTGAGGCAAAATTATTAAATGCTTTGCCCAAATGTTAAAGAGTCTAGGATCTATGAGAAATTCAGAGCCACAGATTTCCAGAAATGGCAGTACTGACTATTTTAACTAAAAGGCATGAGAATTTGACAACTCAATTTGCATTTTAAAAGGTTTATTTTTAAAGCCAGGCTCTTACTTGCTATTACATAACATATGTACACCTGAAAATGCTTTGGGGATTAAAATTATACATTTTATATAGTATTCCCTTTAAAAAAATTAGCTGTGTTGTTCTACCAAAAGAAAGCAGATGTTGGATTTCACTCTGATGGTAATTAGTTTGATCTTTCGGCCAAGGTCCATTAGTTGGCTTTATATGAGGAAAATAAGGGAGAGGAAGGATGAAATTTCATATTTAGTCAGTGAAAATAAGCCTGAGAATAACCAGACCTATTGCTCTCTTTACAATCCAAAGCTCATGCTCCAGAAATGAATGGGTGTATTAAGTCTGACTTTTGACCTACTAAGCACAAAAAATTAAGCAGTTGCCAAATTCTCTGGCCAGGTAGCTGCTGCTGCTGCTGCTGCTAAGTCGCTTCAGTCGTGTCTGACTCTGCGCAAACCCATAGATGGCAGCCCACCAGGCTCCAGGCAAGAACACTGGAGTGTGTTGCCATTTCCTTCTCCAATGCATGAAAGTGAAAAGTGAAAGTGAAGTCGCTCAGCCGTGTCCGACTCTTCGAGACCCTATGGACTGCAGCCTACCAGGCTCTTCTGTCCATGAGATTTTCCAGGCAAGAGTGGTGTAAAGTAATTAACCTCCAATTACAATATATATATATATATATATATATATATATATATATATATAAAAGAGTACTGGAATGGGGTGGCAGCAGTACCTAATATTGAAATAAATGACACCCATGTACAGAAGTACTAACCACAAGCTCTTTAAACGCACAGATATTTAGGCAAAAATAGTCACAGCCAATAAGGGCCTGAATCCCGGAAAATACAGTGATTGCTCCAAGAACTTTGCAGAGGAAAGAATGTGTTCACAGCACAGCCAGGAACCGAGAGTCATCAGCACCACAGGAAGAAGGCAGCTTCAGGTGAGGCAAGTGGCCCCTGGGCGTTTCTCTCCAGACCACAAGGGACCCATCTCTTGGGAGATGAGTGGACTACCTGTGTTCCCAATTGTTCTAAAGCTTCCACTTCAGAACAGAGAGGGATATGAGTAAGAAAAGATAACTGCTGTGAGTTCATGACTCAGCTGCACCTTCTCTCCCTCTTGACGGTTCCTAGCCAGTCACCAAGATGGGAATGGGCAAGGTCGGCCACTGGGAGTGGGGCCAGCCACTTGTCAGAGGAAGAACAGAGGAGTCCTGGCAATAAAGGGACCCTCCCCTCTTCAGGACACTCTCTGAAAAGGACTCTGCCAGCTTGAAACTAGCTGAAGTCATGAACGGCAGCCAGGATGGCTCACCCACGTCGCAGGCCTGTGGAGTCCAGGCATCCATCCTGCTGAGCCCTTGTCAGGCTTCTAGCATAGCCCAGGTCTGGGAAGAAAGGGGAGCTGTGGCCCCTCGGAGACCACAGCCTGGTTTCAGACCAATCAGAAATGTGCATCATCAAATAAACCCAGCCTCACTGGAGAGAGGGCCTGAAATCATGGAAGGTGACCTTGGAGGGGTCACCTCCCCACTCTGGGCCGTGAGCAGGCCTGCTCTATGACTATGACATCCTGAATTACATTCTGTGTGCTGATGGACCAGGGCAGGCAGATCTGGGTGAGGAGGGTGGACAGCTTAGGGAAAACAAAGAACAGACTGGCAGCTGGGCAGTGATTCAGGGAGGCAGCCACAAGAGAGAAGGCGATGGCTCCACCAGCTGGTGCTAAAGAAATGGCCTGAGATTCACATCCACGAGCTGAGCCCATATCTCTGCACCACCATCACCAAGCAACACCCCTTCCTCGTATCTGATCCCACTCTCTCTTTCACGACTCCACTGGGGCAGTAGTCTCCTGCTATCTCCCCCATCCTGCAGATCTGTCCTATTTGCTTTAACGTGACATCAAACAAAATGAAGCGAATCTGGAGAAGGAAAGAGCAAAAACGAACAGGCTATTTGTCCCAGCTTTTCATACCTCTTAAAGGCAGAATGGAAAGATTGAAAAAAAATTAAATCCTAGGAAAGGGCTAAACACTCCCTTTATCACATGGGAAAGAGTGTCGGGGTGGGGCAGCTGTAGAGCTCCTGAAACTCAGAGCTCAGACTTGGTCAAGGGCCTGAGGTATGCAAATCATCATTATCGTCAGAAGCTTAAAGGAAAAATAGAGGGATGTCCTCATTGGCTTCAAAGTGAGGTAGAACTGAGATTAAATCTTGGTTCCACCAGAGATGATGTAGAAGGAGCATTCCTACCCTCAGTAGGATTAGACGTCATCTGTTCTGAGTTCTAGCTGCCCATTAGCATTACTCTATCAACTTTGTAAAAATAGGGATGTGTAGGATTCATCCACAGTCAATAACTGACCTAAAATGTGATGGGGAAATCTTTTAAGCTCTCCAAATGATTCTAATATGCAGCCCAGGTTGAGAAACATGACCTCTGCCACCTTGAAGTTCTAAGATCCAGGGACTGCTCTCCCCTGAATAGGTACCCCAAGTTTCCTTTTTATAAGGTTCCGGTCTGTCCAGAGTGGCAGACGCCAATCATCCACACTGTTTATAGTTTCCCCCAGCTGACAAACCTCTCCCTGACAGCACTGTTTTGTTTGCGCTTCAGCCCAGCCCACCTCCCTACCACTCTGCCGCCTGCCCTCCTAACCTGGACCTTCTCTGCTTCGGTTCCTTGGCAGCCTCCCAAGCTAAGCCAGCCCTTGTGGTTTCCTCTTCTTCCAAGGAGGTCAGAACCTTTTGTGCTTCATCAGCCTCCTCCCTGAAGCTCTTCCTCCATCCCTCCTCCTGCATCTCGACTCCCCCCACCCCGCCAGTCCTCTCACCCCCATATTTTGCTGCTACTGGTGTAGGTGGGACGGAAGATGTAGGCTCAAGAGTTGAGAAAAGAGCTGTTGCTAGGAAAGGAGTGTGGGTGAAGAGAAAGCATGGGTGGGAGAAACAGGGCTCCCCAGTTTTATTCCTCCCTTTGTCATCATAAATGCCTCCAGAGCTAAAACCAGTTGTTTTAAGAACTATTATGAAAAATAATAAGGTCTGACCGGGACAGCAGGGGTGAGAGAATCAGCTTCAGAACAGCTGCAGTGCTGATCCTTGATATTTATAACAGTCTCCTGATAGATGGGAAAGCCACTGAGAGAAGTCTCTAAGAGTGAATTCTCCAAGAACTACCAAACGGTGCCCTGACCAGGCACAGTATCCAAAACGTCCCAGCCTGTGCTACACCTCTTGGAAACAAGAACCTGCCAAATGTCTTCTTAAGGACTGAAATGTAATTACAACAGAAGGCCAAGTTTTAAATGAGGAGACACACTTCCTTCTTCTCACATTGAGCAACGCATGGTCCATTCCTGAACCAGCTCTAGAGGTTCTTGTTCCTGGGAGGTCTGCAACATAGCTAGCCCCATCAGAAGCATCTTTCCCACTTCTTATAACCTCCTTGAGATGTCAGTGGTGTAGTCATTTCTGTTTACAGGTGGAGAGACAGAGGCTATGACCGGTTTAGTGTCCTGCCAGAGCCGGGATGTACAAACTGCACTGTTCCACTCCAGACTGTCTTTTCTGCTACAGCACCCTGCCTTCTTCCTCCTTCCTACTTTTGTTTCCATGCCATCCCGCCCCCATTCCTCTCTCCTAAGTGGCTTTGCAGTTTATAAATCAACCTTGACCGTGGTAAGAGAACCTGCTGGGGTTGAACAGAGTTTCAGAAGTTCTGGGAAATTTGTGTGTGTTCAATGAAGGCAGCTGCTAAGCTGCACCAGCTCTTTCTCCCACACCCAAAGTGGCATCCACTCACTGTAAGTTCACAGCAGACACTAGCTTCCCTCCGTCACTTCCCAGGGTACATACAAACCAATACATTATCAAGAATCAAGACTTGGTCATTCTACAGAGAAACAGGAACAAAAGAAAATCAATAATAATGCAAAAAAAAAAAGCAGGGCACAGGAGAATTTTTATTACTAGGTCAAAAAAAAAAAAGCTCTGCGGGGGAGATGCAATGAGCCAAGCATTCCCTAGAATGAAGTCATTGGAGGGGGTGGAGGAGGGGTGCTGGCTACCTCTTGCTGTTCAGGTCACTACCCTTTGACAGCAGTGGCCTCTGACCTCAACAACCCTACAATTCTGTTTGGACTGACCCTGAAACCCATGAAAGTCAGATGTAGGCAGTGCCCAAAAGTTGAGATAAAGCTGACTAATATGGGAAAAGCTCCCGGTATGTGCCCCCAGCTGAAAGGAGCTGGCAGTTCTTTGGCGGGAGATGCAATTTATTCTGTCCTCCTCCTTTCAGGGAAATGCTAATCCTTCATAGGCAACTGGAGGGGAAGACTAAAAAGTGGTGATGATGAATGACAATAATCCTTTGTCCACTGCCACCTCCTCCTAGGGTTGAACCTTAAGAGTTTAATCAAATGTTGGTAAGTAACTTAATGCTTTACTGCATTAAGAGTTAAAAAGGAAGTGGCAGGAAGAAGAGTTGTGAAAATGCATGTCCTCTGATACGTGACTCTCAAAAGCTTAATTACAAAGACATTGGTATAGAGTGTGTGTGTGCACACGTGTGTGTAGTGTTTTAGCCTCCTTATTTACATACACAAACAAAGGACAGTCACTATCCCCAAACTCTTTTGTCAAAGCATGTCAGTGTTAAAGACATTAACTTCAAGGTTTAAAGATCAAAGTGGTATGTTAAAATTACTTTTCTGTTGTTAAAAACATCAACAACAACAAAATCTCAAGCATTTGTTCACCAATAGTAATAACATTACCTTTATCCCCACATCTTCCAGCATCACTGTGAGGGAGGTTGCCTTTTTCATTCCAGTTCAGCTAACACCTGAGTGGCTACTCCATGCCAGGACTGCTGTGCTGGCCACTTGGACAGTCATCTCCTTTAACCCTTACGACATCCTGCAAAGTAGGTATTATCATGTTCGTCACAGTTGAGAAAATCAATGTTCAAAGAAGGCAAGTAGAATCTTTTGGCTTTCAAGTTTTCCTCTGAGATACAAAAAACTGGTTGCCAGAACGGTTTTAAGGAATTTGACAAATGATGGGCTTCTGAGACTCACATAGTGAATTGGGACTAAACACCAGGTTTTCCAATTCCCAGTCCAGCTCTTTTGCCACATTACAGCACTGCCACCCAAAGTGCTGGGTTTTCCCAAGAGGTGTTTGGATGGGAGTCCAAGCCAGCGAGATGCAAATAGGTCTGACCCACATTCCAGCTCTTGGATAAATAAAAACTCCTAAAGGGCAGAGCCCATTTCGTGTGCTTAATTTGAGAGCCCCACTGTGGACAGTCAATCAGTATTAAACAACTACAGGTACATTTGCCAAGGACTAACAGCATGGGCTCAATTTTAGCAATTAGAATACTGCAGAGGAATATTACAGAGGAATCTCGTACAGGTACTGAAAGGCTGGATCAAGTAATTATAAATTTCTAAGAGTTTAAAAAGAAACCTCTGAAGTCACCTAATTAAACTCTAATTTTATAAATAAGATCCAGAGAAATTAAAATAACACACACAAGGGTTTGATACCAGTCAGCAACAGACCTTTGCCTGTCTCCCAGTTCTATTTATGTCATATGGTATTGTGACGTAGTTTTCAGGAATGGAACATGTTGTAAGCTGAAACTGGATTGGATGGTTATATAGAGTCATCAGTGATAATGACGTCTCCCAGATTTAATTTTTCCTTATTCTACTCGACCAACTGACCTCTAAATCTCCCTTGCCGGCTTTCAAATTCAGCTAAGTTGGTTTTCATTTCTCAATAAGTGTTTCATTAGTTCTGGCCTCTCGAACTTCTCTCTTGGTATTTCCCCCATCTGCTAGCCCTCTAAGCTCTCTGTAATATTCTCTATATAGTTCTCCAAGAAGGCTTCTCTGATTACTCTTCTTCCCATAAATGTTTTATCTTGCTTTGATTTGCATAATATTTACATTCAATTTGTTCCTTCCTAACAGTAGAAAAGATCTGCCAACTGCCTGGGTGCTTCTTATATTCCCAAAGAACAGGATCAATTGATTTTACTTGTTTTTATTTTTTATGGTACCTAAGACAATGCTTTTCACACTGTTCATGGGGTTCTCAAAGCAAGAATACTGAAGTGGTTTGCCATTCCCTTCTCCAGTGGACCACGTTTTGTCAGCTCTCTCCACCATGACCCATATGTCTTGGGTGGCCCTACATGGCATGGCTCATAGTTTCATTGAGTTAGACAAAGCTGTGGTCCATGTGATCACTTTGGTTATTTTCCTGTGATTGTGGTTTTTCACAACAAACTGTGGAAAATTCTTAAAGATATACGAATACGAGACCACCTGACCTGCCTCCTGAGAAATCTGTATGCAGCTCAAGAGGCAACAGTTAGAACTGGACATGGAACAACAGACTGGTTCCAAATCGGGAAAGGAGTACGTCAAGGCTGTATACTGTCACCCTGCTTATTTAACTTATATGCAGAGTAGGTTATGTGAAATGCCGGGTTGGATGAAGCACAAGCTGGAATCAAGATTGCTGAGAGAATTATCAATAACCTCAGATATGCAAATGATACCATCCTTGTGACAGTGAAAACTAAAGAGCCTCTTGATGAAAGTGGAAGAGGAGAGTGGAAAAGTTGGCCTAAAACTCAACATTCAGAAAACTAAGATCATGGCATCCAGTTCTACCACTTCATGGCAAGTAGATGGGGACAACAGTAGAAACAGTGACAGACTTTATTTTCTTGGGCTCCAAAATCACTGCAGATGGTGACTACAGCCACGAAATTAAAAGATACTTGCTCCTTGGAAGAAAAGCTATGACCAACTTAGCATATTAAAAAGCAGAGACATTACTTTGCCAACAAAGGTCCGTCTAGTCAAAGCTATGGTTTTTCCAGTGGTCATGTATGGATGTGAGAGTGGGACTATAAAGAAAGTTGAGCACCAAAGAATTGATACTTTTGAGCTCTGGTGTTGGAGAAGACTCTTGAGAGTCCTTTGGACTGCAGAGATCCAACCAGTCCATCCTAAAGGAAATCAGTCCTGAATATTTTTTGGAAGGACTGATGCTGAAGCTGAAACTCCAATACTTTGGCCACCTGATGTGAATAATTGAGTCATTAGAAAAGACCCTGATGCTGGGAAAGATTGAAGGCGGGAGGAGAAGGGGACAACAGAGGATGAGATGATTGGATAGCATCATTGACTCATTGAACATGAGTTTGAGTAAGCTCCGGGAGTTGGAGCTGATGGACAGGAAAGCCTGGTGTGCTACAATCCATGGGATTGCAAAGAGTCAGACATGACTGAATGACTGAACTGACTGAAGACAATGCTATGCTCCAGTGAGCCCCAAATTATTTGTTAAAGGTACAAACCATGTCAAATAACTTTGCCACAAAAAAGAAACTTCATTCTTAATAGAAAATGAATTTAAGGTAACTTTTAACCTCCTAGATTATTCTGATTTCTCAAAGACTAATTAATGAGTCACATGCTTATAAATTTGTTAGTCTACAAAAAAATTATATTCGTTTAGTGGTTGATATTCTATCAGAATATTGGTCCAGTGATTATCAACCAGGAAGCTTTTAAAACTACCAGTACCCAGGGCTCACCACAGATCAACTAAATCAGAATCCTTGCAGGTATGCCCAAGCCATGATTTGCATACATCATATTGTAATTTGATTTGCACATATTTGTATGTAAAACCTCACTCTCATTAATAAATTGGTCTAAAGAATGAGCATGTTCAAATATGCTTTTGTTGTCCTTAGATCATAGAATGTTAGAACTGAGAGAGAACCAAGACTCTATCTGGATCAGATCCTTTATTTTACAGTTGAGGACACCAGATGACATTGAGAGTGTCATGACATTGAGAGAGCCTCACATGGTGGCATGGTGGTTGTTGAGTGACACTTTGTATCTCGAATTAGTGAAATTCTCTGAAGTCCAATTGTGGAGCTGTAGTGAGTAGGCCAAGCTGTTTAGTTTTTAAATTTCTTCTAAAGAAAATGTATAAAAAATATTACATGTGAAAGACTTGGATAGTAAAAGCTGTTACCGCCAGGTACTTCTATAAGACCTTTAATTTGGCACATTCCGACCAGTCCATTGTTATGGCAGAGGAAATGCCAGCACAGGATATATCAAAGTCCAAAATAAATGACTAGTATCTATTTGCAGGGTTTTTCACTGGCCCTGACCCATACGGTTGTAGCATTTTATGCTATCAGAGCCCAGAGCATTTCTAGCCCTTAACTATACCACTTACGAGCACTTATTGCTCATGAGCAAGCTAATCTATACATTGAACTTCCCTTTTCTTTATAAAAAGGAAGATAGTGCCTGTCCTACTGACCTTGCATTTTCCAGCTATTACAAGGATTAAGTCAGATGATCTATGTGGAGATATTTTGAGAACAGTACAGCACTATCCAAACATAAATACAGAATTATATTATTATATCTTAGAGCAGTGACTTGTGAATAAATATTTGTTGCTTTGATTACCCAGACTCTAAATCCCAATTCCTTGGCACCAAGCCAGGCAAGAATCAACAGGAACTGGAGTTACTGCTGAACTAGAAACTCTAGTCACTGAAAGTATCACATAACTATTCAGGGAGGTAAAGTGATGTAGTGATCCAGAATTTAGCTAGTCTAGGCTTTAGTCCCAGAGTCTGCTTTTAACTATTGACTTTGGACAAGTCACTTAATTTTTCTGGGACCAGAGTCTCGTCAGTGGTCAAAGGATGACTTGAATCAAAGACCCTTTTGATTTATAAAATCAGAATATTAGTGCTTAATTAAAATTACTAAAGTGCAATTTCCCAAGCCATTAATTCATGTGGTTTCACATTTTAAAAATCTCTTTTTAGAAGTAGAGGGTTGAAGCCTAAAAACATAAGCCTATTTCTGGTAAACAGACATTTCAAACACATGTGTATAAGACCCTCTTTAAAATAAATGTCTCTACTCAGATACTTTATGCTAGCTAGTATCCTGTCCCGGAGCCGTTGCTCCAAAAATAAATATATGGTTACCCCAAAACCATGTAGAACAGTACTGGACAGAGAGTAGGCAACCAAATATTTTATGTTACACTTCTCGGTTTGAGTCTCAGTTGGTGTTATTTAACTAATCCGAGCCTGATTTCCTATATGTAAATGGGAATACCTCACTCAATGATCCACTGAGATGGTGTACAGTAGAATGCTTTGTAAACAATTAAAGATAACTGCAAGATATTACTATTAAATGAGGAATATAGTTTACTAAACCTTGCCTAAGAAGATGCTTTTTAAAGAGACAGACCAAAATCTGACTTTATTATGGATACAGCACTTACCCCAATATCTGGCTCAACAAATATGCTCAATAAAGGTTTGCTGCATGAAATGTACAATCCAACGAAAGACCAAAAGCTCCATGAGCTCAAATTCCACTTCTTATTTCTAAGTTCTCAGATCCTAGCACAACATCTGATGCATAGAAGAAACTCAATAATTATTAGATGAATAAATTTTTGCCCTTTCTAATTCTTCAGCACAGCTCAAGAGGGAGAGGTAAGCAAGGCTGGCATGGAAGATGATTCTGGTAAAGGTAGCTTGGAATGGAAAACTGAAAGTTACTTAGAGAATTCATGCACACTCTAGCAAATAGTTTGGGAGAGTAGAAAGAGCATAGATAGGATCCTAGTTCAAATTCAGTTTTCAAATTCTGCCATCTCAGTAAATTAACCTATTTACCTCTTCAAGACTCAGATTCCTCATCTTAAGAACAGTACCTCCCTCACAAGCTTAGGGCTTCCCCAGTGGCTCAGCAGTAAAGAATTTGCCTGCAATGCAGGAGAGGCAGATGTGGGTTTGATCCCTGGGTGGGGTAGCTCCCCTGGAGAAGGGCATGACACCTCACTCCAGTATCATTTCCTGGAATATCCCATGGACAGAGAAGCCTGGTGGGCTACAGTTCATAGGGTCACCAAGAGTAGGATATGACTGAAGCAACTGAGCATAAGGTTAACGACTAAAATGGAAGCTCCATAATAGTAGGGATTTCATTTTGGGTCCACTGTAGACACACTGAACTGTACTGTACTGTATTGAACAGTGTCTGGCACAGGATAGAGTCTCTAATATTTGTTGACTTGGTTTGTGAGAAACTGAGATAACATAGGTAAAGTGTGTGACAGAATGTCTGCACGTAGCGAACACTTAGCAAATGTGAGATTCCATTATCATCATCATTACCATTACTAGTATATCCATATTATTACATTTACTAGCGGTCGTAGAGGACCTGCCTTTGGGGAAAGACGTAGATACAAATATCGAATTCCCTACTTACTGGCTGTGTGAGTTTGGACAAATTACTTAACCTATTCGGATTCGTATGGTTCCACAAAAATCTCAGTGCCGTGAGAAATCACCTAACACTGAGTCTTGAGTCCCTAACACGCGATACACGGCGGCTATTATTATTATTATGAAGGCAAAAAAACCCGCCGAGTCCCCTTTTATCCGAGAGCTGTCTACCATTTTCCCACATTATTGTAGCTGAATACACAGCATGACCGCAAACAAGGAAGGAAGGAAAGAATTTCAAAGAGACCGAAACCGCTAAACGAGAAAAGAGGGAATTAAAACGGTGCCTGACAGTTCCCACCAAGGGGTGCCAGTTTCCGCGACTGTCAACCAGTCCAACCAGCCAGGGCTCGAGCAGGACAGTCAGCTCGGTAAGGAACAAAAAGGAGGCAGAGCCGACGTTTGGACCCTCCCCCTAACGGTCTCCGGGCCGCTGGCCTCAGGCGGCCGCTGGACTCCCTTTTCCGGCCTCTGCAGGACCACAGTTCCCAGCATGCCTTTGGCAGGAAGTCTTTCCCGCTGGATGACTACGAGTCCCGACATGCCATTCGGCACTCCAGTAGATTAGATGGAAGAGTGGAATGACCCCGTCGCACGCAGGGAATTGTAGTCCATTTCGCTGGTGGCTCTATAGAGGGGCGGGGAAGAGCCGGGTCGCTCTCGTCAGCTGAGGAGAATGATTCATAGAGGAGGGTCAGGAGAGAAGAACAGCTCTGTCTGTGAAAGCCCATTTAAAAGGCTGGACTCTTCCCCGAGGGAGAGAGAGGCAGGGGAGCAAGCAGGGTCTCGGGCCTGACCCCGTCCGCCAGGCCTCTACCGAGTACTGGGCCTTGTCAGAGGTGGCGGCTAGGCGCCGGTTGCTGGGGGACCGGTGACGTCGCGGGGTGAAAGTTGAGGGGCGGTGACGTCGGGCCTGCCGGGCGGAGGCTGGCGGGCTGGAGGCAGAGGGAGGGAGGGAAGGAGGGAAGGAAGGAAGCTGGGAAGAAGCGAGCGAGCGGGGGCGCGAGGCGTTTACCTGGAGGCAGCGGCTTGGGCGCGCAGAGCGGCCGCGGCTCCCCCGCACCTGCGGCCATGGATGAGGAGCGCGCCCTCTACATCGTCCGGGCCGGCGAGGCGGGGGCTATCGAGCGGGTCCTGAGGGATTACAGCGATAAGGTAAAGAGCCCTGGCCCCGGGCGTGCGGTATAGCACCCTTGGGCCGCCCCCCCGGGCTTGCATATCGCATCCCTCCCAACCCCCCCTCACGCCGGGGATGCGCATTGCTCTCCCCTGAAAACGTTTCCGGCTTGGGCATGCGTGTTTGTGCCCCCAGCCTTTTCCATCCGCGCATCCTGTATCCCCCCTGCCCCCATCCTGGCTCCCACCACTCTGATTCCGGCCCAGCAGCTTGTCCCACGGTCCTCTTCCCAAGCGTGCAAGTCACACCCCCGGAATCGGTGAATGTCCGTCTGTGCCCTGTGCCCCACTCTTGGATGCAGAAATGCACGCGAGGCTTCCTCACCTGCATAGCATAAAAATACGTGTTTTTTTGCATAAACACGGCCTTTGACATGCTTAAGACGTATCGGCCACGATGGCAGTTCTTTATAGACACAGCACTGTACAGTTTTCAAGGTGTGATGTCTCATATATGGTCTAACTTGATTCTCAGAATATTTGTAGAGTAGAGAGTATCATCCTTCCCATTTTCTAGATGAGAATACCGAGGCACGAGGAACTGAAATCACGCCAAGGTCATGGACCTACTGTGTTGTACCTGGGAGGAGACTAACTCCTAATAATACCTGTTACTTGTATCGCATTATCAGCTTTCCCATCCTTTATCTTGTTTAATCTTGACAGCCGTTCTGTGAGGTTTCATCTGCGTTTTGCAATTGAGATTCTAGATCGGTTAAGTAACTTGCCCAAGGTCGTACTTCTGAGCTGGGATTCCAACCTAGGTCTTCAAACCATTCATTATTCTTTCCACTTTACAACTCTACACTAAAAAGGTATCTTCTTTTATATCCCAGTCACTTCTCTGAATGTCTCTTCAAGAACCGTTAGCTCTCCATTACTTTTCCTTCCAAGAATTGTACAAGCTCGCTTCTAAAGGTGACATACCACACCTTTATTCTTCCATTTAGAAGACTACTTAATAGAAATGACTGACTTCTGTGAAAACACACCCAGCACCATGTCACATCCTAGATACAACGTCTTCCTTCCTTTCATTTGCTTCCATTCATAATTTCTCCTGTGTTTGCTATGTGCCCACCACTGCCCTAACCTATGCTTTGCATTATGGAGCTGCCAGTATGCCATTTCTGCCCTATGTGGAGAATATAAAAAATCAGGCAACTTCACTCCTGTTTGATCTTCTCAACAATCCTGTGAGGAAAGTGACGGTATTCCCTGTTTCACAAATGAGAAAATTTAGAATGTTGTTGCCCCAAGTCCACACAGTCATTGAGAGATGGGGCTGAGATTTGAATCTAGGTTTTCTGATTGCTCTTTTACAGTACTATGCTGTTTTCTTTGGGAGGCTGTATGGATTCAGTTAAATTCATATCTTAGTTTCTTCAGTCTCTGATATGCTTTATTGTTGCATATCTGCTTAACTTAGGAGAAATTCATTTAATGCACAGGTATACATATTGTGGAGATTATGGTCGTCCAGTGGTATCTGCTGGGGATTTGTTCCAGGACCCTTTCCCTCCCTCATGGATACCAAAATTCATGGATGCTCAAGTCCTTTATATAAAATGGCATGTTGTTGTTGCTTAGTTGCTAAGTCATGTCCAACTATTTTGTGACCCCATGGACTATAGCCCACCAGGCTCTTCTGTCCATGGGATTTTCCAGGCACAAATACTGGGGTGGGGTGCCATTTTCTTCTCCAGGGGATCTTCCCGAAACAGGGATTGAACCCGCGTCTACTACATTGGCATGCAGATTCTTTACCACTGAGCCACCTGAGAAGCCCATAAAATGGCATGTGTGCTTGTGTGCTCAGTTGCTCAATCATGTCCAACTTGTTGCAGCCCCAAGGACTGTAGCCCACCAGGCTTCTCTGCCCATGGAACTTTCCAGGCAAGAAAACTGAAGTAGGTTGCCATTTCTTACTCCAGAGGATCTTCCTGACCCAGCGATTGAACCTGCGTCTCTTGTGTCTCCTGCATTGGCAGGCAGATTCTTTACCACTAGCACCACCTGGGAATAACCTATACACATCCATCCTTATACCTTGAATCATCTCTGGATTGCTAATAATACAATGTAAATGTTATGTAAATAATTGTAAATACAATGTAAGTACTATGTAGCTCAGTTCAGTTCAGTTGCTCAGTCGTGTCCGACTCTTTGCGACTCCATGAATCGCAGCACGCCAGGCCTCCCTGTCCATCACCAGCTCCGGAGTTCGCTCAGACTCACGTCCATTGAGTTGGTGATGCCATCCAGCCACCTCATCCTCTGTTGTCCCCTTTTCCTCCTGCCCCCAATCCCTCCCAGCATCAAAGTCTTTTCCAATGAGTCAACTCTTCACATGAGGTGGCCAAAGTACTGGAGTTTCAGCTTTAGCATCATTCCTTCCAAAGAACAGCCAGGGCTGATCTCCTTTAGAATGGACTGGTTGGATCTCCTTGCAGTCCAAGGGACTCTTCAAGAGTCTTCTGCAACACCACAGTTCAAAAGCATCAATTCTTAGGCACTCAGCTTTTTTCACAGTCCAACTCTCACATCCATACATGACCACTGGAAAAACCATAGCCTTGACTAGACGTACCTTTGTTGGCAAAGTAATGTCTCTGCTTTTGAATATGCTGTCTAGGTTGGTCATAACTTTGCTTCCAAGGAGTAAACGTCTTTTAATTTCATGGCTGCAGTCACCATCTGCAGTGATTTTGGAGCCCCCCAAAATAAAGTCTGACACTGTTTGCACTGTTTCCCCATCTATTTCCTATGTAGCTAGTTGCCCATTAATTCAACTTTTGCTTTTTGGAACTTTCTCCAGTTTTGTTTTGTTTTGTTTTCCTTCAAATACTTTTGATCCATGGTTGACTGAATTCATGGATGTGGAACCTGCAGATATGGAGGCCTGATGGTATATTCATGCAACTTGATTTATAATTGCTTTCCAAAAAATACTTGAGGCAGCTACAAACAGATTTTCAAAAGAACAAAATGCAATAGAAAACTTGGCTGTTGTGTTGAATCACCTAGTGTTTATTTAGCACTTACTATATCCCAGGTATCCAGCAATAAATAGGAACTTTCTTCTGTGGGAAGGGAGGAGGAAAAAACCTCTACCTGGATCTTATCACCTCCTTCAGTATTCCTCTTTCTCTTCACAACTAAAGTAGTTAGAACTCCAGATTTGCTTCCTCTAGTTTATCTTTCCTTTTGTTGATCTCCCTCCAGGTTAGTTTCATTTACTACTCCTGGCGAAGTGCTATCAGAGCTTAAATTCTGAACTTGCCCATTGGGAATGGTTTTAGAGTTGTAATGCCCAATGTGTGTAGTTTTGGGGTGGTATTCTGGGGGCCAGCCTTGAGAATGCTGTGGCTTGATGTGAACTGGGTTGGCCAACTTCTTCAGAAAAGAGCTTTCATGTTTAATGCTGATTACAGTAGATCCAGAGAACAAAGAAAATAGCTGCATTTCATGTTGGCAGTGGGGCTTTGCCCTCAAGGGAAGAGACATTAGAGGCAGATGAAGAAGAAGGGGAAGTATGATTGCAGTGGTCTGGCAGTAAGAATGAGGAGGTCAAATTAATCGTCCCACTCTCTGGGAAACGGAATCTGAAATTCTAAAAATGTGCCTGGGTCTACTGTGTGCCTCATTTTCTTTATCTGGAAAAGTGGATGAGAAATGTTTAGAATGAAGTGATTATGAGGCATTAAAGAGTCTAACCAAGAAGGGAAATGAATGATGTAGAGAGAGAATGATTAGTTTGTTCTCAAAAGGAACCTCAAGTATTGTGGAGAGAAGGTTGAATTTGGAATCAGATAAATCTTGCTTCAGATCTACCATTTATTAGCTTCATGACTATGGATAAGTTATTTTAAGCCCGAGTCTCAGTTTCCTTATCTGTAACATAGGTAACAGATATGTACCTATGTACAGATATGTGCCTTATCTGTAACTTAGGTTCCATCACCTAAGTTATTATGAGGTCTAAATTAACTGATGTATGATACCAAATACTGTACAAGGCATCTAGGAGGCATTCCCTAATGATCAGCGTTCTCAAGAGGTCCTGTGGCCACAGCACAGGTTCTAGAGCCAAATTGCCTGAATTCTGATCCCCAATTTACTATCCATGTGTATAAAACAAGGTACTTAGCTTTACTGTCCCTCAGTTCACTCATCTGCCAAACACGGATAATAATAGTACCTGCATCATACATTGTTGCCAGGATTAAATAAGTTATATGTATAAATCAGAACAGCGCCTGGCACTGAAGAAAAACCCATAGCTGTTCTAAACAGAAAAAGTCAGGGATTAACCCTGTGGCATGGAGTTGACGTCACCTGATTAAAAAAATAGAGAATATACTTCAGTTTTTCTTTTTCCTTGACCCTTGGCACTTATTAATGGCTGGCGAAATACTTTGTACCATGTTTAAAGCAACATTTACCTGTCTGGCTCCAGGTAACATCTAATTTCTACTGTGTTAAGGAGATTCTGATTTTCAAGCCGCCTTCTCTTATTCACTGATCTTGTCATCTTGGGGAGAAGGAAGATCAAGCTATCCCTTTTAAAAGGAAATTTGCCTGTTTCTCAAGGGCATAATGCAAGTTGACTCAGTGTAGGAAAGTATTTTTTAAAAATAGGAAGAGTGGTTGCCCTTTTCCTCTCCTCTCAATTCATCTGTTAGCATGTATTGAGTGCCATGTATTTTGTTCTTTTAACAGATTTAGTAGAGATATTGGTTGCTTTCATTATGATTATCAACAACAAACAGTGATCTGGGGCCTTGAGGTGCATAAAAGTATCTTGTTCCTTGAATCCAGGATATTTGGACTAGAAGGAACCTCAAAGATCATTGGGTCCAATACTCTGAATTAATAGGAGAAGAAACTGGTGTAGCATCATCATCAACTATGATGATAACTAGAGAGAGAGTTTGCGGCCATAGAGGCCACCGGGGCATATGATTACCCCTTGGCAAGCTCCAACAGAATTCCATTATGTAAGTATGACAAGTTTATGGCCAAATGAAAGGTAAAAGTTACTTAAGATACAGACAGGTAGGTAGTTCTCTGAGATGAGTCCTCATGAGAGGAAAACAGCACTGGTAGTAGTGAGGTGTGTTTATGTGCTGCTGCTGCTGTTGCTGCTAAGTCACGTCAGCTGTGTCCGACTCTGTGCGACCCCATAGATGGCAGCCCACCAGGCTCCCATTCCTGGGATTCTCCAGGCAAGAATATGGAGTGGGTTGCCATTTCTTTCTCCAGTGCATGAAAGTGAAAAGTGAAAGTGAAGTTGCTCAGTCATGTCTGACTCCTTGCGACCCCGTGAACTGTAGCCCACCAGGCTCCTCCGTCCATGGGATTTCCCAGGCAAGAGTACTGGAGTGGATTGCCATAAGAATCCAATTGATAGGGACCTAATTTGGAGACAGTTGTAGAAATACAGCCTCCACATTTGAATAAGGTGTATAAACATTCTGGACCATGTAAGAGGACATTTTGTTTTACAGTTTGAGGTTGAGTTCTGACTCTGAGTTCATTCTACAGATTTTTGATGAGCATGTGTAGTGGGCTGTTCCTTTGTTATATGTGTTCTTATTTCCGGATTGGATTATATAATCTCAGTTACTGGGGTTTAGTTCTAGGAATAATCTCTGTTCCTAAAACACAGCACAACACACATACACACACAGACACCACTCCAGTTAGGTTGATTCCTTTGCATTGGTACTGTTTGAGTATATCTTTGGAAATCTATGAAATAAATCCTAGTTGTCTAGTGGATCAGTATTTGGCTGGATGCCTCCCTGTAGACTGTGCAGTAACAACAGTAGTGTCTACTTATTGAACACCTGCAGTGTGCAAGGTGCTATACACAAAGATAAGGAAACTCTTGACAGGTAGTAAAGTTGAATAACTTGACCAAGGTCACACTTTCAGTAAACAGTGGGACTGGACTCAAACCAGTGCTTTCTGACTATTGAGCCTAGCCTGTTCATGGGATGTGAAACTGGCGGGGGGAGTCCTCAAGAGCTGGATGTGTTACTGAGCTGTTACTAACTTACTTGGTCCCTAAAGCTTTACTGTTGAGTTCATATTTGCTCCTGTTCATCTGGAAATTAAGCATATAAAGAAGGTGAAGTGGTTGACTTGGCCAGCAGTTCTAGAAAGGCATTTGCAGCCAGAAATGCTAGATCCCCTTCCCTTCCCTTTCAGCCTTAAAAAGAGGAGAGAACAAGAGTTGTGGTGTGCTGTGCTTAGTTGCTCAGTCATGTCTGATGCTTTTTGACCCCGTGGACTGCAGCCCACCAGGCTCCCCTGTCCATGGCTTTTCTCCAGGCAAGAATACTGGAGTGGAGTATCATGCCTTCCTCTAGGGGATCTTCCCAACCCAGGATTTGAACCCAGGTCTCCTGCATTGCAGGCAGATTCCTTCCTGTCTGAGCACCAGGGAAGCCCGGTACAGAATAGGTTAGGTATGATCTAAGTTGGATAAGAGAAGCCTGCCTTAGAGAAGTCAACATCTTTGAATCCAAACAACCATAGGCATCTGAGTTCCTGAATAGATTGGCATATTCTAAATTCAGTTTATTGCATCACAACACCAGTATATTTGCTAATTAAATTAAGTCCTCATGCTAGTTGGACAGGGCTTTTGAAAGCTTTTCTTCCTCTCTTCCTTCTTCCCTTCTTTTCTTTCTTTTTTAATATTGTAGTTTTACCACAGGATCAACTTTACATTTAAAAAGCAAAAGAAAAATTAGTCCTTGGTACTATTCTAAATTATCACCTTAAAAGATTTAATTCTATGTAGAAACCTTTTAAAAAATATTTTCATAACTTAGTGATGGTCTTTCTAAAAGATGATTTCTTCTTCTGTTTCCTTACCACAAATGCAAAAAAAAAAAAGTTAAGGAGGAGTATTATATTGGCAACCAGGTACACTGTATGGAATTAATATTTCATATATGATGGCAAAAATTAAGCTTTCTTAGTTCTAAATGCAATTATGTATTTTCATTTGTAGTGAACCTTTACTAGGCTTCAGTTTATTACCAACAGAACAATCTATTGATTCTTTATCTTTTGTTCAGTGTTAGTTTTTACTAAACCTTGGATCTGTAAATTTCTAAATAAAAGCTTTTGTTCTTCCTTCCTTTTCTTCTTTCTTTTCTTGTTTGTTCATTAATTCACTTTCCTGTTAATTTTTTTCTTTTAATAATAACAATGTATCAACAAGTTTTATCAAAGGAACCACCAGAAATTCCACCAACCCTGTATAGGTTTTATTTTTGGATTTTTAACACTCAAGCCTTTGAATGCATCCATCCATACATTGATATAGGTACTGTCATCATAGACATACAATTTGATATTTTACTATTTTTACAGTTATTGTCATAAAATAATTTTCCATGTTGTTACAGAACTTTTTAGCCATCTTTAAAAAAACTGCAGTATGATAATGTTTCAGATGAATGCACAGTAGTTTACTTAATCAGTCTCCTGTTGTTAGATATTCAGGTTGTCTCTTTTTTTCTTTTGTAACATTTGGTAACACTGCAGTGAATATAATTTTTATCTGCTCTGGATGATTTCATTAGGATAAATTTCTAGGAGTAGACGTTCTGGGTCAAAGGATATGAATATTTTTATGGTTGCTATTATGTGTTGCCAAATCACTTTCGTTTTTGAAGATGGTGTCAATTTATACTGCCTCCAGCAATATTACACATGGATTACTGAAGCTCATTTTTCAGAGAGCTTTATGTCCTCAGCCTTGTTCTCCTTTGCTCTGGTCTGTAGGCTGCTGCTCAAAATATTCTTCCAGAATAAGCTACTGTTACACCTCCTTCAGAGTCTTCCCCTGGTGGCCTGTCACCTTTATGTCAGTTCAGGTATAAAGTTTTAAATCCAAGCCCTCACCATCTGACATCCATTTTAATTGTTTTGCAAACCATATGTGAGGTAGCTTCTCTTTAGGTTTCCTCAAATGGCCCTTCTCTATTACCTCTAGGTCTTCCCTCTGACTATTTTGCACTTTAGAACTGCTTGTCAGCATTTCTCAATCTCATTTAATTTCAAAAATCAGTTCTTCTACAAAGCTGTCAATGCAGAACCACCGGTAATGATAATATCTTTAGTACTTACTGTACTTAACTCCTGATGGGTTGCCAATAAATGTTTGTCAGTGTTGCCAATGAGAAATACAAAGGAAAGGCAGAGAGATGTTCAGTAAAGGTTTTTTTTAAAAAGGAAAACTTAGAGGATTCTTAAGTGCACTTGGCTCTCTTGAATAAAACTTGAGAATGAAGAACTTTATGCTCTATTTTTTGGGGGTACTGCCTCTCTCTGACAGAGGACAACTTACTCCATTCTCTATTTCAGCTACAGAGGAAAAATAGTGTTGCCAGTAATTTCAGGAGAGTCGTGACCCTCCTTTTTCTTTCAGTTATTTTTTTCTCAATATCATTGGCATCATCATTATCATCCTAATGATAATCATCCTACTGCTAACTGAGTGTTTACTATGTGCCAGGCACTCAAATGGTACATTATATGCCTTAGCTGTTTTAACCCTCACAGCAGCTTTGTGAAGTAGGCACCCCTCTTTCCACATGGGAAATACAGTTATAATTTGTTACTTGCTTAACTAATAAGCAGTAGAACCATGGTTTAAACTCTCATTCTTACAGAATTACTGTCCTTCCCTATCTGTAATTCTCTGATGACTTCTTATTGCATTTGATAAAGTACAAGCTCCTTAACAACACTGGAAGATCCTTCCAAATCTCTGTCCAGTCTACTTTCCCATTCTTATCTTCCTCCACTCCTGTCATCCTCTAACATGTGTCCTGTGTTTCATTCCAACAGAGCTGCTTATTTCACAAATATATCATACCATTTGACACATGAGCCTTTGTTTCCGTCCCTAGAATGCTTTCATTTGCCTCCTGGCAAACTCCTATTCACCCCTCAAGGTCCAGCTCAAATGCTCTATACTCTATGCAAAGCATTCCAGATTTCCCTGGACAGTTTGTGGCTTGGTACTCTGTTCTTTTCTGTATATATTTTTGCTTTAGTCTTTTTGTACTGCTTTATAGTTATTTGCTTACTCCTCTTTTGCTTTAGTAAGAATATTGAGGTGATTTGGGAAGACAACTTTTTTTTATAGACATCAGATATTTTTTAACGTAGCCAAAATGAAAAATCTGTATATTTAAAATGACATTGTTTCCCTTTTCTTCCTCTTCAGCATAGGGCTACTTTCAAATTTGAATCAACAGATGAAGATAAAAGAAAGGTAAGCCTTAGTGTTACTTTGTGTGGTGTGTGTCTGTATGTATTTTCATTCATAAAGTCCGCTTTATAACAGCAGACTTGATTTCATCTGATGGTTTAGTATTCAGTTTCCCTTGTGTTTGATTTTTAGGACCTCTGAGAAGAAAGACAAGTGCCAGGTTTAGTATGAATTACACACAACACCCTCCTGCTCCATCCCCATAGGACCATTACACTTGTATAAATCAGGGGAATGGGAGGGGTTCAGAGGGGACCCTTCCCCATATCTTCTCCTCTCCAGAGATTGGCTTTGTTTGATGGCAGGATTGCAGGCTGCCAAAAATTGCTAATTGCTAATATTGTAAAGCCAAGCTTGGCTTTGGGTTAAGTTTTGGGGAAACAGCTATTGATGCTGCTGTGCCTCAACCACATATTGTTCTCTGTGCTGGCAGCTTTTTTTGTAGCCAGCAATCATCTTGGTCACTGACTTCACTGGTAAAGAGGAAAATGGGATCAAGAGGCTCATCACTAGAGGAGTTATTATAAGAGAGGGTGCATCAGAGATCGGATCATAAAATGTTACATTGGCCTGTCGGGGTAGCTTGTGGTTGCTTTACTTAGTTGATTAGAACATGATGTTCAAGGAGAAGCTCACCAGTTCTGCCTCAGTGTTTCCTGGGCCCTGTACTTCTATCCTTGGCCTTACAAACAGTAAGACCAGGTAAGAAAGCATGACTGGATCTGTGTAAACCCATGATTGCTGCTGGAAAAATAGCTTAAGTCCAGTGCTTTGCTGGTAATGGTTTGATCATACCTTGAAATCATCCCTCTCTTCACGTCTACCCCCATATTTAATGTCGACATCCTGCTCATTTTGCCTCATAAGATTTCTCCATACATTCCCTCCTTAGCCCCGCCCTTGTTCATACCTCCAGCTGGACTACTGTACCAGTTTCCTAACTGTTCATTCTTTTTCCAGTTATGTGGCCTTCCATAATTCCATTGTCCATAATTCTATAACAACAATCTGACTGTGTCACTCTCAACCTTGAAACCCTTGAGTGACTTTCTTTCGTCTGTAGGATAAAGTTCAAGCTTCTTATCATGACCTCGATGCTCAGTGATCTGAAGTTTGCCTACTTTTGCAGCCTGTTGCTTACTTCTGTCCCTTGTAATTTATGCTCTAGCAACATGAAATGTTTCCAGTTATGTACACATACACATCCCTTCTGTTTCCTACTTCCTATCTTTGCATGTGTTGTTTTCTGCCTGGAATGCCCTCTTGTATATTTCTTCACCCTTTCACCTGTTTAATTCCTACTCAGCTCTAGGAGCTTCTCCTTCAGGAAACCTCTGGCATTCCGATTAGGGTGAAATGCCCCTTTTCAGTATTCCTATAAAATTTTATGTAAATCTTTAATCCTAGGCTTATTATTTGTTTCTTAATTTTATATGTGTGTGTATGTTTCTCATTGTTAGACTCTGTGAACTCCCTGAAAACAGATGCTATAATAAAATTTATCTTTATATCCTCGGCATCTAGAATGCCCAGCACAGATAGGTACTTGAAAAGTTTTATTCAGTGAGTGACATGGAGGATAAACTTTGGAAGTTAAAGATTTACTCTGATTTTCTTTTGAATTTAAACAATGTAAACAAGACTAGAATACCTTTTAGAACAGGGTTCTCAGCCAGGGATGTGCTGTTTGGGGAGCTTTTTCAACAGGCCTGCTTAGGCCCCATCGCTGCCTACTGAGTCAGAATTTGGGGGATGGAATCCAGGCATGTGCATTTTGATAAATAGTCTTCAGGAAATAAGTACCTTACTCACTTGGTGGGAGTAGAAAATAACACAAGTCCCTATGGAATAGAAGCTAGTTATATCTACCAAAATTACAGATGCATTTTGCCCTTTGACCAAGCAATGTCACTGTTAGATCTATTCTGTGGGTAGATTGAAATAAAGTAAGCAGCGTTACTCACTGAAGCATTGTACATAATAGCAGATGATTGGAAACAATAAAACCTCCAGGAATCAGGGAATATTTGTAGAAACTTACAGAGATTTGCATAATGGAATACTGCACTGTGGTAAAAGAGAGAAGGACAGGGAGGAGAGAGACTATTATGTGCTAATGGGAGAGATGGTCAAGTGAGAAGAAAAAAGAAGCCAGGTGTTAAAAAATGAATATATACATTTTTTAGGTATTCAGGCTAGGAAGGCAGCTGCTGTTTAGTTTAGTTGGGAGAATCCATACTATATCTATAGATTTGTGGTACCTTGTGGATCTGACACCAGAATCTTTGACAGTGCTTTCACTAGTCAAAGTAAGTGCATAAAGACAAAGATTTCCCTCCCTCCATATGGCTTTCAGTTAAGGGAAGAAAAATCCCCACACAATTGGTAGTAAAGCATGTTTATTTCCTGTAGGGTAGTAGCAAAGCTTAACATTTTCAAGGTATTATCTTTTACTGCCTTTTAGATTTTTGCTGACCATAACTACTGTACTGGTGTTAATTTGGTTTAGTGTATAGATTGCTGCTTCCTGGGAGGTCTGATATAAACAAATGTCATTAGGGACCTAGCTAGGTAATCTTCATTAACGTAAAAACATTGGCAAACAAAACTGTTTCAGTCTCCAAAGGTTAAAACCATTTAGTGACTCTTTCATGCCTAAGGCCCATAAAGACTTTGAAATCAAAATTATTGGACTTCTCTAAAGGATCTGTATCCTAACAGCTTTTTCAGTTCTCAGTGTAGAGAGACATGGAATAATAGGCATGTCTCCACATTAAACCCAATCTTAGAAAGGAGGAACTCAAATTACCATCCAATTTGCTTTCCTGCTCTAGTTCTCTTTTTCTCTTTCCTAAACATGTCTCTGGAGCCTTCTATCAGTTTGTTGGTAACAGCGTCACCCCTTTCCATAAACTACAGGTGCTGTTGCTCCGAAAAACACACCTCTCTTATGTAAAACCTTATGACAACCAATAAGTAGATGTAAGGGAACAGAGCCTTTCAAAAAATAAAACTTGATTATGTGAACTTTCTAGGAATTGATTATAAAGTAATGATCCTTAGACCTAATTCCTAACATTTGTGTAGCATTTTGCATTTTTATGAAGATTTGCTTTTCAGTAGTAAAGTTGTGATGTTATAAGTATGGAGACAATATCACCATACCAATTTTATGGATAGGAAAACTGAGGCTTATGTTAATGACAACTTGTTAACACTCACAGTACTAGTAAGTGGTGGAGCCTCAAGCAGAGAACAGATTTTCTTGCCTTCACTGCTTAGTGCTCCATGGTTCCCACTCATTATCACTTGAGGTATATTTCAGAAGGCTTGAAATTATGACTCAGTACTTTGTTTCATCTCTTATACCTTGAGACACCATTTAGGCAACTAGACTTTAGACTTAAATCAGAAAATATCAAAGGAAATTACCAACTAGGAGTGCTTAAATTTTTCCAGAGAAGTAAAGACAGACACATTTCTGATGTTTGTGCATAGAATGCAAATAGTTCCAGGTGCATGTAGCTCATGATATATTTGGGTGTAAGCACCTGTGCTTACTGAAGCATTTACTTTACATCTTCTCTACCTAAATAGATGGCTATGACTGTATACCAACACATAAACAAATGTATCATGCAAATATGAAGGACGGAGGAAGGTATGATGAATAATCTGAAATTTTATACCTTAAGGAAATGAAAGCCCTTATATTGGTTTCTGAAGCACAGCTGATCTCAAGGCCAATAAAGAAAACTAATTGCAATAAATATTGAAAAATATCTATCACAAAATGATTTTAAAAATTGCAGCTCTTTCACCTATAAGAATACAACCATATCCAATGCAGAAAACTTCAGTTGTTGTCTGAGATAAACTTTTAGGTATTTAGTTATTTTCCTCAAAAGAATCAAGTTAAAAATAGTTAAATTTCAAGCATTTATTTCATTAACTTCAAACTGACATAGGTAAGTTCATATATCTGTGAAGGTATAAGGTAGTTACTGAGTTGAGAACTCTTTGAGGACAAAAATTCTAGCTTACTTTTCTTTGTACTTTCGGTCCTTGACACTGCATCTGGCACAAAATAGGCACCTACAATACATACCAGTTAAATGAATAAAGGGGATTGGAGATTAAGTGGAGACCAGAATTTGTATAACTTGTACATATGGTTTGGTTTTCAGTTTGATATTTTCTTAAGTAGGCAGCAGATTCTCAAGCACTTTTCATACTGTTGTTACTGAAAATGCAGAATACAAAAATATTCATACAAGTGATCACAACCATGTAAAACTAATACAAAGAAAAATGTCTACAAGGAAATTCACTAAATGGTGGCTTTGTATTATTACTGTGGATGATATTTTCATTTCTCTTCTCTATATTTTAAACTTTTTCATTACAGTATATCAGATATAAGAATATGATGATAATATATGTGATAATATATTCTTTCAGAGTTATGTGATTCGGGATGTAAGCAAAGACCCAATACATTTTAAAATCATTTATTGTTTCTAAAATTGGCCCTTTGTGATTATCTTACATATACCTTTTGGAGGAACATAAAAATATTATTAGGTTTGGAGATAGTATCCCTTGTGGAGCTAGTTTATGGAGTGAAATAAATTTATTTGAACACAAAAGTCCATTTTACCATTTGAAATATTTCTTCTTTTTTCCACAAAGTTGGATGTACTTGGCATATTAGTAGAGATCTCTGCAGTCCACAAATATTTTTTCAGTAATTCCTGTGTGCCAGGTCCTGTGTTAGGCCTTGGTTCCTAAGTTGGCTATTTTCCTATGGTGTTTGGTTTGGCATTTCTCAGCTACAGATGCATACTGAGGGTTGTCATTGTGGACTATAGAAAATGAATGGGTAATTTTCCATATTAGAGTCCCCCAAGAAAAATGTGCCAAGATAGAACCATCAGTCGTATACTGTGAATCCTTGCTTAGGGATAGCTTGAGGCATGAATGCTTGTTCTAAAAGCCTTTTACATTTAGTATAGTCATTTGAAATTGTTAAACTCCAATTTTCACTAAAAGAAAATGACCTTTGTGTGTCTTGCAAATTTGACTCAAATTTTAGTTGATGTCTCACTTTGGGGAATACTTTGATATATGATGCAAGTTTGGTTCTCATTTAGAAACCAATAACTTTAAAGATAATCATTTTTAACGTCTTGATTTCTTTAAAACACACAAACACACATATTACCAAATGCATTCTAAAACTTTTATTTTTAAAGTTTCTATCCAGCTGGATCTGGCATAAAACTTGACCAGAAGGGCTGAATTATATCATAGGCCAGGATGAATACCTCACAGTAGTTCAGAAGTAAAATAATTTAGACTTCATTTCAGACTCCATTTTTTATATTAGATGTGTTGCCAAGGTATTGAAGGACAAATGTAGGAAGAAAGAACAGAACAGCCTTCTGATATAGTAAGCCTTAGATGTGACAGTCCATACATGATCTCTGTATAGATCCCTTTCTGCCTGGGAATGTTAAGAGTAGTATCTCTGATTTGTACTTTAGTTTCAGTCCTTTTTCTCATATAAAAAACTCAGCAAGAAGTTCTGCTTCCAGCCATGACAGTGTGAGAGCTTTATGAACCTGCTCCTTAATTAAACTGGTTATTTAAAAACAACAACAACAACAATAGCCATTTAAATTATCTGGAAATCGTCCTAAAAGCATGAAGTCAATGAAGGAACACTTATTCAGGAAAATATACTGAAAGAAAAGTGTAAGTCTGTGGTATTTGAACTGAGACCTGCTCCCTTTCTTCCCACTTTCAGTGCAGTGAGATGGAAACCCTCCTCCAAACTGAGACCAAATTGCCAACATCACTTGGATCATAGAAAAAGCAAGGGAATTCCAGAAAAACATCTATAAAATGTTTTTATAATATTTTATAAATGTTATAAAATAATTCTGCTCTATTAACTGTGCTAAAGCCTTTGACTCTGTGGATCACAACAAACTGGCAAATTCTTAAAGAGATGGAAATACCAGACCACCATACGTGCTTCCTCAGAAACCTATTTGCAGGTCAAGAAGCAACAGTTAGAACCGGACATAGACATACAGACTGGTTCAAAATTGGGAAAGGAGTATGTCAAGGCTGTATATTGTCACTCTGCTTATTTAACTTCTATGTAGAGTACATCATGCAAAATGCAGAGCCAGATGAATCACAAGCTAAAATAAAGATTGCTGGGAGAAATATCAACAACCTCAGATAAGCAGATAATACCACTCTAATGGCAGAAAGCAAAGAAGAACTAAAGAGCCTCTTAATGAGGATGAAAGAGGAAAGTGAAAAAGCTGGCTTAAAACAGCATTCAAAAAAGTAAGATCATGGCATATGGTCCATCACTTCAAGGCAAATAGATGGGGGAAAAGTGGAGACAGTGGCAGATTTTATTTTCTTGGCTTCCAAACTCACTGTGGATGGTGACTGCAGCCACGAAATTAAAAGACATTTGTTCCTTGGAAGAAAAGCTATGAACAACCTAGGCAGCTTATTAAAAAACAGAGAGACATCATTTTGCCAACAAAGGTCTGTGTAGTCAAAGCTATCGTTTTTCCAGTAGTCATGTGTGGATGTGAGAGTTGGATCATAAGGCTGAACATCGAGGAACTGATGCTTTCCAGTTGTGCTGGAGAAGACTCTTGAGAGTCCCTTGGACAGCAGGGAGATCAAACCAGTCAATCCTAAAGGAAATCAACCCTGAATATTTATTGGAAGGATAATGCTGAAGCTCCAATACTTTGGCCACTTGATGCGAAGTGCTGACTCATTGGAAAAGACTGTGATGCTGGGAAAGATTGAGGGCAGGAGGAGAAGGGGATGACAGAGAATGAGATGAGATGGTTAGATGTCATCACTGACTTGATGGACATGAGTTTGAGCAAGCTCGGGGAGATGGTGAAGGACAGGGAAGCCTGGAGCGCTGCAGTCCATGGGGTTGCAAAGAGTTCGACATGACTTAGTGACTGAACAACAGCAAACTGATAGAGCCAAGATCAGAGCTCCTACTTTCCTCAGTCCTCAGTTGGAAGGCTAACTAACCAGTAGGGACAGGGATAAGGTCAGCATTTGTCATCCTGCCCCAGCCACATGTCACTGAGACAAAATTCTGGGTGAATTATAGCTGAGAGATGGGGTCTCTCTTCTTTCACCCAGTCTCCACTCGTGGGTCATGGGCTCTACCTTGAGTAAGGCAACATTGAAAATATTGGGGCACCAACTGCCCTTGCCCTGGCTGGTGGGACAAGCAGATTCCACCTTGGAATCTGAGGAGACAAATTGAGGAGTTTTGGGCCTGCTACTCCCCTGTCTCCTCCAGTTGAACTCTCAAGGAGGTGTCACCTAGAAAGAAGCATGCTGTTGTCTCTGCCCTCAGCATCAGAACCAAGGTTCAGGAATTTTGCCAAGAGAAATAAGCAGACCTTATAACAGTAAGCTCTGAATCTCTCCCCAGAGGGACCAACTTTTTGCTACCGTGTGAAGTTTCTGCCTGAAGGTATGGGTTGTGGTGAAAGGAGGAGTTGGGAGGAGACTGACATTTTGATTGGAGTTATGGGGCTAACCAGACAGTCTGGCTAGTTTGCTAGAAAGGAAGGAGGAAAGACAGCTGGGAGGAACCTTCCTGTAATTAGAACAAATCTTAAATACTTACCTCAGGAACTATCTCTTCAAAAGAGCTGTAATAAATTGGTTCAGTCTGTAGAGCAATTTATGCCCTAGGACGTTGTTGAAGACAATAGATCAGTCATTCTGCAGTTAGTGAAGCTTAACAGCTGGGTGTGGTCAGGGAAGAGAAAGTCAAAGAGAGGCCTGCCAAAGCCACTGTCATCCCAGGATGACTGTAGCATACCAAAGGGTGAGACCCATGAGGAGCTACATCTGCAGGGAGGAGGAGGAAAATATACTCAACTAAAATAATTCATCTAGTCACTGAGCAAATAAGAAAAATAACAATAGCAAATCTTGGATGGCATAGACAATACCCAGTGTTGATGTATTATTTAAAATGGCTTCAAAAAAGAACAAACAAAGCTATGTGAAGAAACAGGAAAGAATGACCTATACACTGGGGGAAAAGCAGGCAGTAGAAACTGCCTGTGAGAACAACCAGAGGGTGGATTTAACAGACAGACTTCAACATATTCATTATAAATATATTCAGAAAGGACTTCCCTGGTGGTCCAGTGGTTACGACTCTGTGCTTTCACTTGAGGGGGCTTGGGTTTGATCCCTGGTTGGCAGAAGTTCTACATGCTGTGCGGTGTGGCCAAAACAAAAAAGAGAAAAAACAAATATTCGGAAAAGTAAAGGAAACCATAATTAAAGAAGTAATACAAAATTTGATGATATCACAACAAATGAATATCAATACAAAGATAGAAATGATTAAAAAGAAAAAGAAGAACCAAATGGAAATTTTGGAAGTGAAAAGTACAATAATGGGAAAAAGATCACTAAAGAGGCCCAATGTTGGGTTCAAACTGTCAGAAGAAAGAATGAGCAAATATGAAGATAAATCAATAGTGTATACAAGGTAAAGAACAGAGAAAAAAGAATAATGAAAATGAGTGCCTCAGAGAAATATGAGATGATGTTAATGTATCAACATACATATAATTGGAGTACCAGAGGAGAGGAGAGAGAAAAGGGAAGAAAAAATATTTGAAGAAATGTCTAAAAACTTCCTAAACTTATTGGAAAACAACTTACATATCCGGAAAGCTCAGTAATGTCTGAGTAGAATAACCTCAAAAAGATCCATAGACACATCACAATAAAAATGCTAGAACGTGCTGGATTCATGTCAATGTATGGCAAAACCAATACAGTATTGTAAAAAAAAAAAAAAAAAGAAAAAATAAATAAATAAACTCACTTCACTGAAAGAAAAGAAAATGCTAGAACGCAAACACAATGAGAAAATTTTAAAAGTAGCGAAAGAAAAATGGATCATCACTTACAAAGCAGTCTCAATGAGATACACAGCTGACTCCTCATCAGAAATGTAGGCCTGTGGCAGTGGAATAATGTAGTCAAAGAGCTCCAAGAAAAAAGCTCTACCAAGAATCTTATATCCAACAGAGCTATCTTTTAACATTGCAAGGGAGATAAAAACATTTTTAGATAAATGAAAAAATGAATTTGTTCTAGACCCACCTTACAAGAAATACTAAAAGTCCTTCAAACAGATAGCAAGTTACCTCAAACAGCAATTTAAATCCACACAAAGAAACAAAAGAGAACTAGTAAAGGTAATTATATAATTATAAAAGATAATATAAATGCATATTTCTCCTATTCTTTTAAATGATCTTAAAAACAGTTGTATAAAACAATATGTCTATAATACATTGTTCAACTAGTAACACACAGAAACATCATATGTTTGTCAGAAATAGCACAAAGGTTGATGAGAGCAAAGCTGTACTGCACTAAGGAAGTGCCTCTAGATAATAAAGTCACTATTTGGTTCTAGAGAACCAAAAATTATAAATAAGAAGGCCAAAATAACAAAAGCTGTAAGTATATACCAGCTGTCGTTTCTCCTCAGTGACTTCAAAAGACAAAATTATATATCAAGTAATCATTTTTGATATGTATAACAATAATGCCACCAAAGGGAAAAGGGACAGCATCATATAGAAGCAGTGTTTCTACACCTCACTGGAACTGATGTAATTTGAAGCTAATTCTGTTAAGATATATACATATGTAAGCTATTTAAGCCCTAGAACAACAATTTAAGGAAATGACTCAGAAAATAATTCCCTTTTGTGAAAGACTACAAAATGCTATTGAAAGAAACTAAAGAAGATCTAAGGGCTTCCCTGGAGGCTCAGTGGTAAAGAATCTGCCTGCTAATCAATGCAGGAGACACAGATTTGATCCTCGATCTGGGAAGATCCCACATGCTGTGGAGCAACTAAGCCTGTGCACCACAACTACTGAGCCTTTGCCCTGGAGCCCAGGAGCCACAACCACTGAGCCCTGCACAGTGCAGCTACCGAGACCTGAATGCCCTAGAGCCCGTGCTCCACACCAAGAGAAACCAACACAGTGAGAGGCCTGTGCATCACAGCTGGAGAATGGGCCCCGCTCCCACAGCTAGAGAAAAGCCCATGCAGCAATAAAGACCCACCACAGCCAAATGCAGAGAGTTGGACGGTGAAGAAAGTTGAACACCGAAGAATTGATGCTTTTGAAATGCGGTGTTAGAGAAGACTCTTGAGAGTCCCTTGGACTGCAAGGAGATCCAACCAGTCCATCCTAAAGGAGATCAGCCCTGGATGTTCATTGGAAGGACTGATGTTGAAGCTGAAACTCCAATACTTTGGCCACCTCATGTGAACAGTTGACTCATTGGAAAATACCGTAATGCTGGGGCGGATTGGGAGCAGGAGGAGAAGGGGACGACAGAGGATGAGATGGCTGGATGGCATCACCAACTCAATGGACATGGGTTTGGGTAGACTCCGGGAGTTGGTGATGGACAGGGAGGCCTGGCATGCTGCGATTCATGGGATCGCAAAGAGTCGGACACGACTGAGTGACTGAACTGAACTGAAAAAGAAATTTAAGAAGATGTAAAGAAATGAGAAAACATCCCATGATCATAGTTTGGAAGATTTATGCTCAGATGGCACTACTTCTCATTTTGATCTGTAGATTTAATGAGATACCTCTTAGAATTCCGGGTAGCTTCTTTGTACAAATTGACAAGCCAGTTCTGAGATTCATATGGAATTGCAGGGGATGCAGAATAGCCAAAACAATCTTGAAAGGAACGGACCTGGAGAACTTACAACTCCCAGCATCAAAACTTAGTACAAGGCAACAGTAATCAAGACAGTGAGTACTGTGACACAAAGATAGATTAACATACATATGGTTGACCTTTAAGCAACTCAGGGTTTAGGGGGCCAATTCCCTGAGCAGTCAAAAACCCATGTGTAACTTTATAGTTGGTCTTTCACATCCACAGTTCTGCATCTGCAATTTCAACCAACTGTGGATCTTGTATGTATTTACTGGAAAAAAACCTGCATATAGATATAGATGTAGATCAATGGAATAGTATTGAGAGTCCAGAAATAACCAGTGTGTCTGTGATCAACAGATTTTTGACAAGAGTGACAAGACCATTCGGTGGGGAAAGAATATTTTAACAAATGGCACTGAGAAACTTAGCTACATATAAAAGAATGCATTGAACCTTTAATTCACACTATGTGCAAAATTTAACTCAAGATAGATCAGACCCAAATGTAAGATCTAAAACCATAAAACTCTTAGCAGGAACGTAGGGTAAGTCTTTATGGCCTGCATTTGGCAGTGGATTCTTAGATAGGACACCAAAAACACAAGCAACCAAAGAAAAATCAATACATTAAAGTTAACTTCATCAAAGTTAACTTTTGTGCTTATACATCAAGAAAGTGGAAAGAAAACCCACAGAATGGAAGATAGTATTTGCAAATCATATGTCTGATAAGAGACTTGTATCTAGGATATATAAAGAACTCAATAATAAAAAGACAATTGAATTTTAAAATGGGCAAAGGATCTGAATATACATTTTTCCAAAGAAGATATACACATAGCCAATCAACATGTGATGCTCAACATCATTAACCATCAGGGAAATGAAAATCAAAACTGTAATGAGATACCAGTTTATACTCACTGGTATGGCTAAAATCAAAAAAGTCGGATAATAAGTATTGACAGGGATGTGGAGAGATCAGAATGCTCATAGATTACTGATAGATTACTGCATGTAAAATGATGTGGCCACTTTGGAAAATAATCTAGGAGTTCCTCAAAGGATTAAACAGTTACTATATGACCCAACAGTTGCACTCCTAGGTATCTACAAAAAGGAAATAAAGATATGTGTCCACAGAAAACTGTGTACTTGTATATTCACAGCAATATTATTCATAATAGCCAAAAAATGGAACCAAACCAAATGTCTATCATTTTGTGAATGGATAAATGGAATGTATTATAGCCATACGATAGAATATTACTCATCCATAAAAAAGAATAAAAGTTAACTGTTGTAAGTGCTTATAACATGGATGAACCTTGAGCATATTATGCTAAATGAAAGAAGGAAGACATAAAAGGCCACATAATGTACAATTCCATTCATATGAAATTTCTAAAATAGGCAGATCTGTAATAACAGAAAGTAGATCATTGGTTTCCCAGGGGCTAGGGAGAGAGGGGAATGGGGAGTTACTGCTAATGGGTATTGGGGTTTTTTTAGGGTGATGAAAATGTTTTAAACAGTGATGATGGTTGCACAAGTGTGAATATACTAAAAATCAGTGAGCTGTATACTTTAACAGGGTAAATTTATGATATATAAATTATGTTGATAAAGCTGTTATTAAATACTACATGCCCATCATTCCAAGCACTATGTGAATATTAACACCTTAAATCCTAATAACAAAGCTAATAAATGAGGTACTGTTTTCTTACTTATTTTACAGATGAGGAAACTAAGGCACACAAAGAAATTACTTGCTTAAACTAGTGAAGTAAATTACTTGCCTAAACTTGTGAAGTGGGAGGACATGATTTAAGCCTATGCAGTGTGGTCCACAGCCTTTGTGCTACACCATACTGCCACTCATTAATAATTGAGTTGACCTGTGTATAGCTTATGCATTGATTCTGTTTTCTGATTGTAGGCTCCAACTCTCTCCAGAATTTGAGATTTGTTGCAGAGCATAAACAAAACTTTGACACTGAGTTAATTAAAACCATTGACAGAAAACAGAAGCCCAGGATTTACAGTATGACCGGATAGGGTAACTAGTGTCAGCCCTCCCCATAAGCAGTATAGTACTTGACCTATAGGCATGCTGCAGATGTCTTTTACGATTATTATTTTGCCTAAAATGTAGGATTTTGATTTTTTTTCTTCTCAGCAATTAGCTCTTCCTTACACAGGAAAGGGTATAACATGTACATCTTTGGCTAATTGAAAACTCCTAGGACCTGAAAGAATTCCAGGCTGAACAGACATTTCCAGTTCCCCATTTATAGATGAAAAACTGAGAGGTTGACTTACTTGAGGTTATGAAAAATGAGTGGAGATCTGGGACTCAAACTAGGTCCCCTGCCTCCTTTCCTGCCTTCAGTGGCTGTCATTGCAGCGTGGCTCCTCAGGAATTTACAGTATAGTAAGGGACCCGGAAGATCTTCCAGGACAGTGATTCCTTCTAAGGTGTCTTGTGCTGAGGGTAACCAACCAGAATCTGACTGAATACTTTCAGTAATGGGATCTCCACAGCAGCCACTTTGCTGTTAGATAACTTTGTTAGAGAGTTTTTACTTGTATGAACTCTACATCTGCTTTAATTGACCCTCCTGCTTTATCCCTCTCTGCCTCTGCCTTTGTCCACCACTTAGCTTGTCTTCTACCTTCTTTCCCCTGCTCCGTCTCTTTCATTTTTCCCCCTACTTATTACCCAGCACTCACATTTATCAAGAAGCTTTTTCTAGCTAAATTCTCTATGTAGTTTATTTCTTTAAGCTTCAATACACAGTTTAAATTGCTATGCATTGAAATACATTTACAGTCCTTATTCATTTTACATATGTTCAGTCTCCATAGTATTATAAATAACTTGAGTTATGTGCTTTTATAGCTCCCTAACCCCAACTCAACCTTTTGTTGCTTGGTTAGCATTTATTTCTCTTGAATAGTTTGCATGTACTTGAATTTTACATTGAGAGCATTTTAAGTTACGTGCCTGTATCAGGCCTGTGTGCGCAAGTGCTCAGCAATGAACTCGATAGATTCTAAATGGATACTACAGAATCTATAAAACTAATACAAAATTGCCATGTTATAACATCTGCACTTACCTTTTCAAGTGGCTTTGGCATTAAATGGAAAATACAGATAAAAATTTCCTAGCCCTATTGTGTTTGTGCAGAGTTGTGCCTGTTAATATTACTTGATATGCTCATCCATCTGGCTATCTTTATGAGGTAATGTGCGTAAGTCTCTATTCTATCCCAAGCACTGTGCTAGAGATTTTAAAATATATCATCTCATTTAATATTTATAAACCCTAGATGTTATTCCTGTTTGTAGAGATGAGGAAATTAGGCACAGTGATTTTAAAAAATTTGCCAAGGTCATACAGCTATAAGCTAGTGTTTGAACCTAGGTGCTTTCCTTACTTCAGTTGTACTGTTTCCTAATAAATAACCTGTGAGATACCTTACTCCTTACAATATATTGTCTCAGATGCTGTTCATGTTAAATAATATATGATATTAATAATACAGATCTTTCACAATAACTGTGAAATATATTTATATCTTACACGTGATGAATTTAGCTTCAGGTGGAATAAATAAATTGCTCCAGATCCAAATTCAAAAAATAATAGAACTAGGAATTAGAAAAAGCCCAAACTGTTTCTGTGCTTTTTTTCTGCTATACCACTCATGTGTTCTTGTGCCTTTGAAGACCTCTAACATCACAGCTGTCTCATTGAAACAGCTTTACTCTTGTCCTTATTCTCGGCTGTCTTAGTCTGCTCATGCTACCATGACAAAATACCAAAAACTAGGTTGCATAAGCAAAACAAATTTATGCCTCACAGCTTTGGAGGCTAGAAGTCCTAGATCAAGGTGTTGGTAAGGTAGATTTCCTTCTGAGACCTCTTCTATTGGCTTATACTCACCTGCTCTCTGACTGTGTACTCATTTGATCTCCTCTTTGTGCAGAGAAGGAAGCGAGTGGGGAATGAGTGAGCCAGCCCTCTGGTGTCTCTTGTAAAAAGGATACTATTCCCATAAGACCAAGGCCTCTCCTTCATGACCCCATCTAACCTTAATAACCCTCTCAAAGCCCCATCTCCAAATTCCATCACACTGGGATTAGAACATCAACATATGAATTTAATGGGGATACAAATATTTAGTCCATAACTTCAGCTTACCATCAGAGTCCCTGATTATCTTCTATAGAGGCCTGGGCAACTAGAGCTGAGATCTAGGGATTTAGAGTATTTCAGAGTGAAGAGGTGAGCATTGTGGAGTAGACGACGTTGGAGACAAAGAAATTTCAGAGAAACCTTATATAGGTAACACTTTGATACACTGAAAAAGACAAAAAGCTGTAGAGATCCACGGGATGAGAATCTGTACCAGCCACCAAGATACAGAGTGTATGTTGTGACGGAATGTATATCTGCCAGCTTTGTTAGTGTGCTTTTATATAATCAAACTATGACTTGGCTAAGAACTCAGTAAAGATTAAATGGGATAATGTTCCTTTATTTGGCAAACTAAAATGCAACAAATGATAATGCTCCTGTATTTGTCAGTATATTAACTTAAAATACTAAAATATGTTTTGTATAGGTAGTGAAGAAGAACGTTTTCTGAAAAATAAAGACTCTTGCTTAAGTAGTAAGAAAACCAGAGTTGGCTGGTACTGTATTTGAAGAGAAATTAATAGTTTTGACATGTCCATTTCTGCCCTCAGTCAAGAAGGGAAAGGCAGCTGATTGGTTTTTAAGTTTTCATTTACAGCTAAGCTATTTTTCGCATCTGTTAATGAACTCTTGATGATGCATCATGTCTTTCTCAGGATTGCTAATTAGCAAAGAAACTTGAGCCAAACTTACATAATTGTTGTTACTGTGAACTCTCAGTCTTTTGGCAGGATCACCATGATATAGAACATAGCCAGAAGGGTTGTATTATTGAAAAAAAATGTACATGTGCAAGAAAGGGAGCCAAAGGTGTAATTAAGGAAGTGAGATAAAAACTTCATTCACAAGGACAGTATCCATTAACTAAAAAGTGATAATTACTATTGCCTCCCATAGTAAAAGTAGGAAAAAAAAACCCCAAAGTGTATAGGTATCATATCATATTAAACTAAATGTAATTGAAACCAGCTTCATGGGCATTTATTTATATTTTGCTTTTTATAAAGAGATTTCAAATTTGACCTCCAGAATCCTCTCTAACCTTTCTTAGAAGTGCAGTGTAGAATCCTGGCAGTAAGTCATTAACTGTTTAATGTTTTTGTAAAATACTATTTTTTAATAGGTCTGTCTTCTGGCAGTGACAGCACTGTTTCAACTATTGATTATAATAAGCTGATTTTAGAATTTAATACATCTCTTTCTGTCTTGTGCATATGTATGTGTGTGTGCGCACGTGCACGCACACACACACACATTGCTGTGCACAGAAGGCAAAAGTTTAGAACTATCAGATTTAGGTGGCTGACCTTCAGCTCCAGTTAAGAACTAAAATTAGATCCCTGTGGAATATATATCCAGTGACATCCATCAGAAAAGAGTGTAGGCATAACCCTGAGAAGCCAGGGAGGCATCATTCAAGGGACTTTGCCTTAACTACAAAACTGTTCCCCATTTGAATTTTTATCTTAAAAATTCATGTGACTTTTTGTATTGTGAGTTGTAACACATTTGTTTATTTTCATGTAGAAACACTTCCCTATTTCCACCCTTGATAAATCTTTTAGTTAAAGAGGATGCACAAGGATTGTCCTGTGACTTTAAGTATCTCTGGCATTGTGCCAGATCTCCCGGATGAATGTGCCTATTTTAAGAGCAGGGTTCTCTCCCATCACTATAGGAACACTGGTTGATTGCAGTGAGAGCATAAATCAAGCATGTGGCTAACATTGCAGACATAATGGACTAGAAGGTGGGGGTGGGATGGGGAATCCACTCTTATTAAAGAGAAAATATTTAATTCTATTAAGGAGAATGGATAGGTATTTCAGCACACAATAGAAGACCAGAAACAGTAAATAATAATAAGAACCATGTTTAAGGACTTGTCTGTTGAAGGAGAAAAAATAATCAGTCCTTAGTAATTCCTTTCACAGACCTAGCTTATCCCAGAATTGCTTTGAATGTTGTAACATTCATTTTTTATTTATTTTGTCACCAGATACCAGTAGAATGAAAAGAGAGTAGGACTGGGAGTCAAATAATAATCTTAGTCCCCTTTTCCATTGTAGCTTTCTGTGCTGCTTAAGCAAATTCATTTAGCTTCCTTGGGAGTCAGTTTTCATTATCTATAAAATAAATCCCCTGATCCTGAGTATGGGCTTCCTAGTTGGCTCAATGGGTAAAGAATCCACCTGCAATGCAGGAGATATAGGTTCCATTCTTGGGTTGGGAAGATCCCCTGGAGGAGGGCATGGTCACCCACTCCACTGTTCTTACCTGGATAATCCCATGGACAGAGGAGCCTGGTGGGCTTCAGTCCAGAGGGTCTCAAAGAGTTGGACATGACTGGGCACACACACACAATCCTGAATATGTTATTAAGTATTATTTTCTAAAAGGATTCTATGGTCAAATAAATAAGGGAAGTATCAGCTTAAAAAACATGTTTCTTTTCCACAGTTCATCTGAGAATCTTAAATATTTTAATAAGCCTTATAAATTTCCCAGATTTATTCTTTAACAAAACCCATTTTTTTAATAGAACCTTTTGCACTGCTAGTGTTTATTGATGTTAAGTAGTCATTATAGCCCTTTATAACTCTTAATATTCTGATTCTAGAAATTATACTCATTTTGTTTGGCTCTTCAACTGTTTTCTAGCCTGTAGTTATCATAGGGTTACTGCCAAGTTGAACTCGGTGCCTCTGCTGTGTGTGTACTCTGCCCCTCTTTCCAAGTTGAACTGAAAAGTTATTGCATTTTCCTGTTTCTTATAAATAAAACAGACATTAGGTTAGTCCTTGTCTTTTGCAGTGTTCACTTTCTCTGTTCACTGCCATTTCATTTTTGATTTGGTTGTTCAGTCATTGGCCCATTTTTAGAGGTCTTGTTCTTAGAAATGTACAATTTTGTCTCTTACTGTGTACAATCCTCTCATTTAATAAGCAGCACTGTAATATATAGGGTATTATCCCCATTTCACATGTAATGAACCTTATGCTCAGAAAAAAAACAAATAACTTGCCCAGATCTCACAGCTAATAAAATAGCAAAGTGAAGTCTCTCTGACTTGGCAACTCAAATTTTCTATTATGGCATATACATTATAGTTATAGTGGTAAATTGAGTATTTTATTCTAAGGCAGCACATACATATTATCTTATTTAATTCTCCCAATAGCCCTATGAAGTAGATACTATCATTCCCATTTTATCTTGAATTTAGTAAACAGACATTTGGTGGATTGTTAATGAATGGATAAATAGATGGAACAAATGAATATACAAACCAACCATGGCACAAACAGGCCAAGTTAGTCTGAGTCTTGGTATTAGATATAGAGTAGTTGCTTAGTCATTGAAAATGTTAATTGCTCAGTCATGTCTGACTCTTTGCGACCTCATGGACTATAGCCCACCAGGCTCCTCTGTCCAGGCAAGAATACTGGAGTGGGTAGCCATTCCCTTCTCCAAGGGATCTTCCCAACTCAGGGATTGAACCCACATCTCCTGAATTACAGGCAGAGTCTTTACCATCTGAGTCACCAGGGAGGTACAATATCACTTATGTTACTTATGAAATGATGGTATAAGAAGTTCTATATGGGGCATCATTAGGACATCATATTTCAAAGGTACATTCTTATTTAAATGTAAAGCCAAGTTGTTGCAACAGAGAGACCCCCAATGAAGAAGTGATTTAAGGAATATGGGCATTTATTACCTTTCCAAATAACAGTTCATCGGTGATCAACCATGCAGATAAGTAGCTCTGCTCCATGTGTTGATTCAGTGACCTAGCTTCTTTACAGGTTTGTCAAGTCATATCTTTGCCATTGAACATTGTCTTAGCCTATACTGGGCTGCCACTTCCAGGTACTGGGCTGCCACTTCCAGGTTCTGGGCTGCAGAAGGGGACAAGAAAGGGGAGAAGGCATGCCCACTATTGTAATGACCCAAACCTGAAAAGGGCATACAATGTGTCCTCATATATTCCATTAGCAAGAGTTCAACCATATGGCCATGAAGAAGAGCTGAGGAGTGTAGTGTAACCAGGCAGCCATGAAACTTGCCACAGTTCTGTTACTGTTTAAGAAAGGGAGGATGGATTTTGATGGACATCTATCACTTTTTACCACAGTGCCTAATAATTAAAGCCTTAATAAGTTCCCTGGTGGCTCAGTGGTAAAGAGTCCACCTGCCAAGGAGAAAATGTGGGTTCAGTCCCTGGGTCTAGAAGATCCCCTGGAGAAGGAAATGGCAACCCACTCTAGTATTCTTGGCTGGAAAATCCCATGGACAGAGAGGAGCCTGGTGGGCTATAGTCTATGGGGTCGTAAAAGAGTTGGGCACGATTTAGTGACTGAGCAACAAAAACAAAGTCTGTTTATGAGGCATTATAGTATTTCCTCATTAGTCTGGGATCTGAGTTAATTTTACTGCCTTCATTATATATTTGAAGAAAACATATGGGATAAAATGCATTCTCTAGAGCTGTGCCTTCACATTATTTGTGATGAAGGACCAAGTTTTTTGCTTATTTGTTTTTTAATTTTCCTCTAATTTGTAATAGACCTGTAGTTTTGAAAGTACAATTAAAGTGAATCATTAAATAATTACATTCTTGGATAGCAAAGTCAAATCACATTTCTCAACTTTTTATGTGCTTAGTTGTGTCTGACTCTGTGACCCCATGGACTGTAGCCCACCATGTTCCTCTGTCCATGAGGATCTCCAGGCAAGAATACTGGAGTGGGTTGCCATGCCCTCCTCCAGGAGATCATCCCAACCCAGGAATCAAACCCAGGTCTTCCTCATTGCAGGCAGATTCTGTACCGTCTGAGCCGCCAGAGAAGTCTAAGAATACTGGAGTGGGTAGCCTATCCTTTCTCCAGCAGAACTTCTCAACCCAGGAGTCAAACCAGGGTCTCCTGCATTGCAGGTGGATTATTTACCAGCTGAGCTACCAGGGATGGTCTGATAACAGACAGTTTGTGAACTGGCACCAATCTGCAGACACTTTTGAGTAGTAATATTTGTCTCAAAAGTATTTTCTTACTACCTCTTTGGAGTTGCCAGAGTATAATAGACTAACTATGATGTCTATATTATAAGCAAAGACATTTTCTTTGTGTATATAAAACTTGACTTTTCTCTTTTAAAAATGTTTTTAGAAATAAACTTTTAGGATAGCATGTAAATCATGATGGATACATTATTTGAATGCTCATATATATGTCATAGCCTGTTTTCGCTTGTTTCATAGTTGAAGTTACAGCTAATCCTGGTTTTACAGATTGATAGTGAAAAGCTTACCATTCTGGAGCTGGAAGAAGGTTGCCTGAAAGAGTCTTGATGCACGATACAGAGAAAGAAAATCTAATAAAGTGACATACTGAGGGTCACAGCTAAATGAGAGATAGCATAGTATGATCATGGACTTAAGTGGAAATCACACTGGCGTCAGATGATCTGGATTGAGTCCTAGCCTTCTACTTCTCAGTTAAGTGTTCTTAGGTAGTCATTTAAAGAACCATATAGTCAGTGTTCCAGAGAAGGCAATGGTACCCCACTCCAGTACTCTTGCCTGGAAAATCCCATGGATGGAGGAGCCTGGTAGGCTGCAGTCCATGCTAAGGGTTGGACATGACTGAGCGACTTCGCTTTCACTTTTCACTTTCATGCATTGGAGAAGGAAATGGCAACCCACTCCAGTGTTCTTGCCTGGAGAATCCCAGGGACGGGGGAGCCTGGTGGGCTACCGTCTATGGGGTCGCACAGAGTCGGACACGACTAAAGTGACTTAGCATAGTCAGTGTTCAGTAAGCATTCCTTAGATTGAGGAATGTATATGAAAGTTTTTTGTAAACTATACAGCACTTACGCAAACAATGTTGCTGTTATTATTAAAATTATGAAATCATCCCTTCTGATACTAAGTCCACTGCTTTTCCTGAACTCTGCTATATTTCATGCTAAACACCTGTTGAAAACAGGAGTCATATTTAATATTGCATCAAATTAAAATGCTCAAAAGGGGATAGGCTACCCACTCCAGTATTCTTGGGCTTCCCTTGTGGCTCAGGTGGTAAAGAATCCTCCTGCAATGCAGGGTTCGATCCCTGGGTTGGGAAGATACCTTGGAGAAGGGAAAGGCTACCCACTCCAGTATTCTAGGCTCGAGAATTCCATGGACTGTATAGTCCATGGGGTCTCAAAGAGTTGGACATGACTGAGTGACTTTCACTTTCAAATTAAAATTATGTTTATAAGGACTCTATAGCAATGTGGAAAAAGTAAATTTAAAAGACAGGAAACAAAATTATTTACACATGATGATTGTGATTCTGTAGGCTGAAGTAATGTGCTTGTTACTGATACTTAAGTAGATTGACTAATGATAAATCCTTCTGTCCACCGCATATAAAATATGTTAATACTGCATAGTATAATTATAAATGTATTTTCTATTTTCTTTGATAGTTTAATGCATTTTACATTTTAAAGAACATGCATAAGGAATTTAAACTCTTCAGAAAAGAGAACTTTATTTGAAGTCACATAATTTTTGCTTTTCATATAAAAAGACTTTTTTACACCATAGGACAAACCATCTTACCAGTACAATCACAAGAACAGCGTTTACTGCTTCTCCCATTCCTTCTTAGAAAGGGCAACTATCCGGACAACATTAGTTGACTTCTACTAATGCTTTAAATTCAGGGAACTTCTTAGTATAATCATTTTATATGTTGGGTGCTCATTGTGTTCTTGTTGCTCTGCTGAGGGCTGCAAGGATTATGAAGAAATAAAACACAATAATAGTCACAATTCAAATGTGCTTGTTATGTCCCAGAGACTCTTTCACAACAGCCCTCTGAGATATAAGTGATATTATTCCCATTTTACAAATGAGAAAGTGAGGCTCACAGAAGTAAAAAAAAAATGTCTGAATCATAGTGGTAAAGCTGGCTGTTAAATCCAGGTTTTTCTGATTTAAAAGCCTCTACAGTACATTTTCTTCTCTCATAAAAGAAAGATGTCCTTTCTACCTTCAGAGACCTTTTAGTAGCTGAGGCAAACTCATAAAAAAACAGGAAGAATTCACTAAATACCAATGATTGCTACAAATTTTGGTATGGGCATTACTTGGAGAGGAAGAATGTTGGGGGCTGAAGTAGTAAGGAAAAACTTTATATCAGAAGTTAATTTTAAGCTTAGTTTTGGAGAATGGATAAAACTTAAATAATCAAAGGAGAAGGACTGATGCATATACAAGGGAGATAGCAAGAAAGCAAAAAAAAAAAACGCAAAAAACTCTACATGAAATAATTTGAAATAAATATAATTAGAGAGCAGGGTTTGATAGGGGAGCAGTATGAAAGAGAAGACTCAAAATGTAGGTTCAGTTCAGTTCAGTCGCTCAGTCATGTCCGACTCTTTGCGACCCCATGAATCGCAGCACGCCAGGCCTCCCTGTCCATCACCAACTCCTGGAGTTCACTCAGACTCATGTCCATCGAGTCAGTGATGCCATCCAGCCATCTCATCCTCTGTCGTCCCCTTCTCCTCCTGCCCCCAATCCCTCCCAGCATCAGAGTCTTTTCCAGTGAGTCAACTGTTCACATGAGGTGGCCAAAGTACTGGAGTTTCAGCTTCAGCATCATTCCTTCCAAAGAAATCCCAGGGCTGATCTCCTTCAGAATGGACGGTTGGATCTCCTTGGACTCCAAGGGACTCTCAAGAGTCTTCTCCAACACCACAGTTCAAAAGCATCAATTCTTCAGCGCTCAGCCTTCTTCACAGTCCAACTCTCACATCCATACATGACCACAGGAAAAACCATAGCCTTGACTAGACGGACCTTAGTTGGCAAAGTAATGTCTCTGCTTTTGAATATGCTCTCTAGGTTGGCCATAACTTTCCTTCCAAGGAGTAAGCGTCTTTTAATTTCATGGCTGCAGTCACCATCTGCAGTGATTTTGGAGCCCCCAAAAATAAAGTCTGACACGGTTTCCACTATTTCCCCATCTATTTCCCATGAAGTGATGGGACCGGATGCCATGATCTTCATTTTCTGAATGTTGAGCTTTAAGCCAACTTTTTCACTCTCCACTTTGACTTTCATCAAGAGGCTTTTTAGTTCCTCTTCACTTTCTGCCATAAGGGTGGTGTCATCTGCATATCTGAGGTTATTGATATTTCTCCTGGCAATCTTGATTCCAGCTTGTGTTTCTTCCAGTCCAGCGTTTCTCATGATATACTCTGCATAGAAGTTAAATAAGCAGGGTGACAATATACAGCCTTGACGTACTCCTTTTCCTATTTGGAACCAGTCTGTTGTTCCATGTCCAGTTCTAACTGTTACTTCCTGACCTGCATACAGATTTCTCAAGGAGGATCATAAATCCTAAGCTGAGGATTTGAGATCTTTACCTTATAACAATATATAAATGATAACCAGTACTGAACACTTAATGCTTTCCAAGCACTGTTCTAAGTACTCTACATATGTGATTTCATTTAGTAACTTTCCAAGATCACACCATTAGAAGAGAGTAGAGTCAGCCTTTAAACACAAATTTAAATCCAGAACCCCTGCTCTTAATCACAACACTGTTCTAGTTCTGGAGTCTATGATAAGTTGAACAAGTTTCAGGCCTAGGACCACTGATCTTAAGCAAGTAATACACTTTACACCTCAAGTGATTTTTAACATTTACGAAAAGTAGTGTGACCAGATAATGACATCCCATCCCTATTCCTGCCACTCTGATACGTCTAGGACAGTTGAGAAGTTACGGTGTTTATGCCAATGGCTTTCAGCTCTGCCTACTTTCTGTGCTTATCTGGTCAGTTACTCTCAGTTAACCCCTGGTCCCCAACATCCAAGTTATATCAGTCCATTGTTAGTTGTAGTTCATTGGTTCCTAGAGTGTGACTCTAGGAACTGACAGCAACAGCATCAACTGGGAACTTGTTAAGAGTCCCAATTCTGGCCTCATTCCAGACTGACTAAATCAGAAACTCTGATTCAATCTGTGTTTCAACAATCCTCACCTAGAGATTATGATACTAAGTGAAATAAGTCCAAAAGAGAATGACAAATACCATATGGTATCACTTATATGTGGAATCTAAAATATGACACAAGTGAACATATCTGTGAAACAAAAAGACTCAGACATAGAGAACAGACTTGTGGTTCGCCATGGAGGAGGGTGAGTAGGAAAGCGAAGGACTGAGAGTCTGGGACAAACTATTATATATGAATGGATAAACAACAAGGTCCTGTTATACGGCACAGAGTCCTATAGTTAGTATCCTGTGATAAACCATACGGAAGAGAACATGCAAAAGAATATGTACATATATATGTATAACTGAATCACTTTGCTGTACTGTAGATATTAACACAAGACTGTAAATCAACTCTACTTCAATAAAATTAACAACAACAACAAATAATTCTTTTAAGAGATTATGATGCATGCTGAAAACCATTACTATAGTATACTCTAGGGTTTCCATTAGGGAGCAAGCTACCAAAAATTTTTTGACAAAACATGGTATTAACATTGAGAATCTCAATCTTGAGTCTCTGCCGCTGGGTCTTACAGCCTAACTCTATGGAAATAGCCATGGCTACTAAGCTAGTGGGGGGTTCCCAGATGGCTCAGTGGTAAAGAATCCACCTGCCAATACAGGAGATGTGGGTTCGATCCCTGGGTCAGGAACATCCCCTGGAGAAGGAAATGGCAAGCCACTTCAGTGTTCTTGCTGGGATAATACCATTCACAGTGGGCTACAGTTCATGGGGTTGCAGAGAATCTGACACGACTGAGCACGTGCACTGCAACCTAATGAGCATTTTAAAAGGGCTTTTTGTCAGCCCCTCTGAAGTAATTATACTTTATGAGCATACCTAAGCTTTGCTTTATGACTTTAGTTCATTCCTGAAAACGTTACCTCTTAGTGAAAAGATTTTAAAGCAGAAGATATTTCCATCAATTTTAATGGAAAAAAATTATGTGTTTCATGGTTATCTAAGATACCAAAATAGTTTTCAGATTACAAAATATATCAGTTGAACCATGATAACAAGTTTGTGTAAATAAATACTTAGAAAGTTAATAAAAACAGTTTGTACTTAAAATGTTATGTAATGATGATTTATTGTACTTGCAAAAAGAGGAAGAGAAGACTTGATAGTGAGAGGAGGCTGGTGGTGGAGGAATACAAAGGAATTATTCTTTGGAAGGGGTTGGAGAGTCAGGTAGTAAACTTTAAAGCAGATAATCTTTGGGAGTATGTGGGTATCTTGCACTTAAAAACAGCTATAGCACACCTGGGCCTGCCAGTGGGATACAGATGAAAGGAGTGAAATGCCCCAACATCCATCTCACTCTATAAGGAACTAAGTGCTTATTGAAACTAAGTGCTGTATAGAAGGAGAGCAGATGGAGCAGCTGGGGAATCTTTTGTTCCCTTCAGTCTTCAAATTAAGCCTTAGAAAAAGAGTGGAGTCCTGACTGGTGGAAATGGGGACAGGGTAGGCCATGCTGAGGTAATGGTGGGAGAAGGTTCAGGACATATTGTCAGGGGACTGGGAGTCCGTTTGGAGCACTTGGAAAGGAAAGAAAAGGGAGGGTGTATGTATGTGACAGAGATATAGGAAAGGGGACACTGAGCTTATTTCAGCTGCATTCTGTGGGCAGCAGGGAGCAATGGAAAGCATTTGAAGAGAGCAAGGCATGTTTTTGAAGGAGTAAAATCAACTGAAAAAAACAGTTATAGTACAGGAAAATACCATTAAGGCAAAATAAAGAAACAAGAGCACCTTTGAAACAGAAGTCTTTCATGCACTCAACAGATGGGGGAATCATAAGGAATGCTACCTCTTCAGTGTTCTTACTTGTGGTTCATATGCAAAGAAAAACTTCTGATTCATCCAAATGCGGTACATGGTTTAATTTTTCTTTATAATATTCTCTAAATAGAAATAATTGTATTGAGTAGAGCAATGAATGTGTCTGTTAAATATAACTTCTTATATTTTGAGTACGTCTTTGATTTTTTTTTAAAGTTGTAATACAAAAGGGGAGGGGTTCATTGTCCAAGAAGTGGTTATTACTTTTCAAGAGACAGTATAACAAAAAGCTACCTAACAGTTGTCATGTGAGGCAAGTCTGTGATGAGAAATGACATGTCTAAAAACAACTGATTGAAAACTATGCTTGAAACAGTGTTGGTTGTGGATTTCCTACAAGCCTTTAGGTGAGGCAGTTTTTAACTCTAAATTTTGTAGGCCTCTCTAATCTCTTTTATGTAGCCTTCTTATGTCCCAGAGTTTTAACAGTCCATTCGGTTTATAGCCTTGGCTATTTGTATTCATACTTTGCTCTTTTTTTCCTTGAATCTGACAGTGGAGGAAGAAAGAAGTCATTCCTACCCACAGACTTGGAGCGCGGGGAGGAGATTTTATTGTTGTTTTTGGTTTAGAAAGAAAAGAACTAAAGATTTCTGTGTTTTATTAGATATGTAGAACTCCAAATTCATGTATATAATATTTTATGATACCTTATTTATTATGTATTTCTTAAACAGGAATGTAGATAATTCCTTCTTGGTTAAAATTATATGGGAGCAAAGGTTATTTAACTCCACCACCCAGGAATATAGCATGTAGGAAACAGTGTGTAAAAGATATTTTTTTTCTTTGTCTTGGATGTGAAAAATCTGAAATTGGAGAAATTTTCCAGTTTTATGTATTTTTGATAATGGGCATATTATACTTTCCTCTATCCCAAAACAGCATTCATGAAAAAAAATGCTTTTATGATGATATTAAAATATTAAGTAGAAGTCCCTTCTAGTTAATCAGGTATGTTAAGGGATAGAGTTAACAATGTAGTGAAGTTTTTTTTAGCTTGCTAGGTTAATTTTTTTTCCACCTCCATCTAGAGAACATAGTACATTTAAAATTGACATTTCCATAGCTGTTTGACTCTGATGTACTGAGAAGATGCACATGGCCTAAAATTTCTGCCAAGATCATAATTCTTGACCCACAGATAGCCTCTTTTAGTTAAAGTCTGATGACAGAGTAATAGAAACTTTGTAAAACCTTGTATTGGTGATAGTTGTTGCTTTTGTTTTTATAAAATGTAATGGGTATAGAAATGGTTGGCAGTGGAATGGTTATACCTGCTTTTCCTCATACAAGGTTTGAGGTTCAGAGACCCAGATCTGCAGTTTATGGAGAAGAAAACTGGACATTGACTTTTAAGAGAATTATCAGTGGTTCTTAAATTTGGCAATGACAGAAAAAACTTTTTCAAAAATTCAAGATAGAGTACACTTGGGTCCAAATAAAGAATTGTTTCTGAGATAGTGGTAGCAAGATTTAGAACCAGGACTGCTAGTATATTTGTGTAATCTGTGCCCTACTCCAAGAGAACAAAGGAAAGCTAAGATCCTGCCCACACTTTGAGCTTCCTAAGCCATATGTCCTGGCACAGGGCTGTGTGGAGGAAGAGGGCTTTTTTGGTAATTTGACCACCCAGTAGGAACACTGTCTGCAGTTAGCGTGGAGAGGGCCACCTTTTTGCAATTGACTGAAAGGAATCACATATGCTAGCTGAGCCCTCTTTGCAACCCAGTACTTGAAATAATTGTTAGCAATGTTGTCAGCAAAAGATCTTCTCTGGGGTCATTTGATAATTAAATGTTATTACATATTAGCTAAAGAGAGTTCTAAGGTTTATATAACATGGGACTACTGCCCATAGTACTATAAATTCGGAAAACATTAGCAAGGCTGAAACTGGGCATAAATGTAGGCTTCTTTAAGTCTTTTTTATAAGAGCCTATACTTGTGGCCAAATGCGAACCAATTCTCAAGGCATTAATTTTTATTTCCAGGAGGGGAATAGCTATGATTCAGACGATTACCTTCCATCCTCATAGTATATGTAGTCTGATGTTAAAAATTCTTGAGAACAAACTTATATAAGATATTTGAAACTCATCTGTATAAAGTCACTAATTCTCTTTGAAACTAAGAATATTAGGCTGGAAGTTAGGAAACCCATACTGTTATTCTTGCTACCCCACTAATTCATTCTGGCCTCATACAAGTAGCTTAACCTTTCTGGCCCTCAATTTCCAAATCTGTAAAATGAAAGAAGTGCACCAAATATAAGGTCTCTTTCAGTTCTAACATTCTGTGACTTTAAAAAGGTAAAAATCTTTTCTAGCCAGATCTTGAACTGCAATTTAATACACTGATAGAGAAACAGTCCATTTTAAATCACTTAAGCCAAATAACCATATTTTTCATACTCATTCTTGTTTTTCAGAAACTCTGTGAAGGCATATTTAAAATCCTTTTAAAGGACATCCCAACAACATGTCAAGTGTCCTGCCTGGAAGTTCTCCGCATTCTCTCCAGAGACAAAAAGGTTTTAGTTCCTGTAACAACCAAGGAAAATATGCAGATACTGCTGCGACTAGCCAAGCTAAATGAGTCGGATGATTCTTTGGAGAAGGTGTCAGAGTTCCCAGTTATTGTGGAGTCATTAAAATGTCTTTGTAACATAGTGTTCAACAGTCAGATGGCACAGCAGCTCAGTCTGGAACTTAACCTTGCTGCAAAGCTCTGTAACCTCCTGAGAAAGTGCAAGGACCGAAAGTTTATCAATGACATTAAGTGCTTTGACTTGCGGTTGCTCTTCGTCCTGTCACTTTTGCACACCGACATCAGGTCACAATTGCGCTATGAGCTCCAAGGACTACCGCTGCTAACCCAGATCTTGGAAAGTGCCTTTAGCATCAAGTGGACCGATGAATATGAATCGGCCATAGACCATAATGGACCTCCTCTCTCACCTCAGGAGACAGACTGTGCCATTGAGGCCCTTAAAGCTCTCTTCAATGTGACGGTAGACAGTTGGAAGGTGCATAAAGAGGTAAGGTCAAGAAGAGTATTCTCGTCTGCTTGGAATTTCATTGATTTGGGAGCTGCCTGAAACAAAGGAATGCTAAACAGGGAAATGGAAGAAGTTTCCAATTCCCACATTAATCAGTTATATGACTCAGGATACATTTCTTAACTATTTGTAACTCTTACTCTTTCCATCTGTGTGACACTTATCAGAAGAATAGGGTGAGGATGGACTGCTGTTTGTAAGGTGCCAAGTATAGTTCCTTTTTGAGTTGTACTATCATGTGTCTTTTTTTTTTTAAGTGCCTCTTTCAGAAACAAGGTTTAAATTATTATAAGAGTTGATGGGAAACAAAACAATAATTCATAAAGGTATAGGCATGTTCATTGCCTCTGTTTTAAAGAAACATTGAGATATTTATGCCAGTTGAAATCAGTCAGTCAGAATGGATATCTGCTCAGAAGAGTAAAAGACACTGTGTTTATCACCTGTCATACCAGTCTCCTGATGTGTTACTCTATCAGAATTATAGGATACAGCTAGGATATATGCTGATACACCAGTATAATTACACCAGAATATGGGAAGGTTATTTTAAACCACTTGATTTATTTCTAGACTAAGATCCTTTTCCGTGGCTTGGACCGTCCAGCAACCCAAAGTGAGGCAGATTTGATAGTTTATATTTGAGTACCACAAGAACAATATGCTGAATGAGAAGATTAGTTTAAGAAAGTCAACTATTTTCAGTGAAGAGGACAAACCTTTTCCCTTGATTCTACAATCTTAATATTTCACATTTACCCTCACTCTTTAACCTTAAGTAACTCATAAAATATAGTCTCTTACAAAAAGAAAGAAAAGAAGTATTTTGGTGCCAGAGCAAATTATCTTTTTTGACAGTTGACTTTAGGACTTAAGTTAACATTTTCCCGTGTCTATTTGAGGCAGTTCTCACCATGAATAAAGGTCTGTTTTTGCCAGCACCTTAGTTTGAAAGGATTATCTCAGTGTGGTGCTATAGGAGCAGTATGCAGGCATCTGAGTTTTAAAGTGCAAATAGGTCTATATTTTGAAACCAAATATTTGAAGATCAGTCCTAACAGCTGTTTTAGATGACTGTAGTATGGTTAGTTTTTCCTGGGACTTGGCAGAAAAAGATGCAGAAAGCCCACATGCTCCATTTGTGCTTTGAAACCAAATATTTGGAAGTATTTAAAATGTTATGTCTCTATGCTTATTTGGTACCTTCTATGGTTATTTTTCTTATACTGTTTGCTTTGGTGTTTTTAAGTTCTCCATTTAGTTGCAAGAGCTTTTCTGAGACTGTTGGTTTGCCATTGTTGGAGGCCCTGTTATTTAAATTGTGTCCAAAATAGTAGCTCAGACCCTTTCAGATTCCTGACAGAAAGGATTTATAGTTCAGCGGCTGCACATCAGCATATGTATGGAATGATGTGTAATAAATAACAGTATACTGAGATTAGCCCTAATTAGTGTGCTTCAGTTATAATTAATAGCAGGGCTGGAAGAGGCTTTAGAAAATGTTGAAGTGGCAAATGCTTACTCTGTATTATAGACTGTTTATTTTTCAAAAGATACATGATAAAGAATCAGTAGTCCTGAAGTGGACATCTCAACAAATCCCTTGTGAGTCATGGATCACTGGATACAACCTTTGTAAAATGTACATAGTTAATATGCCTCTGGGCTATTTTGAAATTATCAGAAGTTGTAAACAGTATTAACAACAGAGTCTTGAGTCTGGAAAAGGTTGGGCTTCCCAGGTGGCCCTAGTGGTAAAGAACCCACCTGCCAATGCACAAGACTTAAGAGACCCAGGTTTGATACCTGGGTTAGGAAGATCCCCTGGAGGAGAGCATGGAAACCCACTCCAGTATTCTTGCCTGGAGAATTGGACTACTAGTGGGCTACAGTCCATAGGGTTGCAAAGAGTTGGACACGACTGAAGTGACTTTGCACGCACGCATGCATGGGAAAGGTTAATTTAAACCATTTGAGTCTCCATAAGTCTCTAAATTCAAATTTTAGCAAGCATTTAGTCAGTCAACAAATATTTATGAACAATTGCCAGGTATTACCCAGGCATTGTGAAATATATTGGCGAATAGTACTAAAGCAAACTTCAGTTCTATTGGTGAGACAGATAATTAGTAAGCAAATATGTAATTTAAATTGTGTTAAGTGCTAGGAAAGAAACAGTACAATGATGGAGAATATTTACTATAGTTAGAAAAGACCTCTGAAAGTCTCTCCTGAGATCTGAAGACTGAGAATGATTCAGCCTTCTAAAGAATGAGGGGAGGAAACCTTTCTCAGAGATTGAACAGCATGTGAAGAGACACAGAAATCAGAGTATAGAATACTTTTTATTGAGGTGTCTACAACTTGACTATGATGCTTTGGATGTGGCCAACAAAATTGGGATCATCTAAACTGAGTTGGGCTTCCTTGGTGGCTCAGACAGTAAAGAATCTGCCTGCAGTGCAGGAGACCTAGGTTTGATTCCTGGGTCGGGAAGATCCTCTGGAGGAGGATGTATTACTGGCAACCCATTCCAGTATTCTTGCCTGGAGAATTCCATGGACAGAGGAGCCTGGCGGGCTACAGTCCGTGAGCTCACAGAGTTGGACACAACTGAGAGACTAATACACTACAACTTGGCATAAAGAAAATCTGTAGTAAGGGTGCAGAGAAACTCTTCCTCTTGTCAGGAAGAGTTCATTTACCTGAATTTTAATATCTACTTGATTGTCAGATTAAAGACATCTTTCTCCAGGTGAGCAATCATCTAAAGAATTGTTAATACTTTAAAATACCAACTGAAAAAATAAATAAATAAAATAAAATAAAATACCAACTGAAATAAAGGGATGGGAAAGCTGACTGTATGGAAGAATCCAACTTTAAAATACATATTTAAAAATAATATTTTCCTTATTCTGAAAGGGAATACTTGCTAAATAATACTTCAAAGATCTAAGGGAAAAAGCATATGAGCAAGAAGAAAGTACAAATTACCTGTAAACCCACCACTCAAAGATAAGCCTTATTTGCATTTTGCTGTATATCTTTCTAATCATTCTTCATTGTATAATATATAAACATATATATATACTTTTTTTTTTAAACAAAAATGCAGTCATTTTATCATCTTGCTTTTTTTCTTTTCCACAATAAATGTTCTTGAAGAGTAGTAGATTACATGATGTGTTCCTTGAAGCCATAAAGTTCCTAGGAGTGACCTCTGAGGTTGAGTGGACAGTGTTTCAGTTTCCCACCCTTTCTTTAAAAAAAAGCACCTTTGATTGTTGCTGTTGCTATTGTTATTTTTCTTTAAATTTAGGTTATAACTAGACTTCATTTGGGATATAGAGTTCTGCATCCAAAAAAAATAAATTTTAATAACCACTTTCTTTTCATATTTGTTAAAGATAATAAATCTTTATGAAAGAACAAAAGTGAAAGTTGCTCAGCCGTGTCCGACTCTTTGTGACCCCGTGGACTATACAGTTCATGGAATTCTCCAGGCCAGAATACTGAAGTGGGTAGCCTTTCCCTTCTCCAGAGGATGTTCCCAACCCAGGGATTGAACCCAGGTCTCCTGCACTGCAGGCGGATTCTTTACCAGCTGAGCCACCAGGGAAGCCCTTACGAAAGAACACTCACAAGTATATGTGTAAAAATACTTATAAGTATTCCTTCATAAGGATCCATCCACCTTTACCAAATGCCCTATGTGTAAGAATTTGGGTTTTTTGCAATTGTTTGCTACTTTAAATAGTAATACAGTGAATTTTCTTACAAAGTCTTTGTAGATAAATTCCTGAAATTCCTGTGCCAAAGGATTTTTCAAAACTTTAGGGTTTTTTGTATGTATCATATGTATTTAAATGTATATGTATTACCAGATATTGACCTTCAGAATAATAGTACTAGTTTATACCTTTTAAAACCTAAGCATTTCACTTTTTAAAATCTTTACCTATTTTACAACTCAGTTGTCACAAAAAAATATGTTTGGTTTTGGTTTTAACTGTTCCAGTAGGTATTTTTATGACTGTTCATTTACAGTTCACAAAAACAGAAAATTAAATTTCTCTTGAGGTTTAGCAAATTAGTGGAATTTGTTCATTTTAGATTCATGCCTCAATATTACTATCTGGAAGCCAATGCTATCAGTAGAATTTGGAGATTCTTTTCCATTCATTAGGAAATGTAGCTAGCCTTATTTCCACGTGTGGTGTCTGTCTGTCTCCCTGCCTTTCTCCCTGTCTCTTTCTCTCTCCCTTTGCTGATAGTAGTGTATTTTAAAAGGTCAAATGGTCAAGTGATTCCTTTTATAGGACCCAAAGTCAATTCTGGAAAAGTTCATGGAAATGATCCTATCTTCTTCCTGTTTTAACACTTTGCTAAATGTCTTGGCTCATCAAGGAAAGCATGTTATTCTAGAGATCCCTTACTTTTAACATATGTTCCCTTCTGCAGTGTTTCCTAGGTATCCATGCAATGTAGTGAAAAAATACAAGGACAAGCACACATGTTAGAGCCAGACAACCAAGTACAAACAGAGAAGTAGTACAAGTATCTGAGTATTAAAGGATGCTGTTTGAGTGAGATGAGAGAGTGAGTATCTTTAGGAGTCAATCGGAATGTCACATTGTAACAGAAGAGATTGATCCCATAATTATTTTAGAGACTTTGAAGGAAATGTGAAAAAAGTACATGACATTATTTAATTAAAAATAAAGCTTCTCTCTTTTAACTGAATCATTTTTTCAACAAACATTTATTTTGTCCCCAACATATGCAGAGTTTCATATTAGGTACACAATATGCATTATAAAGCATCTTTGCCCTCAGAGAACTAACAGTACAATAGGAAAATCAGACATGTGAACAGATGGATATACATAACTGTTTTGTCCTATTATTTACTGTTCTCTACACTTTCTGTATGTTTGAAAATAAAGAATTACCTCAGAATACACAGATGCTACAGATGCCATGTATTCTATAGATCTTTGCAGGTATATCTGACCTCACTGTCTTAGTCTTTTTGCTAAGCAATATACCTACCACAGAATAAATGTTTAGTGAGTATTTGTTTTATGAAAAATAAAATGTGATGCAGTTTGTGCAATCTGCATAAACAGAAATATATAAGAGAAATAGCCCTAAGTGACATGACAGGGAGGAAAGAAAGTTTATGATACCTTTAAAAATTTCAAAACTATTAAAAAATTTTTTCTGGAAACCTAAAACATTTAATAACATTGTTTAGAGAGCAGATTCTAACATTTTTGAAGATACAGCACACTATTTTATAGCATTTATATTTCCCTTTGTGAGTTAATTAAAAAAAACATTTATTACTTTATGCCCAGCACCATGTTAGCTGTAAAAGATGTGAAGGTAGAATACTTAATCTTTGCCTATAAGGAGACAGAGATCTTTGAACATAATATAATTTAGGAGGACAAATAACTGAAAAATAGCCTGGGTAAAATATAGGGTGAAATACTACCCAGGGTATAGCTTATTTCCAGGTAAGAGTACATGTGTACGTTTGTGTGTGCGTGTGTGTTTATGTTTCACCTTTGTAGAATTGAAATTTAATTTTCATAGGACTAGTTTCCTAAACCTTCTTGAACTAATTAGAACTACCCTGGGATAACATAGCCTGTTTAGGACTCACTGGTGTGAAGTATTCTCCTTTCAGACTTTTTCTCAGGCCTTGATTAGATCAGTTAAAGCTTTCAGTGAAAAGGTATGAAGATATTGATACCTTTACCAAACAAAAATGAAAATATTACACAGATTGCATAGGAGAAAAAAGCAATGGTACAGTAGTGGAATCTATAAATAAGAAGCAAAGTCTATATAAAAAGGTCCCCCCCCCAAAAAAGATTCCAAACAGTTTCATGAGTTTCTACCTCTCTTTTAGTGTTATCTCATTTTGATTTCCACTATCCCAACAAGCGTGCTTGCTTTTCTCTTTTTTCCTCCTCTCTGTCTTAGGGATTTTTTTTCCTTATCAATCTTTGGCGATAGTAGGATTACAGAAGAGAAAATACTGATGCCCTAAAGATATCAAATCTAAGCTCTTGAAGAAGTAAATGACGGTTTATAAGTTGTTTGTATACTGTTTTGTAAAGAGCAATTATATTTAATCCTTCAAGCATCTATATGAGACAGGAGGAATATTAATCTCATTTGACAAATGAGAACAGTGAAGATCAAAGAGTTTATGTAGTCACACAGCAGAATAACCGATAGTAGGAAATCATGTCCACTCTAACCTTTGTTAAGTAAGACATCTTAAATGATAGATCTTATTCAACAAATATTTATTGAGCCATAGACTAATAATAGGATAAAAAGTCTAGAAACAAACATATACATATATAGTCAACTGAGTTATGATACAGGAAACACTGAAGTGCAGTGGGAAAAGGTGGGTTTTTTAATCAATTAAAAATGAATTTAGGGATTTCCCTGGTAGTCCAATGGTTAAGAATCTGCTTGCCAGTGCAGGGAACACAGGTTTGATCCCTGGCCTAGCAAGATTCCACGTGCCACAGGGCAACTAAGCCATGGGCCACAACTCCTGATCCCACACTCTGGAGCCAACAAGCCACAACTATTGAGCCTGTGTTATGCCTAGAGGCCATGCTCGCAACAAGAGAAGCCTCTGCAATGGGACGCCCACACACCACAACTAGAGAGGAGCCCCTGCTCATTGTAACTAGCGAAAGCCCACATGTAGCAACAAAGACGCAGCACAGCCAAAACTACATAAATAAATTTAAATCTCTACCTTATACCATACAGAAAAAAATTGTGATGGGTAAGAGATTTTAAAATGTAAAAGGTAAAGTAATAAAAGCTTTTGGAAGAAAGCAGATTATCTTCATGACTCTATTTTAAATAAATCAAGCATTTCTTAAATACGAAAGATTTTTAAAACAGTACAAAATAAAGATCAAGCCATAAAGGAAAAATTGACAAATTGGCTTTCATTAAAATGAGTTCGTCAAGAGAAGAAGGTAAAAAAACCAAGCTACCAAATGGGAAATTCTATTTGTAATACATATATGCAATAGGTACTCTACCTAGAATGCTTTAAGGAAGTTCTACAAAGAGTGTCAATCAACCCAATGGGAAAATATGCGAAAGGCTTGAACAAGCACCTCATAAAAGAGCTATACAAATGACTTACAGACATAAGAAAAAAATGTGCTCAACATTATCAGTCATTGGGAAAATGCATAATAAAACCTCTGTATGGCAAATTTAAAAGGCTGACAATACCAAGTGTTGGCACAGCTGTAGAACACACTGATAGACGTGTAAACTGGTATAAACACTTTGAAACACTGTTTTGTGGAACCTCCTAAAGTGTGTCTTATGTATATGACCCAGCGTACCAAATGACATGTAAGAAAGTATGTACATGTTCATAGCAGCACTCTTCAGTATAGCCCCCGTGTCCAGCAGGAGTGGGATGGATATGTGAATTATAATATATTCAGCAGTGACTTCCTAACCTAGCTATGAGGAAACAGATTGTTTTCCCTAGATGTCAGAATGGAACTCTTGTAATACAGTATTACACAACAATGTCAGGCTGCTTGAAAAGTTTCTAAATGTTCAAGTGTACCTTCTGTACTCATGGCACTGCAGATCAGTGGCAAACAGTGCAGACCAGCACTTCAAATAACACTAATCTCAAGTAATGAAAATCAACAAACTACAACTGCACAGAGCAAAGTGGATGAATCCCACAACCAGATGCAGAAAGGTCTTTATTTTATGATTCCCTTCATATAAAATTCATGACAACAAAAATCACTCACCTATGATGTTATTTATTCGAATTATAATTGAAGAGCTAGAGATCTATCATTTGAAGAGGTCATGAGGGCAGTTCTGAGGTTCTCAGTCCTGGCATTGCTTTGTTTTCATGCTGGTTGTATGGATGTGCTCATTTTGTGAAAGTTTATCTAGCTGTACACTTAGGATTTGAGCACTTTTTAATGTTCTATTTACATTAAAATTATTGAACATTTATTAAACATATGCCTTCTAAACCTGTGAAGGTAATAGATGAATGGAGAAAACAATGCCTATGTAAGTATATAAACAAATGTGAAATTACAGATTATGATTCCCTGAAAGAAATCATAACAAGATACAGTGAAAGAGAATAATAAAAGAAGGAATTGAAGCTCCAAGAAGGGGCTTCTCTGAGACCTGGAGGATGAAAAGGAATCAGCGATAACCAAGGCAAAAACTCTAGGGACTTCAGTAGTTATTTTGAGTAAAGAAATAGAATTTAGTGTATTTACAGTAAAAGAGGATATGCAGACATAAGGTACAACCTGGGAATTGGTGTCACAAAGATTGGGACAGGAGGAGAAGGGATGGAAAGAAGTAGGATTTTCACTTGCAGTTGCAGAAGTGAAAAGACTAGTGGAAAGACCAGCATGGAGTTTTGCAAGAGGCTTGTCAACATCAGCATGAGAAGAGAATGATGTGATATTTAAAATAAAAATCTAGTGTTAGAGGAAGTGTATTCCTAGTTAATTATCCAAACCAAAGAAAATATGATCTTTTTAAGAGTTAACTGCTGTGGTTAGTTGCTCAGTCGTGTCCAACTCTTTGCAACCCCATGGACTATAGCCCACCAGGCTCCTCTTCATGGGGATTCTCCAGGCAAGAATACTGGAGTGGGTTGCCATGCCCTCCTCCAGGGTATCTTCCCAACTTAGGGATCAAACTCAGGTCTCCCGCATTGCAGGTGGATTCTTTATCATCTAAGCCACCAGGGAAGCCCAAGAGTTAAGTAATAGATGAATTTCACGTGCATTTCAGTGTGCTTCATGTAATGTGATGTATGTAAAAGTAATTTGCATATTAGAGAATTTTGATTCAGGCATTTGAAGATGGATGGCAAGTAGAACAGCATTCATTCCAAACCCTTAGCATTTCTAGCATTCCACTGGTCCCCCCTCCCCAGCACACAATAATTTCCTTATCACTCATTTCAGCTCTGTCAGTCTTCCCTTTTGATTTCTTCCTACCTCATCCTTCCCCCTCACCCTCAAATGTTTCATTGAAAGTACTAAGCATTATGTCAGTATGAAAGTACTAGAAGCATGTATGTCAGCTTCTTTAATCCTTTTGTAACCCCAGCAGTCTCATGTTTGTGGAGCTGCATAGAGGAAACTTTGGCTCAGAGAAGCTATATGACTTGCCTGAAGTCACAACCTATACTCTTGACTCTAAGTGCAATGCTTTTTCTATCATGCCATTGAGACCTTCATCTTTTCCAAATTAGCACATGATAATGTTATTTCCACTCCAGTGTTCTTGCCTGGAGACTCCCAGGGACGGGGGAGCCTGGTGGGCTTCCCTCTATGGGGTCGCACAGAGTCGGACACGACTGAAGCGACTTAGCAGCAGCAGCAAGCAGCAGTGTTATTTGAAAATATTGAAATATGAAATATTTGAAATATTGAGATATTCAAAATATTACATTATGAGTAATGCAACTGTGCTGTTTTTTGTTAGATTTTATAAAAGACATCTTTCTAGAAGTGCTAAGTTGTATATAGGGATATAAGATGTTGTTCAGTCATTAAGTCGTGTCCAGCTCTTCACAACCCCATGGACTGCAGCACGCCAGGCTTCCCTGTCCCTCATCATCTCCCGGAGTTTGCCCAAGTTCATGTCCACTGAATCAGTGCTGCCATCCCAACCATCTCATCGTCTGTCACCCTCTTCTCCTTCTGCCTTCAAGCATTCCCAGCAACAGGGTCTTTTCCATTAAGTCGGCTCTTCACATCAGGTGAAGCTCCAAAGTATTGGAGCTTCAACTTCAGCATCAGTCCATATATGTATAGTGACCATATTTCACTTTACATAGACTTGGAATCAATTATATATATATACACAAACAAAACTTTAAAGCTTTTAATAGCTTTTAAAGTAATTGGAAACTTTCTAAAATGTAACATATCTGCTGCTAAGTCACTTCAGTCATGTCCGACTCTGTGTGACCCCATAGACGGCAGCCCACCAGGCTCCCTCGTCCCTGGGATTCTCCAGGCAAGAACACTGGAGTGGGTTGCCATTTTCTTCTCCAGTGCATGAAAGTGAAAAGTGAAAGGAAAGTCGCTCAGTCGTGTCCGACTCTTCACAACCCCATGGACCGAGGAGCCTTGTAGGCTGCGGTCCATGGGATTTTCCATATTTAGGATCTGATTATAGTAGATAATTACCACTAATTTCACATGTCTTCTTAATTACTAAAAATCTGGAATAAGAAAGGTACAACCTTGATGCAGATGGTTAAAAAAATTGTAGTGGCCCAAGATCTCACTAAAAATAAAGAGGTAAACCAAATGATTATTCAGAGCTTAGCTTATTTCCTATTATTTGCCTTGCCTCTGACAAGTGAAAGTTGCTCAGTCGTGTCCAACTCTTTGTAACCCCATGGACTATATGGTCCATGGAATTCTCTAGGCCAGAATACTGGAGTGGGTAGCCTTTCCTTTCTTCAGGGGATCTTCCCAACCCAGGGATTGAACCCAGGTCTCCCGCGTTGCAGGCAGATTCTTTACCAGCTGAGCCACAAGGGAAGCCCAAGAATACTGGAGTGGGTAGCCTATTCCTTCTCTAGTGATCTTCCTCACCCAGGAATCAAACCGAGGTGTCCTGCATTTCAGGCAGATTCTTTACCAGCTGAGCTATCTGACTGTCTACATGTCTTTAACACCACTGAAAGTGAAAGTGAAGTCACTCAGTTGTGTCCCACTCTTTGCGACCCCATGGACTGTAGACTACCAGGCTCCTTCGTCCATGGGATTTTCCAGGCAAGAATACTGGAGTGGGTTGCCATTTCCTTCTCCAGGAGATCTTCCCAACCCAGGGATTGAACCCAGGTCTCCTGCATTGTAGGCAGACACTTTACCATCTCAGCCACCAAATACCACTACCAATGAGTAAACATTAGGAAAATAGGAGATTAAACTCAGATTGCTTGTTTTTCATCACTTGCTTGTCACTTTGGAGAGCCTAGGAGCAAGATTGGGAGGAACTAGGAGATTAAGAAGATTCATTAAAATGAAGTAGATAGATTAGTAGATTTTAATCCATTGTCTTTGCAACGTAAGAGATAAGATATTTTTACTGAGAACCCACAACCTGCGTCTGAAATATCTGATAGTATTATATGTGTTTGAATTTTTACACTGACTTGTAAACTGGAACAGTATACTATCCAACAAAAGAATCTAGACTTTTTGGAAATGGAAAAGATCCCTAGTTGCACTGAATCTTGTCATCAGGTAAAACAGAGTAGGTAATATATGGATCTGATCATATATTAAAAAAAAGATGGATCTGTTTTTCTTTGACTCACACATCGTAAGGGAGAGGCCAGATCAACAATTTCTGGTTTCAGCCATTTCTGGCAGTAGCTGTAGCTGTTCATATGAGATGACTGCTCACTTAGTGTTACCTTGGAAATTGCTGCTGGAGCATCCCAGTGTCTATAATGCACGCGTGAGAATAAGTGTTTCGGGAGTCTGAGATGCCGTAGGATGACTCCCAGGGATGTGGCAATGCACCAGACTCTTTGCTAAGGCATTCTTTCAGTCTCCAATTTTTCTTCTGTTTTATTTGCCATAGAGTGAGTCTCATCAGTTTCGTGTCATGGCAGCTGTCCTTCGTCATTGTTTACTAATCGTAGGTCCAACTGAAGACAAAACAGAAGAGCTACACAGGTAGGTAGCCTCTGTTGATAATTCAGTGAAAGACATAATCAGTTCTTATTGTTTTTATGCATTTGATTTTAATTGTTATAAACACAAGAAAGTGGAAATATTATAGTAAATCAGGTAGCCAGTTGGTTGAAAATCATTACTATGCCCTGATGAGAAATTTTCATTCTGTTTCCTTTGACTTTGTTATATTGAGCCCCTCAGCAAGAGAAGAGAATTTGGCATTTGTTGCATTCAACAGTAAAACCCAGAACAACAATAATAATATCACATAGTTATTGAATACTGTGTGTAGCATTATGTTGAGTGCTTTATAAAGACTAACCTCTCTTAATCATCACACCAATCTTATGAGGTAGGTACTATTTTTCCCTTTCAATACGTGATGAAACTTGAGTCATAGAAAAATCAAGCAGTTTCTCTGAGATTGCATATAAGTGAAAGAGCTTGGGGTTGAACCCTGATTTTAATTACTACACTTAAACTAATACTATATTTTCATTGTAAGAGGGTTTATTATAAAGTATATCTTAAGCAATGTTAATCAAATTTTAAAAACTTATTATAAGAATTGGGTCACAGTCTCAAGTATCATCAATATATAAAAAAATAGTTCAAGTTTTGTGACTTGCCCACGAGAGCTATTATGGACTGCTGTTAAAAGTTATCATTCTCTGAGAACAACTGAAGAAGTATTAATGCATTTTTCCAGTTCTCTTACTTTCTATTTTATGTCAGATTAGTAGTAACAGCACTTCTGACTTTAACATGAGATTGTCTATGGTGCTTTATTCTATAAGAACACAAATGGCATTTTAAACAATTCAAATAAATTCAAATTTGTAAACTTTGGCATTAAATCTCCTTTAAAAACAATTTAAAACTGGGTTCTTCTAATAGTAGAAATTATCTTTAGAAATTACCCAAAACATACATTATATTTACAGTATATACAGCACATACGGTATATCCAAAATAGAGCTTAAGTAAAACTGTATAGAAATACAGCCAGAGTGTAAAATATACCCTTATTTTTCAGTCATATCCATATTATTTTAGTTATGATTGGCAGTTTATCATTTGATATTGTACTCAGTTTGTTGGTAGGTTACCTTATGTACTCTGCCCTGCAGGCCTTCAAAAAATTGTTTTCTTCACAATTAAAAAGTATACTTTTTTCTGTAGCTACAGATCAAAAGTTCCTTTAAATATCTAGAACTGTGTCTTTAAAAATAATCAGATTAACTGCAGTAGCTCAAATCCTTTAAAAAAGATTTTATTGAGCATTTTTATCTCACTCATTTTTTCATAACAAGAAACACTGGAAACCTAGATATTAAAGCTAAAAGAAAATGGGTTTATAAGCCCAGGTATAAATTTCTTTATTTTGGAAATCTGATATCACAAGTTAAATGACATTCATACAAGGATATGAGAAGAAAGTGTTTTGATGGCAGTTGTTAACACTAGTCACAAAAACATTGCTAAGGATTTCTCTGAAGAGTGAATTTAATATTTTAAAACAGTACCCAATATTCATCAAAAGAGAGCAAAACTGTATAGAGGTTTTAACAAGAAAAGATTTTTTTTTAAGTAATCTGATATCTTTATTTTATTTTCTGATATTTGCTTTAAATACTTATTTTTCTTAAATTTAAAAAATATTTTTCTTTAAATTTATTTTTATAAGTTGCTCTGATAAATTATGTGTTAGTTCTACTGTAAATAAAAAGGAATATCCCTAGGGCCACAGACAGATTTATATGTATTTCTAAAAGGCTTTCCTGGGGGATTGAGGTTGCTGCTGACATGACAGTTTATCTGGACTGGCCTTGCATGTCCCTTTAATCAGAATTAAAGTGATTAGTGTCATTAGAGCAGTAGTAACTCTAAGCTAATCTATTTAAATGCAGAAAAACTGTACCAGCCTCAAAGGGTTATTTTAAGAACCTTATTAGAATTGTAATATCTACTAAATTCTGCCCAGTTGTAGTGGCTCTGAAAACTTACGTGTGTGGTTAAAAGCATCATTTTAAAGATAATCAGAATGTTTCATATTTCAATATCTCATTCCATTTTTTACCTTTATTTTGTAAATTTGTTTTTGCTTTTTTTTTTAAGAGGAAAAAATGTAATGAAATAAGTAAACCTAGATAGTGTGGTGGATGGTTATGCATTGTCATCAAACTCAAAGGATTGTAATAATGATTAAATGAGAGCAATTAGTAAAGCCATCCATCCCTGGTATGGAGTAAATTCTCAGAAAATGGGGAGAAGCTGCTCCTGCCAGCACCACAACCCTATTGCCACTGCTGCTTCTGTTACTGTTATTATAATGAGCATATTGGCTTTGAGATCCAATATTTCGTTCTAAATCTCTTCTTTAAAGTTTCTTCAATTTTGATATTTTGTTTAGAAAGCTGTTTGTTTGTATATATTGTGATTGTGTAGTGAAATCTCTTTTCTGTTAATCTAAGATTTTATCAAGCCAGATGCTTGGCAGGCATGTCAGGAACCTGCTAAGGTGCTCTAGGAGACAAATGAGTAAAAATATGGCTTAGCAGCAGCTTTTTCTGATATGTTGTCTCTGTAAGACAGTGCCTTTCTCTTTTCCCCTGGAGAAATCAGGAGGACATGGACATAGAGATAAAATGAGTTAGCTGACAAAGACAACTGACCTTGACATCAACTTTATTACCACTAATCAGAATTTTATATACTTTCTAAAATCTATATGTTCTATTTCATTTCCTTCTGTCTATATTTATGGTAAAAAGTAAATTGTTGGTATGATCCACCTTTGTGGCTCCATTAAAGGACACCCTAATTCTGTCTATCTCTGCTATCTGCCTGAGAGTATTTTCAGCCCTCTTGTCCATAATCAGTAAGCGTATGCTAAACACTTAGCCAAAAAAAAAAGAGTTGCTTGTGGATGTGGTTGTGGTTTTGTTTTATTTTGGAGAGAAGGGGGAAGATGGGGATGGCCTGTATGCTAGAGAAGAAAGGAGAGAGAAGGACCAGATCTGATTTAATTTCCTTCAGCTTCTCACCCTAATTCTTTCACTCAACACATTAGCATCTACAAAGATTTCTTTTTTTGTATCCAAAAGTACCAGTGTGTATTTAAAAAGTACTTGCTTCCTTGCTTTTTTTGTTGTTCTTTGTTTAGACCAATTCATTTTATCTCACATATTTAAGGGGACAGTTCAGCACCTAATGACACCTCATTACAATGCTAAGTATAATGTCTTTTTCCCCCAGCTTTACTGAGTCATAATTGACATATAACATTATGTACATTTAAGGGGTATAGTGTGTTGATTTGATACACATATTATGAATATAAAATGTTAAAAAATAAGCATAATGTCTCACACATGGCAGACTTTTGATAAATGTTTGAAAATTGGAACATTTCATTTGATTTATATTTATAAAGTGAGTACTTACTCTGTGTTAGACATTATGTTGAGCTCTAGAGGCGACAAAGAGAGTACGATCTTTGTTCTCCAAGGCTCACCAACTAAGTTGATGAGTTGTAGTTTTGAATAGGGTAATCTGGGCAGACCTCACCTAGATGGTATTTCAGCAAAGACTTAAAGGAAGTGTGGGAATGAGTGAGCCCTTTGACTGTGTGGGGAAAGAGCGGTCCAGGAAATAGCACAGAAGCAAAGGCCCAAGGGCAGGAGCAGTGGCAGGTGTGAGGAACTGCCAAGAAGTTTGTGGCTAAACCACCATGCACATGTCCCTTTACCCTCTTGAATTTTACTCTCAGAGCATTTATTGCCTTCTACTCAATTAGCTTGTTTTGACTGATCTCTACATGCTAGAAAATAAGCTTCAGAAGGGGAGGGATTTACCTCTGTTTTCTTCATAATACCTGTCTAAAAATGCCTGGCATAAGTAATTAATAATTACTGAACTGAGTTAGATTAAGGTAAACTTAGGTATTTACCTCTGAAAATCTTTTGAAGATCTTGAGATTCATATAAGTAGATTTTCCAGCCATGAAAAAAGGTATGTGAGCTCCCAATATACAGAAGATACATTTGACCAGGAAAGTTTGCTAACAGCTGTAGGTCTGCTTATACTGTTATCATGCTCCTCAGTGTCATCTGGTACTAAATTATGTTTAGCCCAGCGATTGATACAGAACTGGATTTCAGATTGCCTTCCTTCTCTCACAACTAACTAGACTTTAATCAGAGCATTAAGGAGCTCTAAATAGGCCCTGCTTTTGAATCTGCATATCAGGAGGGGGCTGGGAGCTTGAGTGGGAGGATGTCATGTCCCAGTGATTAATGATCTCTAGGAGGCTGAAAAGGGGAGAGTAATATACACAGTATTTCTACCCCCTGGAGTAGGAATGCAAACACCATTGTGCAGATTTGTGCATAGTCACTGACTTCCTGGTAGCTGGAGAATTTCATACACTCTTCTACCACAAATAAAACTGTCAGAGAAGTGACAGAACTCAAAAAGCTGGCTCTCCTTACTTAAAAAGAATAGCTCAAACACAGTGAGCCAGAAAATTAATTTTGTAGTTGTTTGGTAACCCAGTTGTTCAATAAGAAACGAGAAAATGGAACCTTTTCTTGAAAAGTCTAAAACCTCCAAATATTTAACTCAAACTCTACATTTGATTTTTTAAATTTACCAAATTCCTAGAAACTGCTAATTTTAGATGAATTTAGAGGGAAGCATTCCTTTATAATGTAATGCATCACCTTAAACTTTTCAGTGTGGTCTCTGTGTTAGATTCCAGCCTATTGCCCTCTGTGTTGAAAAAATACTGGTAACATTTCAAAATTGATTTTACAGTTTTAGGAATTAATTAAGAAGAGTTCTATTTTTTTTCTTTTACCCCCAGTAAATATATGATATCTAATAATAGTTCCCAAATGCTTAAGTTAGCACAATATTTTTATCTATAGATAATTATCTACAGATAATTGCAATAATTTTAAAAGGAAAGTTTGAGGGAAAACTATGGTATTTCAGCCAATTGTGATCTTTTACAAATAACCAAAAAGGGACTTTGTTTAATACTAGTAACAGTGATAGCAGCAGCAGCAGCTGTAGTAGGTTCTTTGTAGGTAGAACCAAATAACTTGTATTTTACCAGGAACCATTCATTCATAGGATGTGTTAAATTATTTTTCTTCTTGGTTCTGATTTTTTTTATATTTCCCATAATGTAAAAAGAAAGAAAAGAAATACTCATTCTTAGGGAAATGCAGCCACACTTCAGGATAGAGGAGAGAAAATATTTTGTATTTTATTTCTATTTTGTTGTTGTTTATTTTTTATTTTTGAGGGTGTCACTATAATCTAAATTAAAAGAAACTACTGTGGCCTAAATTAAGACTGCATCAGTTAGATTAAGCCTTGAATTTGGTTTCCAAGTGGTTAGACTTTTAAATTGCATTTGCAAGAGTTTATTTTTAGTCAGGATGTGGTTATTTTTAGATCTGCTTCTCTGTCACTAGGAAATGTAATGCCTGTCTCTCCATTGTTGTTTATCAGGAAGTTCTGAGGCACAGGCTTTTAAGATCCAGTTAGCACAGAACACCACCTCTCCTTTTAAATGAAAAAATATGAAATACATGAAGGAAAATATATTAAGTAAGAGCATGTCTGATTTTTAAATTGTTAATGTCATTTTAATCTCTCACACACTGAGAAGCAGAACAAAATTTTTAGGAAATACCAAAAAATACAAGGTTTGGGTTCCCCCTACTGGTGTACATACTAGGCTTGTGATTTCATTAATACACAGCAAGAAAGGCCTAGGGGGATGAAGATTTGAAATAGCTATATTGGCCTCTTTTAAAGAAATCTGGGCATAAGAGAGGGAGAAAAAGCACCGTTTACCATTTTCTGGAAATGTCTTATGAAAAAGGGGATGATCTAAAAATTGTATTTCTACATCTAGAAAGGACAAAACTTAATCCTGCAATATTTGGTTTTTAATGCTGTTGCCTCCGTGATAAGCTGCTTATATACAGTGCTTCTCAAATGCTTTATGTTGTAATCTAAGGAATAATATAACAGCAGTGAATCCACAAAAGGATTTAAAACCCCAAGGAAAGACTGCAAGACTAGTATTGTATCATAATAAAATTAAAGAGCTAGTGTTAAAGCTCACTAATTCCTATTTTAGCATTTCAGAAAGTGACATGACATCATGTGATTGTGTATGTCCATTTAACATCTGTTCTTCCTAATTTGCCATGTGTGTATTTGAAACAATTCTTTTTATTTTTTTGTCTCTTAGTCAGTAAATGCCAAATAATATTAAAGGCTCATTTTGAAAAAGAAGAATTTTAATTGACTCCTTAAAGTCTTACTATGTTTGCATTTTAAAGGACTATTCAATCAAATTAAAATATTGTCTTTTTAAATTGCTTTTCAGCAATGCAGTCAACCTTTTAAGCAATGTTCCGGTCTCTTGTTTGGACGTTCTCATTTGTCCATTAACCCATGAAGAAACGGCCCAAGAAGCAACGACTTTAGATGAACTGCCCAGTGATAAAACAGCTGAGAAAGAAACAGTTTTGAAAAGCAATACCATGGTATACAATGGTATGAATATGGAAGCCATTCATGTCTTACTCAATTTTATGGAGAAGAGAATAGACAAGGTAATTCTGATAAAATGGAGAAGATGCTTCTAAAGAATGTAATTGTACACATATATAAACATCACAGGATGTGATTTTTTTAATCTAAATTTTTTATAGCTGATATCTTGAATAATTATTTATACTCTGGAAAGCTTTTTATTTACCATAAATGACAAATGCTGAAACCAAGTGAATTTATTTGTTTAAAGCTGAAAATTGTGTTGATGTGACACCAAAATTGTGACTAGTGCCTGAAAACAAAGGAAAAAGTAATTTTCTAGTGTAGATATTTTATAAGTTCTAGAGGTAAAAATTATCCCCCCCCCAAAAAAATTGATGATAAATATTTTCCATAACACCCAAAAGATATCTTTAAAGGAAAATTGCCACTGTAAGCTGCTTATTTTCTCCTTTCTGATCACTGTCTTTGTCAAGTAACTATATTAAAAGGCAGAAAGTTAGTTGGGGTCGGTCATGAAAACCTTTGCTGCCTTTAAGCCCATTGTCTGAGCCAGTGAGAATCCTATAAAATGTAGGAAAAATCAAGGATACAAATGAGCATTAGTAAGCATGATGATAACTCATGAAATAGAAATATTTTTAAGAAAATAATTTTTAAAATAGTTTTTACAGCTTTGGTAACATAAAATATCTCCCTCTCAAAAAGAGGAGTATTAATATACTCAGTTATATGAAGAAAAGTAATACTGATAGAAACTAATCTAATGCAGCATGTATGGTTTTCTTTATAGGGAAGCAGCTATAGAGAGGGTCTCACTCCAGTTCTCAGCTTGTTAACAGAATGTTCCCGAGCCCATCGAAACATCAGGAAATTTCTCAAAGATCAGGTAACTGTTTAATGTATATTTCTTCTCAAAGTTAATCTTCTTATATGTATTTTTTAACATAAAATCAATGAGTCAAATTCTTTCAGTTATTTCCTTTCAGAATGTCAGAAACTCAAAAAGTTAGTGTTAACCTTTGAAATCTTCCTAATCCAGAAATAAGTGACCCTATATATTTTTTAAGTCATTCATTCATTTATTCAACAAATGTTTATTGAGATTTGTGTGCTGTGTTCTAAGCCTTGAAATACCAATGAAGTCTTTGCCTTGTGGTGTTTCCCTTATAGTAGGGAGATTAAAAAGTAAACAAGTATCTTGATACAATGGCAAGTAGTGATAAGTGTTCTGAAGAAAGATACAGAGGAAGGGAAAACTTAAGGGAATAAGGAAAAGCCTCTCTGAGAAAATTTGAGCAGAAGCTTGGATAAGTATGAAAAGGATCTTTGAAAATATCTGGAAGAGGATATTCTCTGAGAATAGTTCTGGGAATATTCTGGAAGAGGAATGTACCAGAGAGAATGAGTTCGGAGTCTCTGGATGAGAGGATATTTTGGTATGCTTAAGAAAAAGCAGAAAAGCTAGACAATGTCATGCCAGAGGGAGAGTGCTGAATAGAGTACAAGAGGTAAGCAAGAATCAAACAACGTAAGGTTGTGTAGGACTTTCAATTTTCTTCTAAGTGACGTGGGAAAGCATTGGACGGATTTGAGAAGGGAAGTGGTGTGACCTCATTTATATTCTGGCTACTAGATAGGCCAGAGGAGTGTGACTAGATGTGAGGAGACCATCCCAAAAGAGAACTGATGCTGAAGGTTATGATGGTAGTAGTTAGAGTTCATGGTAAGAAATCATCTTCCTACCTGCTATCTGTCTGCATCTGTCTATACCACCATATCCTTTGTCTCCCCTCTGTCATAGGGGATTAACTGTCCCTGCTTCGTTCTGTTGCCAGCCTCTGTGCTCATATCCTGGAACCCTTTCCCTCTCACCTCAAGAACTTTGCTCCTACATTTATTCTCTTTCTTCTCACCTTTTTTTTTTTTTTAATGTATTGGATCATTTTTGTCTGCACCCAAACACATCTCCCATCTTAAAGGCAGAAAAACCTTCCCTTAATCCCACTTCTCAAGCTGCCTCCCCGTTTCTCTGCTCTTCTTCATGGAGTGTTCCTCAGGAGAGTTTTCTGTGCTCACCTTCTCTCTCCTTTTCACTCATTTTGATTCTCGTGTGAACCCACTGAAATTAGGTTTTCATGCTTTCCACCCCACTACAGAGGTGTTTATCAAAAGTTATCAACCCAATATTGCCAGATCTAATAGTTCTCAAATCTTTTTTTTATTCCCCAATACCATTTTGATATAATTAAGTATTCTCTCCTTTTTGAAGTAATTTCTTCACTTGGTTTCTTGGACACACAGGGAACCTCTTCTTTGCAGTGTTCTGAGTTCCCCAAGACAATGTTATCTTTGTCCCTATGTCTGCTCTCTTGCTGATCTCATTTAACAATCTTGGTTTTGAAAATCTTCTATTCGCCAATGGCTCCCAAATTTCTAGCTCTAGCCTTATTTGTCCCCTAAGCTCTCCAGATTTATATAATGTGTGGCTACCCATCTCCTCCCCTTAGATGGGTAGTAGGTAACTTAAGTTTAACATATCCCAAACTAATCTCCTGACTTGCTATCCTCCATCCTTCTATCTTCTCCTTCTTTCCTCATTCAATACATGGCACCACCATTTATCTTAATAAATGAACTAGGTTCATTTTTCTCTTTATGTTTATGGTCAAGATTTAATAAGCACTTTGCTCTGTGTAGATCATATTAATAGATATTGCTGATAAGGAGAGATTAGAAAGTAGGGACTCATATCTTTGAAGAATTTATAGTCCATTAGAGGACTAGGTACCATCAAACATGAATAATCATTTAAGCAAAATAAATTAGATAACTGAATTAAAGTCATTTCCAAGTTTGATTATTTTAAGACATCTATTCTGACTAGAAAGACTTAGTGAAGAATAATATATGAAAATTCTTTGTGTCCTATATTTTAGCTTTTCACATAGGAGAGCCACATTCTACTAAACTGTTTAGATTTTGCTATCTCTAAGCAGGATACCCCAAATATATCCTGTTTGTTAAACAGATTCTTTATATGAAGGCCTTAGTCTATACATTATATAGGTACAAAAGACTGTGAGACCCACTCCTTGTCCTCAAAGAAATACTGCAGTACAAAGGAGACATAACAAGTAAAAAGTTGACTAAAGAAGGATAAATGGCACAATACAAAAATCAACTTTCCTTCTGAGGAAGATGCGCTCTAGACTATGATGATCAAGAAGGGCAGAACCTCAAGTAACAGATGATTAGTTTTGGTAACAGTGTAAATGGAACCATGGCTAATTAGTTATTGTGCCCAGTGGTTAATACCTGCTTAAATCTACCTTGTGCATACCCAAAGTAAATTGGTCTTGAATATTCAGTATTTGGGCAGGTAGAAAGAGAACAAATGGTAGAAATTACTGATTCAGGTTGGATTAGTCTGGAGAGGCATATAGAAGAGATGAAGATTCCATGGGTTTGAAAACGAAGTGGGCGAGATTTCTCAAAAGAAAAAATTTAATGAAAGGTAGTATTTGGGGGAAAATAAAAATTTTGGAGAAAAATGATCCATTGGAGAAGGAAATGGCAACCCACTCCAGTATTCTTGCCCGGAGAATCCCATGGACAGAGGAGCCTGGCGGGCTACAGTCCATGCAGTCACAAGAGTCAGACACGACTTAGCAACTAAACCACTACCACCACCAGAGGTGATCCAGACTTATGCAGTTTAAAAACTACAAAATTTCACTTTAAAAACTTGTTTTAAGGAACCGAAAACATAGCTAATAAAATTTTTGTGTGATAATCTTTATTAATAGATACTGTGCTCTGGAACTGTAGGTACATACCACATGAAATCATTTGTTTCATGTCTCATTTCTCTAGAAATGGGAGATAAACTCAGTAGGGTTAGCTGAATCAAATAGTAAGAATTTATTGTGTAATTATTTTATGCTTACAGGGCACAAATAGCAATCTGCTCTGTCCTGCCAGAGATATTGAAATATGGATTCTATAAACACTTGGGTAGATTATTCAATTTTCTGAGATTTTGTTTCTGGTTTGTTTTTTTTTTACACCACCTGATACATGGTAGGCACTCAATATAGAAAGAGATAAAGAAGGAAGGAAGGAAATCAGCTGAATGGATTAAATAAAAATAATAGGCACATAAAGAGTCTGGCATAGTAAATTATAACTTGACTTTGTGTCTGTCTCCATTTCCTAGCCTAGTGCCTTGCCTATAGAAGGCACTTTTAAAAAGTTACTTGAATTAATTCATTCTTCCTTCAAATAGCAAATATTTATCGAAACCTGTAATGTGCCAGGCACTGAGAGTGGTAAACAAAACAGAAAGAAATCCCTGCCCCCAGACTCTTATGGAAGAAGGTAGACAGTTAAGAAATGTATACTGTGTCAGGTGGTGTTAAGTGCTGTGAGGAAGACTAAACCAGGAGCAAGGGATGAGAAAAGATAATGCTGAAGGTGAATTCCTTAGGGTGATCAAGGATTGTCTTCCTGTAAATGATATTTGAACAGAGACCTGAAGAAAGTAAGGGAATGAGCCAAGCCAGTTTCTAGAAAAAGGGTTTCTGGGCAGAGAGAGCAGCAAATGCAAAGACCATGAGGCAAGAAAGTAGTCAGTTAGTTTAAGGAGTTCCATCTGTGAAAGTATAGAAATGTGAGCAAGAAATTGTCAGAAAAGTAGCAGGAAGACACATTATGTGAAACCCAAGGAATCTGGAAAGATCTCGACTTTTATTATGCATGAGATGAGAGGCCATGGGAACTGGAGGAGTTTGAGAAGAGGAATGACATGATCTGACTTTCAAAGGATCATCCTAACTGCTCTGTAGAGAACAGATCATCGAAGGACCAGAATGGAAGCAGGGATGACTTAGGAGACTGTGGGACAGTTCAGGTGAAAAATACCGGTACCTTGAATTTAGTAATACTAGAGGAGGTAGTGAGAAGTGGTCGGGTTGTGGATATAACGCAAAGGTAGAGCCAAAATAATTTGCTGATGGACTGGATATGGGATGTGAAAGAGAGGAATTAAGGCTGTTTGCAGTAAACAGTTGGAAGAGTGCTGAGTCACTTCAGTCATGTCCAAGTCTTTGTGACCCTGTGGACTGCAGCCTGCCAGACTTCTCTGTCCGTGGGATTCTCCAGGAAAGAATACTGGAGTGGGTTGCTATGCACTTCCACAGGGAATCTTTTCGACCCAGGGATTGAACCTGATTCTCTTACGTCTCCTGCATTGGCAGGTGGTTCTTTACCAATAGCACCACCTGGGAAGCCCAGGTTGAAAGAATAGACTTGCCACTTAATGAGATGGAAAACTGTAGAAGAAACAACTTTGTTGGGAGCTTCAATATCTGTTCAGGACATTCTAAATTTGAGAAGCTTTTAAAGTCTGGGGGTCATGGAAGAAATCAAGATAGAGATATACTTTAGGGAGTTAGCAGTAAATAGAGACCATATAAATTCATAAAACTGTATGAGATCACCAGTAGAGAGTGAAAATAGTAAAGAAATGTTGCCCAAGAACTCAACCCTTGAATATTCCAACAGTTAAAATACAAGAGGAAAGGGATTTCCGTGGCAGTCCAGTGGCTAAGACTCCATGCTACCAACACAGGGAGCCCAGGTTTGATCCCTGATCAGGGAACTAGATCCCACATCCTCCCACTAAATATCCAGCATGCCACAACTAAAGATTCCATGTGCCACAACTAAGACCCAGCACAGTCAAAAATATTTTTTTAAAGAACAAGAGAATAAAAGAGAATTGGCCTAGAGGCTAAGATGAAGCAAGCAGTAAGATAATAGGAGAACCAAAAGAGGAAAGGTCTAGGTGAGTGAGTGAGTTATCAAACAGACAAACCAAGCAAGTTTTGTAACTTCTCTAGGGACCAGTCTATAAAATAGGAATGACAGTGTTGATACCACCTCCCTTGTGTGGTGACTGTGAGGGTTGATCATAGAGAATGTATGTATATCATCTGTTACAGTACTCCTGCCTGGAAAATCCCATGGACAGAGGAGCCTGGTAGGCTGCAGTCCTTGGGGTCGCTGAGGATCGGACACGACTGAGCAACTTCACTTTCACTTTTCACTTTCATGCATTGGAGAAGGAAATGGCAACCCACTCCAGTGTTCTTTCCTGGAGAATCCCAGGGACGGGGGAGCCTGGTGGGCTGCTGTCTGTGGAGTCGCACAGAGTTGGACATGACTGAAATGACTTAGCAGCAGCAGCACATAGGAAGTACTCAATAACTAATAACCATTTTATTATAAAGAAAACAACTAGAAAACATATGTACAGGGGTTTTTTGGGTTTTTTGTTTGTTTGTTTAATAACTAATGAAAATGTTGCAGGAATTAAAAGAAGGAAAAAAAATCAATCAGTAAGGGTATTAAAGAAGTCTCTGAGGGAGAAAGAGAAATTTGACCCAGACTTTAAAATGGATTTTGGTAGAGGCAGCTGGGGCATTCCAAGGTACTGAGATGAGTAAACACCCAAGAATGGATTTGAATATATCATGGTGGTCAGTGAAGAGCTGTTTCTCTTCAGATGAAATTTCATTGCAGACATGAAATGAAATTATATGAGGTTGTTTTTGTTGTTGTTTCAGTTCAGTTCAGTCACTCAGTTGTGTCCGACTCTTTGTGACCCCATGGACTGCAGCATGCCAGGCTCCCTGTCCATCACCAACCCCTGGAGTTTACTCAAACTCATGTCCATTGAGTTGGTGGTGTTGTTTAGTTTTATTTTATTTGGAAAACTATTTTTTTTAATGTTTGTTCTACTCTTATAAAACTAAGCTTGGTAGACATTATAAGAAAGACTAGTTGAATGGTACCATTCTTACTTAATTTAGCACTTAAACGATTGATGATGGTTTTGCATTTGTGCCATTAGGTTTTACCACCATTGAGGGATGTGACCAATCGACCTGAAGTTGGCTCAACTGTGAGAAATAAGCTGGTGCGCCTCATGACACATGTTGACCTGGGAGTCAAGCAAATTGCTGCTGAATTCCTTTTTGTCCTTTGCAAAGAGAGAGGTAGGTTAAACTCTTTGCCCTCTACTTTTTCACCTTTCTGAGGGTATTTGGGAAATGTTTCTGTTATTAGTGGCCATCCTGTTCTGCTCTTTTCAGAACTTATTCTCTATCTGTTCCATTAGAGGGTTTGAGGAGATAATAAAAATTAATAATTTAAAAGCTTTTCTATATACTTCTGAATTTGTTGAGGCATGCAGACAGATACACTACTAAACACACTCACATTTAAACTTTGCCTCCTGTATCCTTAACCCAGACTTCTTAATACTTATGAGTCAGGACCTGGGATCATTATGAATAATCTGCTTACGTAATTAAGGTGTTACTATTTTGATAACCAGGCAAAGGCCTAGGTTAGTTCCCCTTTTTAATTTCTCTTGGAATTAAAACTACAGGAGTTTTAATCTCTTCATTTCTTCTTTAATCAATAAAAAGTTACTGAATGTGAGCTATAGATGCTTAAGATACATCCCTTACTTTTGTGTTAATGGTAAGACAAAAGTAGAAAGAAATTAAAAAGTAACTATACTATAATAAATACTATTCTATAAGTTCATATAAAGTGATTGCCTTCTGAAATACATCTAACAATTTAAATTATTGGGTTATTTTGCTCTGCAAAAGTTCTCTAAACAAGAACTTGAACCAAGTTATTCAGGTATTTTTACCTATTTCTTTCTTCATCTCCTAGTTTATAAAAGTACTAGTAAAAGTCCCAACTAAGCAGATTTTATATTCCACTTTTTAAAGTTCCCCAGTTTTGTGAGATAGATAACTTAGAGGTGAGAAACTTCACTCACTTCTTCAGTCAGTTGAATTCTTTTCTCCCCCACCAGCTTTACTGAGGTATATTTGACATATAAAATTGTATATATTTAAAGTATACAACATGATGATTTGATATACATATACACTGTGAAATGATTACCTCTGTCATGTTAATTAACACATTCACTACCTCACATAGTTACGTGTCTGTGTGTGTCTGTGTGGTGAGAATGCTTAAGATTTACTATCTTAGCAACTTTAAAGTGTACAACAGGGTTTTGTTAACTATAGTCATCATGCTGTATATTAGATCCCCAGAAATTATTAATCTTATAACTGAACTTATTCATCTTATAAATTGTACCCTTTGACCAGATCTCCTTGTTTCACTACTCTCTACCCTCTGGTAATCACTACTCTACTCTGTTTCTATGAGTTTGAATTTTTTTTCAGGTTCTACTTATAAGTAAGTTCTCTAGTATTTATCTTTCTCTGTCTGGCTTATTCACTTAGCATAAATATTCTCTAGGTTCATCCATGTGTTGCAAATAGCAAGATTTCATCTTTGTCGTGGCTGAATAACATTCCATTTTATATACAGTTCACCGTTGACACGAGTTTGAACTGCTTGGGTTCACTTAGATATGGATGTTTTTTAAATAAATACACACTATAGTACTACATGATCCACAATAGGTTAGATCTACAGTTGGTTGGGTCTGTGGATGTGGAACCACAGACACAGAAAGCAGTCTATAAAACTATATCCATATTTTCAGCTGCATGAAGGGTGGAAATCCCTAACCCTGGGATTCTTTAAGGGCCAACTCTGTGTGTCTTATCGGTTCTTCTGTTGGTGAACACTTAGCTTGTTTCCATTTCTTGGCTATTGTGAAAAATGCTGCCATGAACATGGGAGCTGAGATATCTCTTAGCTGCTGACTTCATTTCCTTTGAATATATTTCCGAAAGTGGCATGCTGGATTATATTGCAGTTCTATATTTAATTTTTTAGTAACCTCCATTACTGTTTTCTGTAGTTGTTCTTCAGTCACTAAGTCATGTCCGACTCTCTGTGACTCCACAGACTGCAGCACGCCAGGCTTCCCTGTCCTTCATAATCTCCTGGAGTCTGCTCAGATTCAAATCCATTGAGTCAGTGATGCTGTCTAACCATCTCGTCCTCTGCCGCCCTCTTCTTTTGCCTTCAGTCTTTCCCAGCATCAGGGTCTTTTCCAGTGAGTCAGCTGTTCACATCAGATGGCCAAAATATTGGAGCTTTGCTTCAGCATCAGTCCTTCCAGTGAATATTCAGGATTGATTTCCTTTAAGATTGACTTGTTTGATCTCCTTGCACTTCGAAGGACTCTCAAGAGTCTTCTCCAGCACCACAATTCATAAACATCAATTCTTTGGTTCTCGGCCTTCTTTGTGGTCCAACTCTCACATCTGTACATGACTCTTGGAATAGTAGCTAGTAGCTACACCAATTTCCATTCCCACCAACAGTGTAAGAGGGTTTTGTCTTTGCCACATCCCTCCACATCCCTGTATCTCTTGTTTTTGATAAATCCATTCTAATAGATGTGAGGTGATCTTTCATTGTGTTTTGATTTGCATTTTCCCTGATGATCAGTGACATTGAACACCTTTTCATGTACCTGTTGGGCATCTGTATGCCTTTGGAAAAGTGTCTATTCAGGTCTTTTGCCTAATTTTTCATTGAATTGTTTGGGAACTTTTGTTATTCAGTTGCATTCATTGAAATTCTTAACCTTCATTTCTGACTAATTGATACAACCATTTAAGTTACTGCTAAGATAGTATATTAATAAAATCAATATCACTATAGTGATAATAAACACAACTATTGAGGTATCATGTGTCAAACATTCTAAGCCATAATCTCATTTCATTCTCATAAGGATTCTAATGTAAATATTATTATTATTTCAGTGTCATAAATGAGGCAAGAGTTTCATCCAAGGTCATGCAGTTGCTTAAAGCTAAGCCTGAATTTGAGTCCTGTCTTTCCATTCTGCCATATTTCCTCTCATAATACAAGTGACCCATAATGCAATACAAATGAACAACCTGGGTTTGGACTGCTGTCTGTGGTCCACTTATATGCAGGTAAATATATACTACAGTACTATGCGAGCCACAGTCAGTTTCACTCACAGATGTAGAACTGCAATAATGGAGGGCCAACTGTAAGGTTATGGGAGGACTTTCAACTGCTTGGAGGGCCATCATCCCTAATACCTGTGTTGCTCAAGGGTCACTAGTAATTATCCTCAACTGTTCTCACAGACTAGCTCATTTAACATCTACTCTTTTAAGCAATTCAATTATTTCTATGAAAAAAGATCCCACATCTTGAAATTAAGTGATTGGAATAGTGCCTTGCATTTAGTAGTCTGTAAGAACTTGCTGAATTCAATCAATTTTTCTGAGATCAGAAATTAGCTGATTTTCAAGTATAATTGTTTGTATATATGTGTGTATATAATTGTGTGTATATATGTGTATATACATATATATACATACACATAAATCTAAACCACACATGTATGTATTCATTAAAAAATGTTTATCAAAATATAATGTTTATCAAACGTTTATCAAAATCTTATCCATTGTTACCTCTAAGTAGTAGAATGCCTGGAGATTTTCTTTTAGTTCTCTGTATTTTATAGTTTTCTACAATGAACATGCATTTATTACCTAAATACATAAATTACATTTCTAAATATATATCTAAATAATTTTATAAATCTAAATATAGTTCAGCTCAGTTGCTCAGTCATGTCTGACTCTTTGCCACCCCATGGACTGCAGCACGCCAGGCTTCCCTGTCCATCACCAACTCCCAGAGCTTATTCAAACTCATGTCCATAGAGTCAGTGATGCCATCCAACCATCTTATCCTCTCTTGTCCCCTCCTCCTCCTGCCTTCAATCTTTCCCTGCATCAGGGTCTTTTCCAGTGAATCAGTTCTTCACATCAGGTGGCCAGAGTATTGGAGTTTCAGTTTCAGCATCAGTCCTTCCAATGAACATTCAGGACTGATCTCCTTTAAGATGGACTGGTTGGATCTCCTTGCTGTCCAAGGGACTCTCAAGAGTCTCCTCCAACATCACAGTTCAAAAGCATCAGTTCTTTGGTGTTCAGCTTTCTTTATAGTCCAATTCTCACATCCATATACGACTACTGGAAAAACCATAGCTTTGACTAAACGGACCTTTGTTGGCAAAGTAATGTCTCTGCTTTTTAATATGCTGTCTAGGTTGGTCATAACTTTTCTCCCAAGGAGCAAGCATCTTTTATATATAAATGTATATATATAAATATAATCAATCACCTCACATAATGTGTGTCATAACACATATGATATATACATTTAAAATGAATTTGTTAATTGTTTTTTATTTGAAATGGTTAACTTTGTTCCCCTAGGACCCCGTATTCAAGGTTTCATAGTCCTAACTTTGAGCCCCAAATGCATGTTCACAAAACTTTTATCTTTTTCATTTGATCTTTAACAATTATTTATATTCATCTGCTTTTCCTTCCAGTTAGACTTTAATAGTAAAAGTATTCTTTTGGAATACAAATTTGCTTATTCAAATTTTGAATACTTTTTGAGGTAGACCCTGGGAATACAAAGATATACATGATAAACAAGGTCTCTGCCCTCATATTATTTACTTTATCAAGGATTATAAATTCAGATGCCTACAAAATTAATAAAGTAAGTCAAATGGATAGAACATAAGATGATCAATGAAGACTGATACTTAGCTAATTGTTGGGGAGATAGTGGGTTGGGAGTGGAGGAGCAAGGGGAATGTGGGGGACTAGAAAGAGGACCGTGGTGCTATTTAGCTCCAGCCGATTGTTACCATGAAGGGACATGTGGCCAGTGTTACCAAATCATCCAGATTTTTCAAGATAAGCCAGGACTCTGGATTTTTACATAAAATTCCTCAGTTTTTAAATGCTGTCAACTAATTCTCATTTAAAATTCTAATTCTAATTTAAAACCACCAAAAAGTTTGTAGTCCATATTCAACTTAAAAGTCTTCATAAGATTTTGGAGCTTGGGTTGGGTTTGGAGACAGATTGTATCACAGTAAAATAAATTTAAAATAATTTATCAGAGTGATTAAACTTGCCTCTTAAAGATGAATGTCTTTAAGCTGAGTTTGAAAGTTAAGGTACCATGATCCAGGCACAAAGGTCAGACCACCAAGTATAAACAGCACAAAGCAGTCATATTGGGTTAGGAACAGAGATGAGATTAAGAATGAAAACTGAAACAGAACGAGATACAAATTCAAAACTATGGAAGATTTGGTACAGAAACAGCTATCTAAGTGCCCTCTGTGCCAGGCTAAACATATCTGGCAACTAACAGCTGCCTCTTTGTTTTGTTGAGCCCTGACAAAACTAAATTTTTATTACCTGTTCTGCCAATTATGTACTTTATACAGGGGCCCTAAAACAAGCCTCACATAGTTTAATAAAGAAAATAATTTGTAAAACAAGCCTTTGTGGGTATTTCCCCCCTTCCCAAACTCCTCCTCTTAACACATTTATTATTTCTTAGCATGTGTTAGGCACTGTGGTAGGGCAGAGGCTGAATTGCAGAGATAAATAAGGCTTAAACTCTCTCAGCACATAGCCCCACACTTTTATATGCTTGCTTTTGTCTCATTTATTTCAGTCACAGTAATAGGAGTGTCAGTGGCACCCCTCTCCAGAAAATCCCAGGGACAGGGGAGTCTGGTGGGCTGCTGTCTATGGGGTTGCACAGGGTCGGACACAACTGAAGTGACTTAGCAGCAGCAGCTTGAAACCAAGCAGTCTCCCTCTCCTGATGATCTTTTCTCTTCTTGTCTTCTCAAAAGCCTTGCTCCATCAGGTGTTAACCCTTTGTTCCTTTATTAACTCTTCCTAATTTGTTCTTCTTTTCAGTATCCTTATTACCCACTCAGACTTCAACTTGCAGCAAGTAAGGCATTTCCACCATTCCCTACTTCCCAGATTCCACTGAAAATGCTTTCAGTAAGGTCACAAAGTCACAAAGAAACAAAGTGTTAGAAAGTGTTAGTTGCTCAGTCCTGAGACCCCTGTGGACTGTAGC